>NW_016107424.1:5292245-5318453 GCF_001604975.1 Cebus imitator | reverse complement strand
CCAGCCTGGGTAACATGAGTGAAACTACGTCTCAAAAAAAAAAAAAAAGAAATTTGCTGAATGTAATTTGAACTCTGGAAACTGAAGTCCAATATAATAAAGACCTTGACTATAAACATAAATTCAAACGGCAGCCAAAATTCATATACAGAGAAATGGGGAACCCATATAGAATATATAAGAAATTATAAATATTCAACTATCTTATACCCTAAAAATACCAAGGAAACAGTGCAGTAGAAAAGTGCTCTCTGGATAACACATTGTCACTGTTCCCTCTATTTAATCTTCTCAAGAACCCAACGCTTCAAATACCCAATATTCACTATATGCTCCAGCAGGATGGGGAAGGATAGAGAACACACAACAAGGACAACTGCACTAAACACGACCTGTGTCTTTCAAATATTCACATTAAGCTTCAACTCTGCTCATGTCCGAAAGGTAGCCAGCACTAACTATCAAAATGTAAGCAGCTATTAAAATTGGACAATTTAGCAATCCTAAACTGGCACAGATGTAAACCTTCTGTAATGGAGGTATATCTTCCGTTTTTTTAAGAGAAGCCAAGGACAGATAAATTTGCATCAAAGGACTCTCTAATTTTCCACATATTTCCCAACAAAGGCCAAAACCTTTTATGCAAGTCTTAACATACACCTCCACTATACTCCAGTTTACGTGTAAAATAATAAATAGAAGGGGTTTCTGGATTTTAGGGACACTTTTTTTTTTTTGAGACGGAGTTTCGCTCTTGTTGCCCAGGCTGGAGTGCAATGGAGCGATCTTGGCTCGTCACAACCTCTGCCTCCCGGGTTCAAGCGATTCTCCTGCCTCAACCTCCCAAGTAGCTGGGATTACAGGCATGAGCCACCACGCCTGGCTAATTTTGTATCTGTAGTAGAGACGGGGTTTCTCCATGTTGGTCAGGCTGGTCTCAAACTCCTGACCTCAGGTGATCCACCCGCCCAGGCCTCCCAAGATGCTGGGATTATTGGCGTGAGCCACTGCACCCAGCCAGGGAAACTTTAGTGTGTCACCTAGGTTGAGCTTCTTGAAGTGGGATGAACAGAGGTAAAGAACTAATCTAATACTCACAGCTTCCCATCCAATTTTTCTTCTCAATCCCCAGTTGTTGGGGGGGTCTGGCTTTTCATCTTTACTGGGGCTCTGTGAAGTCAATCTGGGGCCCAGAAACTGGGCCTACCTCTGCTGGTACGTAGACCTGAGAAGAGGTGTGCCACTGTCAGGGCTCCTGTTACAGAAACCCTCTTTTGGCAATCATTGCATTACAACAGGGACACGGATCAGTGAGGAAAGATACCTGATTCCCTTCCTCCTCTCACAGTTTAGAATATTTCTAAGCCATGTGTGGCTGCTTATGAGTGAGGGATCCATACAGCTGCTTTACTATAAAACCATTTATGATATACATTTAGCTATATAAATAATACTCTAGCCCATAGGTTTCCATTCTCTAACACCTAAAACTCAACAATGGATAGGTAATCCTATCACCTAGACAAGGGAGTTTTAGATTTGTATCTGGACAACACTGAGAGCAAGTCTCCCTTCACAAAGGATTAACACATGTTCTACAGCCCGGAATCTGGATTAAAACACCGGTATAAGGAGCTCCTGCTAGGCAGAGAAAACAGAAAATTTTACCTGTTACAGCATAAAATGTGTGGGATTTAAATTCTGCAGGCAAATATGGAAATATGGAAAATACAAAAGTAAGTTATTATATAGCTATCAGATTCTTCCTTTTTCCTTTAATAACCAAATCCACAAAAGACCTGTATAAATTATCAGTGGGTAATTTTAAACCTCTCTGCCAAAACTAACATAGATCTGAATATACAAGCCTAAAAATATTTTCAGGATAGACTGCACTATAATCACCAGCATCCAAATTATATCCATCAAAAAGTAGTCTCGAATAATATTCCTACAAATTAAAAGTAGTAGTTGTTGTTGTTGTTTTTACCTTCCATAGTTCAATGGCCACAGGCTGATGTGGTGGATTGTCACAGTATATATCTTCCACAGTTTTCCTCCAAAACTGCATTCGCATCAGTCCAATTGTTTTCTCAGAGATCGAGTCTTTAACCTATAAGTAGGATTTTAAAACTTTAGCAAATGCATCGTCTACTGCCTAAAAAAAATCAGTATTTTTGAAGAAATTTTTTGAGTTAATGTAACTGTTCTATATTATGACTATGGTGGTAAACACATAACTACATTTTTTAGAACTATAGAATACAAGAAAGAGTGAATTTTATTGCATGTATTTTTAAATAAATTCACTGATTCATTCTTTAAGTAATTTTTAAAAAGAAGATTATAACATTGTCTCCCTCACTCATTACTGATTAAGAATGGCCTTCTGCCGGGCGCGGTGGCTCACGCCTGTAATCCCAGTACTTTGGGAGGCCGAGGCGGGTGGATCACGAGGTCAAGAGATCGAGACCATCCTGGTCAACATGGTGAAACCTCGTCTCTACTAAAAATACAAAAAATCAGCTGGGCATGGTGGCGCATGCCTGTAATCCCAGCTACTCAGGAGGCTGAGGCAGGAGAATTACCTGAACCCAGGACACGGAGGTTGCGGTGAGCCGAGATTGCACCATTGTACTCCAGCCTGGGTAACAAGACTGAAACTCCGTCTCAAAAAAAAAAAAAAAAAAAAAAAAAAAAAAAAAAAAAAATGGCCTTCTGGCCAGGTGCAGTGGCTCACACCTGTAATTCCTGCGCTTTGGGAGGCCAAGGCAGGTGGATCACATGAGGTCAGGAGTTTGAGACCAGCCTGGCCAACATGATGAAATCCTGTCTCTACTAAAAATACAAAAAAATAGCTGGGCGTGGTGGCAGGCACCTATAATCCCAGCTACTCGGGAGGCTGAGGCAGGAGAAGCGCTTGACTCTGGGAGGTGGAGGTTACAGTGAGCCACGATCACGCTACTGCACCACAGTCTGGGTGACAAGAGTGAAACTCCGTCTCAAAAAAAGAAAAAAAGAATGGCCTTCTTAGACTCAGGCAATAAGTACCAACACAAGCTAAATCTAGGAGGTAAATTTTGATAAGGAACATGGTCTTAACAGGTCTGCTCACAGGCTGCCTATTAGTAGCAAGGCAAAAAGTATTAACATCTTGACTCAGTGACTAAAATTAACATTACCACAGAGAGGCAGATGGCTATTTCATGCCTCCTTGTGATTCTGAAGAGGACACAGACCACTTAGGTAATATTAGACTAGGAATCTGTAAGTTTAATACAATCCTGATGAAATATAAAATAAATCCCAAGTGAGAACCATTCTAATTTTTAAAAGGAACAGTATTGCTTAAAAAATGTCAATGTCACAAACTGCAAAGAAAGGCTATGGAAATGTTCTAGAATAAAGGAGGCTAAAGAGACAGAAAACTAAATGCAATACATGATCCTAGATTAGATCCCATACAGAAGGGGAAAATAATGCCATAAAGGACCTTATCGGGTCATTTGACAAAACCAGAAACCACATGGTAGATCAAATAAAAGTACTGCATCAATGTTAAGTTTCTTTTTTCATAAGGGTACTGTGGTTATATAAGAGAATGTCCTTATTCCTATGAGATGCACACTCAAGTCTATAGGGATATGGGTCATGGTATAGTCAAGTTACTCTGAAATGATTCATAAAAAGAGAAATGTGTATGTATACCTATGTAGACAGAATGATAATGCAAATGGGACAGAATACTAACAACAGGGTCTGTGAGTATTCTTTGTACTACTCTTACTTTTCCATATATGAAATTATTTCCAAATATCCTGGTGGTGGGTGGGTTTCTTAGCAATGTTTCATGTTCATAACCCAGTAGCATACAGTACAGCAAGACAGCAACATGAGTAATCCTTTCAAAATATAACCAAGAGGTGACGTCTCTCTGCTCAGAATCCTCCAGTGGCTTCCCATCTCACTCAGCCAAAGTGACTGTAATGGTGTCTCCAAGACCTTTCTGACCCAGGAGCCCCTAACCAAATCTCCACCCAGGCACTCCTCCCTGCTCTGCTGAACTGCCTACCTTCTTCTGTTCTTTGATTAAGCACACTTGCAAGTCAGAGAGTTGGCACTTGCTGTTCCTTCTGCCCAGAATACTCTTTGCCAGCATATCGGTACAACTCACTCCCTCACCTCCTTCAAATCTCTGCTCCAATGCCACCTTCTCCATGAGGTTTCTCCTAACTATTCTACATAAAATAGGAACCCAGGCGCACCCAGCCTTCACAGCCTCCTTATCCTGCTTTATTTCTCTCCATGGCACTAGTCTCCATCTGATACATTACAGAATTCTTTATTTGTTCATTGAGTGCAGACCCGGTTTTATGTTATGTGGGAATAGCATTGAATATAGTCTATATAAAGTCCCTGCACTCAATCAATATTTGTTGAATGAGTTAATAAACAAGATTCCGTGTGAAAAGAAGTAGCAAGATGTACAAAGTATACAAAGAAGTACAAAGAGGTACAAAGAGACAAGAATTCAGAAGGAACTCTGCAGTTTATTTATTAAAAATAAAATTGTATTGACTGGGTGCAGTGGCTTCTGCCTGTAATCCCAGCACTTTGGGAAGCTGAGGCAGGAGAATGATTGAGGCCAGAAATTTGAGACCAGCCTGGGCAACATAGCAAGACTCTGTCTCTGAAGAAAAAAAAAAAAATTGTTTTTAATTAGCTAGGCACAGTGGCACATCTACAGTTCTAGCTACTTGGGAGGTTGCGGTGGGAGGATGGCTTAAAGCCCAGGAGTTCAAGGTTGCAATAAGCTGTGATCATGCCGCTGCACTCCAACTTCGGTGACCTGTCTCTAAAATTTAAAATTAAAAAATTAGATTTTAATCATTTAAAAAGGATAATAAATACCAAGGTAGGAACTATTTATGGCTAAACTGTGACTGACTTAACATGCTGATGTAGAGTTTACACTTGAAAAATGATGAGGTGAAAAATCATGACCCATGACTTCCAGGAAGATAGCAGAGGCAAAAAGAGCCAGTCTATAAGACACTGCAGATTCATGGTTGTGAATCTCAGTTGTGCCTCGGTGCCATATTCACATCCTTTTATTTGTTCCTTGTTCACTTCCTACCATATTCCCCAGAAGAGCTGTGTCAAAATTTGCTGCTCTCTTCAAGACTCTGAATCCTCTCCTGCTCCCTCACTCCCAGTATCTGACCTCTCAATTTATTACCGAGACGACTAAGGCTATTCCACTTTTCACTCCCTCATCTCCATCCTCCATTTCAATTTATTTTGTATTCGTACATATTCTTTCCATTTTAAAGAAGAAAAAAGAAGGATCTCTCCTTCCTTTGGAACTCTTAAGACAAAAGTGAGTTAATATGATCTAAGGTCCTAGTTTGCTACAATTGCTTTCATTCCCTATTCACATTAAAGCTAAAACCTCAATTTAAAAAGGGCTTTGAAAAACTGCTATAGACGTGTAAATTATGTAATTGTTGGAAAGAATAAGCAGTAATTTTCTGACTAATCTATTTAATTAACAGACAAATGTGCAATGTTAATGGCACGGTTTTATAATAGCCTCAGGAAGAGAAATAACAAATTTCGAGGGCATTTCTGGAAACATTAAGTTCATTAGCTAGTTTTATTTTTGGTACTGAATTATTAAGCCTAAACAATTGGCAGGGAAAAGAAATCACTAGTAGAGACATTAAACACATCTAACATATAAACTACAACTGTATTTCTTGATTGTTCGGCATTAAACATATCACATCACCATTTCACAAATAGTATTTTAAGGGATCTTAATACCAGCCTGAGCCAGTTCCACATTAAAGGCCCTCAGTGCAAAAGCAGAGCTTCGGGATTCTGCAGGGAGCAGCAGGGAGCATAAATAACCTTCATAATCCCGTTTCCTGTAACAGACAGAAAAAAAAAGACAGTTATTCCTCACTTTCCAAGCTGCACATAAAAATACTGACCAAAATTAACTGAAAACAAAAAGGCTTCAGGTTGGGCACAGTGGCTCACACCTGTAATCCCAGCACTTTGGGAGGCAAGGCGGGTGGATCACATGAAGCCAGGAGTTCGAGACCAGCCTGGCTGGTCTACTAAAAATACAAAATTACAAAAATACTCTACTAAAAATTTCTCTACTAAAAATACAAAAATTAGCTGGGCATGGTGGCACGTGCCTGTAACCCCAGCTATTTGAGAGGCTGAGGCCCGGGAATTGCTTGATCCCAGGAGGTGGAGGTTGCAGTGAGCCCAGATTGTGCCACTGTCCTCCAGCCTGGGTGGAGGCAGAGCAAGACTCTGTCTCAAAAAACAACAACAATGTGAGGCTTCAGGTCAGGAAAGGTCTGACATGTCTTCTTTTTTACATCTGTTTCTCAAAAATTATGAAAAATGTACCCTAATGCCACCTAATCTCTATCAATTTATTTTGACTTATCTAGTACATATCATTTTAACTGTCTTAGAATCACTTTTGTTTTAGTAAGAATTCAAATGAGCTTAAAAGTACAAATCAAGTTAAAATAGTTCGAGCAAATATTGGGCTGAATTTATGGTTTTTAAGACATAGATAGACAGATACATAGAAAGGCAGAGATAAGATATCAAAACTCATGTCAGACTGTGCACAGATATATATTTCCTTGCAGCATCTGCTGAAAGAGCCTAGAAGTAACAATAACCCCAGGCCCCACCCCACATTCCTGTATTAATGAACACACCTAGCACCCAGATCTTGGTTTCTGAAACCATTCTCCACTGAAAGAAGCTAGGGCTCTGACATTTGGATATTTGTCTCCTCCAAATCTCATATTGAAATGTGATCCCCACAATGTTGGAGGTGGAGCCTAGTGGGAGATATTTGGGTCATGGGGGTGGATCCTTTGTGAATGGCTTGGTGCATCCCCTTGGGAATAAGTGAGTTCTCTATTAGCTCACCGGAGGTCAGGAGTTCAAAACCATCCAGCCTAATCAATATGGTGAAACCCTGTCTCTACCAAAAATATAAAAATTAGCCAGGCACGGTGCCACATGCCTATAATCCCAGCTACTTGGGAGGCTGAGGCAGGAGAATCACTTGAACCTGGGAGGTGAAGGTTGCAGTGAGCCGAGATCATGCCATTGCACACCAGCCTAGGCAGCAAGAGTGAAACTCCATCTTAAAAAAAAAAAAAAGTCTCCAAATTTCAGAAGTGTTTAAAAGACTTGAAGTTAACATGAAATAGTGAGAAAAACACTGAATGGGAATCAAACTACAATCTTAACTTCCATCATCCAACTGGTTATTAATAGAAATAACACCAATCACGCCTATTTCCCAGTTTGCAAATGAGGCTTGATAACCTATCAAAGTTATTTCCTAAAAATAAGCAATATGTGAAGTACTTCAAGCTTCTTAGAGGGAAATGAAAAATGAAATGAAGAGATAGAACTGTAACAACATTTGGAAAATAAAGTCTTCTACACAGCTAAGGATTTGCCCTATTAACAAATTTATTTTTTAAATTTTGGATGGAAATTTTTCTAAACCATATTACCCCCTTCACCACATTAAACAAGATATATTGATTAATTAGGAATTTCTTCATCACTTAGGATCATTGTTATAAATATGAATTATTGAACTATGGATATAAAAGGATGTCCTAAGCATCTAACCAAGATCCAGTTACCTGAGAGCTGTCCTAGATAATGAGAAATGCCATATTAAGGATGTATAATTTCAACTTTATATGGCAATAGGGCCAATAACCTCTCATTCATTCTAACATTTATGCAGTGCCTACTATGTGCCAGGCACTGTGCCAGACACTGAAGACAGGCACTAGCTTCGGTTTAGTCGTGACAGACAGACATATGAGAAACAAGCACATGGGGTATTAGGACGCTTGTGTGTTAGTACCCTAGACTGTGCCATTGAGGCACAAAGGAAGTGATTCCCTGGTAAAGCTGCAGGAGAGTAAAGAACATTCATGCACTCCAACACCACCAGTAATACCTCCTCACCTTCTCACTACAGCCTGAGGCTCTCTGTTTAGCCTCTTCAAGGCCAAAGACAGAGACACCTATGTAAATTAGGCTTGAGATTTTCCCAGGAACCTAAATTACTAGGAAAGCCCAAGATGGCGAGCCTGAAGTCATGACCTGGTATTTTTCCTGATATTTGGAGGCCTTGCATAAAATGCACATCCAAAACAGCCCTGCTCAAACAATTTCAGAGGCCAAATCTTGCAGTGATTATTGATGGGCAATTAGAAGCCAGAAATTCGATTCAAGTTTGTTTTCATTTTTTAAACTTATTATTTGTTAAGTATCTGAACTCTGCTAAGCATTTTTTACTATATCATCACATTTAATCCTCACAACCAGGCTATCAAACATTTACAAATGAGGAAAAAACTAAATTTATTTATGTATTTATTTATTTATTTTTGGAGACAGAGTCTCATTCTGTCACCCAAGCTGGAGTGCTCAAGATCTTGGCTCACTGCAGCCTCAACCTCCCTGTTCAAGTGATCCTCCCCTCTCAGCCTCCCGAGTAGCTGAGACTACAGGTGCATACTACTGTGCCCGGCTAATTTTATTTTTTGTAGAGAAGGGGTCCCACTATGTTGCTGAGGCTGGTCTGGAAAGCTTAGCAAATTGCTAAGGTTACAGGTGTGAGCCATGGTGCCCAGCCAAAATGGAATCTTAAAGTAACTTTCCCAAGTGCTAGAGCTGGGATTAATACTCTCAAATCAGGTCTGCCTGCAAAATTCAGCCTTTGAAACAAGTCACTAGAGTCAAGTGCCCCCATGGACAAGCTAAGTACCTGACCATTTGTAAATACAGTATATATACTTGAGAAAAGCCAGCATAGGACTGAAGTCAAAAATAACTAATAATATATTTAAATATTTTAAAAAAGGTTTTACTTGCATAATCAACTTGAAGTTAGTTTAGTTATTCGAGTACTTTTGGTAAGTCATTCAGACCAAGTACTTTGAGACCTTACCCCACTGTTTCAAATGACACGCAGCAGAAGGGGAGAGGGGCTAAGCAACTGTTTTCAGCAGTAAGGCCTGGATTCCTAAGGGCCCCTGCCGCAAGAGCCAGGTGATCTGACTAATCCAACCCACCTCTACAAATGATTAAGGAGCAACTCCCAAGTGCCAGGCCTTCCCACTTCAGGGCCTTGACTTTACAGGGCTATTGTTGTGAACCTCTGGCAAATTCTCTAATCACTACAAAACCTCGTTTCCTTGCCTGTTAAATGAGATTAAAATGACTTCCACTCACTGTGCCTTTATGTCAGACATTGTTCCAATGCTCCTCTACTACAACCCTAAATGATAGGTCTACATTTGTCTGTGGCAACTTGAAGACTAATTACTCATAATCTACTTTGCATAATGCCGGGCACACAGAAAGTTGGCTACCGTGGTCATTAAAATTAATAAATGTTTTGTTAATAAAAAAGATTATTCATGCAAAAACGCTGAATTCTGTTAAAATTAGGGTTCAGATAAGGCGATAAGCGTGGGCATTCGAAGGAATTTTGCCATAATTTTGTGACCCACGTGAATGTTCCTGTGGGCTCGCCGCCTCCACACACCCGCACCCGGCGCCCACTAGAACGCACACCCAGCGGGGCACGAGGAAGGCGCTGGTCCGCTGGCTCAAACGTCAGGCGCAGCCGCTCCCACCCCCGGACCTCGCTTCCGGACCTCCCTCCAGGGAAGGTCGTGCTCGCTCACCGCAGCAGCTCCAGGCAGTAGCTGTCAGTGCCCCAGGCGCCCGGTCCGCTGGCAGCGGCCACGCTCCGCCCAGGCACCTCGGGCCCGGGCAGCCGCCGCACGCGAGCGTACAGACCCCGAGACAGCCGGCGGCAGCACAGGCCGGCAGTGCGGAGCCGCAGCTGCCCCCGGGCCAAGCCTTGCGCGGAGGCCGCCATGACGCCGGCACTGCTTGCCCTTCAACCCCACGCCGTCGGCGCGCAGCCACGCCCCGCCACGCCCCTGCAGGTCCGCTCCCCGCCTTTGAGTCGCTGGAAGGCCGCCTCCGGACGCCGCTCGGAGAAGAGCCAGGTGTCGCTGTCGTCCTCTGCATCTGGGCCGCTGCCGCGGCTCTTCGGCCTGGGTTCCAGGAATGACCCACCCAAGTACGTCCGAACCCTCCTGGGCTCTTCCCCTTCCCCGACGTGCATCTACAGGTGACTTCAGAGCACCCACAAGAAGTGACGGGTGCCACTGGTGAAAGAAGTAGCTGCCACAATTACGCCCCGCCACCCCTACACTCCAAATCCCCCATGAGGACAGAACACCTCGCACTATTTCTCAACAGGGGCGCCCTTGGCACTTTGGGCACAACAGCACTGTTCCCACACGTTGCTGGAAGTTTGCCATACGTGAATGCCCAGGCTTGGTGACAACCAAACGCCCACACACGCCCAAAGACCTCTGGCAATGTCGCCCTGTTTGGGAACCACTGGCCACCTAACACCTCTCGGAGAAAAGCCCAAACATCTCTGAGAGAAGCCACACAGTAGGCTATTATCAACCACTACCTGTAGCTCACCTGCTTACTGATTTTTTTTCTCCCACTATCCTCTAGGTTCCATAAGGGCAGAGCCATTATTTTGTTTCCTACTTTACCCCTAATGGCTGTCACTTGAAAATTGTAGAAGCTGAAGTGCCTCGGTTCACATAAATAGTAAGTAGTCGGGTAAGATCCAAACATTCAAAATATCTGTGTTATTCCACAATCTTATTTGGGCACGGAAGGGAAGCGAGGAAGGCCATAGGCCAGAGCCTACTCTTCTGGGCCTCCAAGGTCCAGCATGGAACTCCAAGGAGTCAGAATTCTCAATGTAAACCTCACCTTTCAGGTCCTTAGGAAGATGTATTTATCAAGGCAGGAAGACAGAGTTTTTGACAGTTTACTAAATTGATTTATAACTTTTGAATACTTGTTCACATGGTATGTTGGCCTCCTCTGGTACTCTTACCCAGGCCCCTCAAATATTAGAGTTGGGTCTAGCTGCTACCAACTATCTGATCCCAGCCAGTTGCAGCCTACACTTGAATCCCAGTGACACCTCTTGCCTCCAGATTTGCCTAAACTTTTCATGTTGTGGCCTGACTGGTTCTTTCTAAAATGTCCATCTGATCATGACCTTTTCCTACTTGGCAGCATTTACTGTGTATTTTATATGGTCCCTCCATGATGTGGCCTGTATTTACCTTTCTGCCTCAACTCTGGCCACTTCCCTTTGTGACTCCCAAGTTGATGTTTCTGTTTAAAGGCAAGGGAGAGCACCTTGTCCTCTGGACCTACAAACTCTAATCAATTCACCCAACTTTGTTTTTTAACACCCTGAGATCACCGCTCTTCATCCTGTGTAGTAGCAGAACCCCAGTGGCGGGTGTTACACTTTCATCTCCAGTGATTGGTCCAGGACGCATATTTCCCTGATCTGGCCAATTAGATTTGAGAACAAGTCCACTGTGGTGCTTCTGGGAAAGTTGCTTCACTAATAAAAGGAAACATAAAGTTCAGTATACTACATATGAAATATTCTTGGCAAAAAGGCTTAACATAAAGTTAATTAAGCTTCTAAATCTGATTTTTAAATTTATAAGAAAAACAAAGGCAAGAAACAAGATAAATCATACCACGGGGAAACAAATCAGAAAAATTTGAAAGAAAAACTCAATGTCATTCCTGAGATTAGGTTATAAAAGGTTTGCACCTTCCATATTTCATCTTGGGTTCTCTCTCTCATCACTTACTCTGGGAACCCAGCTGCCATGACACATGAGGGAGATTAGTCCTTCGTCTGTAATATAGATCACAATTATTTTCCCCAGTTTGGTTTTGTCTTTGCTTTTGGAATCTTTGCCTTGCCGAAATTTTACAGTATACTTTTGTGTAGTTAAATTTACAATATTTACTTTTATGGTTTCTGGATTTTGCGCAATCTTTAGAAAGACCTTCCCCATTTTAAATGTGTTAAAAGAATAGTTATCCCAGGGCCGGGTGTGGCAGCTCACGCCTGTAATTGCAGCACCTTGGGAGGCCGAGGCGGACGTATCACGAAGTCAATCCTTGCTAACACGGTGAAACCCCATCTCTACTAAAAATACAAAAAAATTAGCTGGGTGTGGTGGCTCACCCCTGTAGTCCTAGCTACTACTTGGGAGGCTGAGGCAGGAGAATCGCTTGAACCTGGGAGACGGAGGTTGCAGTGAGCCGAGATCGCATCACTGCACTCCAGCCTGGGCGACATAGCGAGACTTCGCCTCAAAAAAAAATAATAATAATAATTATCCCTTGCTTTCTTCTAGTCCTTCTGCTTTCTCTTGTAGTACTTGTACATTTTTTTACATTTCTTTTTTTTTTTTTTTNGAAGCGGTAAATATTAGGAAGGTATGGATCCAACCTTTTTCTTTATATCTTGTAGTTGTCTTACTATCATTTACTCAGTAGTCCATCTTTTCCTCCTTTAAGATGCATCTTTTTCACAGAATAAACTTATGTATATATTTTGTGTCTATAATGTTTCATTTGTCTATTAATGCTCTAGTAGTAAGCTCTTTTGCATCTATTGCATCTTTACAAAATGTTTTCATAGCTCTCTGGTAGGTCTGGTCCTTCCGCATTACTCTTTTTCTCTCTCCTGGTCTTCCTGGCCATTGTTTATTTTCCCATTCGAGTTTTAGGATCAGCTTTTCAATTAAAAGAATTCTGAAGGTATTTTTATTGGAACTATGTTAAATTTATACCTAATGTATGGAAGACTGGTATTTTTATTATATTGAACCTTCATACACATTTTTAATTACAGCATTATATTCATCTTATTGATAGATGTAACCCATTAACTATGCCCTTATTCAATCCTTATAATTTCCACAATTAAATAATTTTCAGATGAACCACTATTAAAAAGGAAAAATAATCTATTTTTCTATACTTTGGCAACACTTCTGACACTAAATGTATAGCTTTTCTACACCAAGCATTTTTAAGACTACACAGTTAGACGCCAGTAGCAATTAGTGAGTCTTCAGGTTGCCCATGCTTTTGTTTGACTTGGCTACAAATCAAAGATTTTCAGGACCTTCCTCCTCAGGTTTGATAATTTGCTATGATGGCTCTCACATCTCAGGGAAACACATATATTTACTGGTTTATTATAAAGGATATAGATGAAGGTCAAAGAACAAATATAACAAATTTATAACAAGAGATGCTTCCCTCACCCCTACCAGTCAAGAAATTATAAGGCTTTTAAGAGCTCTGGGTTAGGAACCAAGGGTAGAGACCAAATATTTATTTCTTACTGTTATGATTATGGTTAAATTTTTGTTCATATCTGTGATTATTACCTTATAATATATTCCTAGAAATAGAATCACTAATCAAGACTATGAATCTTTCGGATATCTGGCATTGCCAAATTTCTTACCAAGTAAATTATATACTCCCACAAACTATGGATAAAATATTAGATTTATAAAATTTTAAAAATAGTCTTGCTATTCTAATTGGCAAAAAGTGATATTTCACTTTTCTCTTTTCTTTCACTAGTTTAAACTTGTCACTAGATATCTCACTTTTAGTTTGTACTTATTTGACTATTGAGACATTTTTTATTTGTTTACTACATGTTTGTACTCAGTTTTCAACATTTTGTTAACATCCTTAACCATGTTTTAAATTTAAAAATTTATTCATTTCAAAGTATAAATTGTTTTCTTACCCATTTTTATTTTAATGGTCTTAATGCTTTTCCTTTTGATCTGTATGAGCTTCTGTATATTAAGACTGTTAAGTCTCTTGTCATATTTGTGTCAAATAATCAGTGCATTTACTTTTAATTATTTATAACATGTTTTATTGTATGTATTTTTTATTTTAAAAGATGCATAGTCACTGAATAAATTAAATAATACAGAAGGATGTATAATACAAAGTAAAAGTTTTCTCGCCCCCAGCCCCTTGTTCCTACTGGTAAGAAATATGTGGGGTGATGTTTTTTGACTTTCAAAATTTTCAGCTTTTTATGTTGTCAATGTTAGGTGCGTCACTTGCATAAAGAGACCACCAGGCAGGCTTTGTGTGAGAAATATGGCTGTTTATTCACCCGGATGTGTGAGCTGAGTCTGAAAATAGAGTCAGTGGAGGGTGGTGGGATAGAAGTTGGTTTTCTAGGTTGGGGCAAATGGTCTGTTAAGGGTGGTAATCTATTTTAGGGAGGGGAAGGGCATCACGGGATGCATGGTCACAAGGGTAGAAGGGTCATTTATTATAAACAGGCATGTTCATAAGGGTGGGGGTTATCGATTGCAAGCAGTGGGGAGGGTGTGGTAAGTTACATAGTTACAGGGGTGGGGGTCCTGAGAAACCCAGTGTCCAGGGGAGAAATTCTGCAAGGCTGAGCAGGAACAGTGGTTGCAGGTTGCAGGGGACAGCAATTAGTTGAGGCAGGAACAAGTTGTTTCACTTCTTTCTGTAGCCACCTAAAAGCTGGATGGGTTAGGTCCTTGACCAGCATTGATCATCCGGGCAAGATGTTCTTATAAGACTGGGTATCTGGAGTGGGTAAGAGGAAGTTAGCAGCTTGACAGATTTCCTGCCTAGTTTGCTGGAGTTACTTGTAGTTACCTCAGACTTTCCTGCTCCTGGGGAGGTGTACATGTGGGTCATCAAGGCTTGGGCTTGGAGGCCTGACATTCCCATCTTTTTGTGTATGTATAAAGAAAAAAGTTAGAGAAGAGAGTAGGGGTGATGTTTCTTGTGGCTTCTTCTAGCATGACAGGGGGCTGCGTGGACACCTGAAAGAAAAGCCTGTGATTCTTGTAGTTTAGTATTTGGTTAAGTCCTTGGAAGCGTAATAGCTTTAAGGTGGGTGGTGATGGAGCCTTGGGCCAAGGTTGGATGGGGGTGGTCCCAGAAGACTTGGATTGAAAGGAATATCTGTGGGTTCTGGAGACCAGGTGTCATGGTGCATCTTGACATTAGCCAGGCATTGCCTGGAATTCATGAGCAATGTGTTGGTGTTTCTGCTGTGAAATAGGACTGGGTATAAGGCAGGCAAATGAACGGGGAGGGTTGGGAAGGCATTTTGCCTTAGGAAGCTGAGAGGTCCTGGGACAGGGGTGATATTGTGGGGTTGTTAAAAGTAGCATTTGCCGTATATAGTGATTAGTGATGGCCTGAATACAGTTTTGTAGGAACTGAAAGACTAATTGGAAAATGCAAGCTCCGAATAAAAGAAGGAAGACAGGTATTAGGGGAGTAAGGGTTGGAAGGTAATTAGTAAGGAGTAGGGAATGACAGAATGGGACCGGGAATAAGAGTGAGTAGAAAAGAGGAGAACTTCGTTCGGGTGAAAGAATTGGAGTGTCCCTTGCCACACAAGGTCATTTATCCACTCAAAGAAGGAATCGAGGGTAGAAGTTTATGGGTAGAACTATGAGATATTAGCTAAAATGGTATGGAGGAAAACAGTGAACTGGCAAGGCAAGCAGGCATAGGGCATTTAAATGTAGACAAGAAGGGTGATCAGAAGTATTTTCATATAGAAAGCAACAGAAATAGAGAGCTTGTGAGGTGTACACCAAATTTTTGGGGTGACTGTGTAGAGTCCTGCTGCAAATAGCAAAGTTAAGAGAAGGATTCCTGTCAATGTTAGGATATAAACTAAAATCATCTATGGTTTGTGTCTACTTTTCAGGAATTCTAGTTAGCTTTAGAGAAGTAGGAGAGAGTACTTGCAACTTCCAAGAGGAGGTGGATGCGCTAGGCTGGTCGTCTCATGGGCACAGTTTAATCCTGGACCAGTGAACCCAGTAGGAAGGGGTTTGTAGATGAACAGCAGTTGGGGTACTGTAGACAACCAGGTAGGGACCCTTCCACTGAGGCTGTAGAGCTGGATGGGTTAGGTCCTTGACCAGCATTGATCATCCGGGTAAGATGTTCTTATAAGACTGGGTATCTGGAGTGGGTAAGAGGAAGTTAGCAGCTTGACAGATTTCCTGCCTAGTTTGCTGGAGAACTGGAAGATAGTCTCCAAGAGGGCTAGTGTCTGGGAGAAGGTTAGGCCCAGGCAAAAAGGTGTGGCTGTATAAGAGTTAAAGGGGCTGTATCAGTGAGTTCCCGGGGAGTAGCACAAATTTGGAGAAGAGCAATAGGTAGAAGGATACCCAGTCCTTCTCTAATTGAAAGGTGAGTTTGGTAAGATGTGTTTTTAGGAGGCCATTAGCCTTTTTTACTTTTCCTGATGACTGAGGGCGGTAAGGGGCATGGAGATTCCATCGAATGCTAAGGGCCTGAAAGACTGCTTCGGTGTGATTTGGTTAATGAAAGCAGGGCCATTGCCAGATTGTATGGAAGTAGGCAGGCTAAATGGGGGAATGATATTATTTAACAGACAAGAAATAACAGCAGTGGCCTTTTCTGTTCCAGTAGGAAAGGCTTCAATCCACCCTGTAAAAGTGCTCAGATGGAGCACTGAGATGTAATTGTTTTAAGGATGGACTTTCATGAAGGGAAGGAGATGAGAGGTTCTAAGAGACAGGCCAAAGGCTTATATCCCACATGAAAATGGTTATGGAAAGAAGAGAGGATAGAATGGGCTTGTGAGGCAGGAAGAAGGAATTTTCCTTGATCCGAAAACCAATTGCCTTGAGTGGGAAGCGACCGTTAGGTTAAGGATTCAGGAGAGTAAGTAGGAGTAATTGATGAAAAAGAAAAATATCGTCCACTAGGAGGGGATATTGGTGTGTTTGCGGCCTTCTTAGCTATTTCATTGGCAAAAGCATTTCCTTGGGCAATGGGATCTAAAGTTTTTTGGTGTTTTTACAGTGGACGACTTCGGCCTTGGCTGAGAGAAGGGCTTTAAGGAGAGGTTTTATTAAAGAAGCATTGATAATGGAAGATCCCTGTGTAGTGAGAAAGCCCCTTTCTGCCCATATGGCAGCATGGTGATGTAGGATGTGGAAGGTGTATTTAGAGTCAGTATAGATATTTACATATAGTTTCTTAGCAAGAGTAAGAGCACGGGTTAAAGCCATTAGTTCAGCTTGCTGAGAAGTGGTAGAGGGAGGGAGTATGGCAGCCTCAATGATAGATGAATGGGATACAACTGCATAACCAGCGTTAGCGAGTGTCAACTGACTGGGCTTTGAAGAACCGCCATCATTAAACCAGGTGTGGTCTGGGTTTGGAATGGGAGAGACAGAACTATGTGGAAAGGGGGAGGATGCTATATGGATTAGGGAGATACAGTAATGGGGCTCAGGGCTTGTGTTTATGTTTGGTATTAAATGAGAGGCTGGATTAAAATCAGGGCCGTGTGCAATAGTCACAGTGGGAGTTTCAGTAAAGAGTGAATAGAGTTGGATAAGACATGGGGCAGATAACAGATGTGGAAGATGCACAGAGGATGCTAAACCTGAAGACTATGGAGTAAGTGAGGCATAGCCTGTGATTTTGAAAGTCTTAAGAAGGAGTAGAGCAGAGGCAGCTGCCACACGTAGGCATGAGGGCCAACCTAGGACAATGAGGTCAAGTTGTTTAGAGAGGAAGGCAACAGGATGCAGACCTGACTCTTGTGTAAGAACTCCAGTTGCACAACCCTGAATTTCAGCAGTGTATAAGGAAAAGGGTTGGGTTGGATTGGTTTAGCAAAGAATGGGTTAAGTTATGGGTTTTATACAGGTAAATAATAGGTGCAATTATGTGGGGCAGCCAAGGGAGCAGGAGGAATATGCAGAGAAGTTACACTGGGTACCTTGGAAAAGGTTATTTATTTACTTTAGAAGAGAGTTAAGGGTGGCAGCCGGGGGTGGAACCAGGAAATGTCCTGGCGCACAGAATGGAGGAAGAGGGTGAAGTGGCAGGATAGGCAGGAGCAGGGTATTTATGTTCCTCAGGAATTCGAGTGAGTTTCAGAGAAGTTAGGGAGAGTATAGGGGTTTGGCACTACAGGATGGATGGGGAGATGGTGTCCCACACCCTAGGGATAAGGTAGGTGGACATAAGGGAAGCTATTGAGGGAGGTATGGGTTCAGGGAGGAGGGCAGCGATGAGGAGTGGCTGTAGCCCAGGAACAGTTAAGGAGGCAGATAATTTTGTTATGCTATCTTGGCTTAACAGGGAAACAGGATTAAGTGGGGGTGATTAGGAAATAATATGGAAAGGAGTGCTGGCCTGACACTAGATTTGGAGAGTTTTGAGAGGCCTGGAGGCCTTGCCGTCAATTCCCACAACAGTTATGGAGGCCAAGGAGACAGGTTAGCATGGAGTTTTGGGCCCCCATATTGATTAAGAAGGGGATGGACTTACGTTACACCGTAAGTTACCAAAGCTCAATGTCCATTATGGTCCAGGGGGCCTCTGAGATGTTTGGGCAGCATCAGTCTTTAGCAGCCAAGCCAAAGAACATGAGTGAGTCGGACAGTCCGACTTCCAGTGGGGGACCTAAACAGACGGGGCAGGGCTTAGCAGGAATCCTAGGCTGCGGACATTCCTTGGCCCAGTGGCCAAGTTTCCGACACTTGAAGCAAGGTCTGGGAGGGGCAGCTGGACACTGCAGTCTGAGCACTTCGAAGTCTTTGTGAGCTGGTGGTGTGACTGAGGTTTGTCTTACGGCAGAGGCAAACATCTGTAGTTCTTAAATGCAGTGCATCTTGACTGCTTCCTCCCTATTGTTAAACACCTTGAAGGCAAGATTAATTAATTCCTGTTGTGGGGTTTGAGGGCCAGATTTCTATTTATGTAGCTTTTTTAATGTTAAGGGCTAATTGGGTGATAAATGTTTTTCACGGATGAGAGTAGAAGTAAGGATGACATTTAAGATACTCCAGGTAAGATTATAGGACTGGGTTAAGTATTGGAGGATTTGATGAAAAGGAGCCTAACCACTGGCCGATGTAGGAAAGGTTGGATAAAGAGAAACTAACATGCGCCCTCACCATGCCTTAGGCTCCCGAAAGGGGAGTTGTTGAGTAGGGGTGGAGGAGTTGGCCATGGGACTAAACTGCAAGCCTGACCAGGTAGGCGGTGGGGGAGGGGGGCGGTAATGGAGGGGCATAAGGAAGTGGGTTGTGGGCAGAGGAGGAGAAGGAGGGAGGCTGGGAAGGTGGGAGGGCTGGATTAAGGTCTGGTTCCTACAGGCAGGGAGGAGAAAGGTTGGAGGTGTCGATGGACAAGGAGATAGGAGGAAGCGGGTAGAAGAGAGAGAAGGAAAATTTGGGACGGGATGCATTGACAGCAGGGATTAGGGAGGGATTGGAATGTAAAAGAAATGCCTGGAAGTAAAGGACTTCAGACCATTTGCCCGTTTGTTGACAAAAATTGTCTAGGTCTCGCACGAGTGAGTGACCAGAGCAGACGTCTCTGCAATGATCAGTAACCAAGGGAAGACTGTCTTCCCAGTTCCGTGACCCATGTGGGATTTTTTTCCAGTCATGAACCTCACAGAAAGTCCAGTTTTCCTTGTCTCTGCTGAAAGGGAGAGGAAAATGAAACCCAAAGGAGAAGGAAGCTGGCAGGCAGCGAAAAGCGCTAAAGAGAAGAGTTGAGGCAAACCGCTTACCTGATCTGAGGATGGTAAGTGGATGCATGGGCTAGGCTGATGAACCTAGGTCTTAGGTCTCTTCATGCAGGGAGCACAAGGAGTAGGGGGTTTGGTCTCCTGTAGGAGTTCCCCCGTCCTGGGTTTTGGCACCGAAAGTTAGGCATGTCGCTCGCATAAAGAGACCACCAGGCAGGCTTTGTGTGAGCAACACGGCTGTTTATTCACCGAGGTGAGTCGGAAGAGAGCCAGTGGAGGGCAGTGGGATAGGAGTTGGTTTTCGAGGTTGGGGCAAGTGGTCAGTTAAAGATGGTAATCTATTTTAGGGAGGGGAAAGTCATCTCAGAATGCATGGCCACAGGGTAAGGGTCGGTAATCTATCTTGGGGAGGGGTAGGGTGTCACGGAATGCATGATCACAAGGGTAGGGGCCATCTGTTATAAACAGGCAAGATCATAAGGGTGGAGGTTATCAGTTGCAAGCAGAGGGGAGGGTGCACTAAATTACATGGTTAAAGGGTGGGAGTCCTGAGAAATCCAATGTCCCGAGGGGAAATTCCAAAAGGCTGAGCAGGAACTATGCTTGCAGGTTGCAGGGGGAGAGCAATTAGTTGAGGCAGAAACAAGTTGTTTCACTTCTTTCTGTGGCCACCTAGTTACTTGTGGTTACTTCAGACTTTCTGGCTCCTGAGGACCATGCAGAGGTGTACGTGCGGGTCACAAAGACTATAATGGCCAGGCTTGGAGTTGGAGGCCTGACAGTCAAATCTACAGAACTTTTTCCTTGTTAATGTCTATCGTTTGTTAATATTACAAAGACCTTTCCCATACAGAAATTAGGGGTATTAGGCAGCCAAGGTGAGTGTGGAGAAATCAGTAGGTAGGCTATTCATGTTGTACAGGCAAGAAATTCTTGAGGCTTGGACTGGGTTGGAGGCAGTGGAGATATAAAGAGGTGGATACATCAGTCTATAATTTGGAGGTTGGGTTTGCTGATCAATTGATTGGTTGGTTGGCTGGTTGATTTAATGGGGGAGGAAGAAATAAAAGGGAGAAATAAATGCTGGTTTTAAAATTTTTGATGTAAGCAACTGGGGGATGGGGAAGCTTTTCCTGAGCTGAGGAATGGGAAGCCTTTAAGGGTGAATGAGGATATTCTGATGCATGATACGTTCCTGGATGCTCTTTGTTGACACATAACTCTGTTTAGCAGGAGCCCTAAATACAGGTTGACACTTCCTCGACTCTCTGCTGCTGCCCATGATCTTTATTCTTTGACCTGCTGTGTTCCTTTTGAGTTTACAAAGTGTTCTTGAGTTTGTCTCATGTTCTCTTTAATGACCCCTTCCTGGGTACTAATGTGGGCTGGGTTTTTCATTACCTAGTCTGTGGCGTGCTTCAGAAGGAATGTCTTGGGCACTAGAGGATCATGAACATTGGAGAGGTACTCCTGAGTGCTTTCTGCTTTATCGGATTGCTGTAATGAGGGCCCTGGGGCAGGTTCTGGAAGGCTGGTGCTGCCTCTGGGCACAACCTCATCAAAGGAGAACCATTCTAATCAGTGTGTGGCCTGAAATAGGCAGTTGGAGCTAATCAGTAAAAATGTAGTCAGTTTGTTGTTGTTGATGATGTTGTTACTATGTAGAATATTGCCCAATAAAGCTTCTAGTCTGCCTTGAACTCCACAAACCGGTTCAGAGGACACCATTATTTCAAAACATCAAAGCAAGATCAGAGGGCCTACTATGGGAAATAAATAAAAGTCATTCCCCACCTCTGCCCCATGCAATCAGTTTGCTGCTGGCATATGACTGCTATCTCTTAATGGTCTAGAAAACATGTCTCTGACTTCCTGCCAAATGGACACATACTGAGTTTCTTTCTGAGAATGACAGTGACTTGTGAGAAGCTGTTCTATGCACATACTCTCTCCTCATTCTTCTAGCAACCAGTAGCATGTGCCAAGAAGAGAAAAGGCTCACAAGAATTGGAAATATAGTCTCTTGCCTTGGGATACTTTTTCTGGACAAAACATTCTTTTAGGGAAATAAGTAGTCTAGGTTTTGCAAAACTATGTCCTAGCTGATCCACAATTCTGTTGCATAACTGAAGGTCATACCTGGTGCTAAGTTAAGGGTTTGTCACTGAAGATATTTCCATCTGGCAAACAAAATATTGTGGGATTATGCTGTTCCCTCTTCCTGGAATGTCCTTGTGTGCCATGTCTTCAAGGAAACCATTTGGTAATAATCCCAAATCCCCAACCTTTAACCAGCCACCTACGGCCTCTACAGACTTCTGAGAGAGCTTCACAGAGGACAGTCCTGGCAAATAAACACTGTTTATTACACTGTTTTTACCACTTCTAAGCTTGTCTGGATCATGTGAAAGGCAAAAAGACATGTAGAAAGACAAACCCCCTCCCCCCCAAAAAATGGTGTGATTCAAGATCTAAATCAAAGTAAGCCACAACCTAAGGCTTTCCTGAGATTTGGGGAATAGGAAGAGAGTTTTAAGTTTGTTCTTGTCGCCGCAAAAGTTCTAATGCCCTTTTCCCATTTCATGAACTTCTACTCATCCTATGAATGCCTATTTAAATGCCTCTTTCTTCCTGAATTTTCCTTGATCATAACCCCATCCAAGAAAAAAAGAGTTGTTCCCTCAGTTTTGATCTTATGACACTTTATGTGTTTCTGTTTGATCACTTTGCCAGCTCTTATTGTGGTGATCTGTTTATATGGCCCGCTTCCCAGACTGCCAAAGGTAGACATTTTCTTACTCCTCTTTTTTTATCTCCAGTGCCTGGCCAAGTGCCTAGCATGGGGAGGTGTTTAGTGCACAGAAAGGCCAAGTTTTTTGGCACTGGAAATAAGGACCAGGTAATGCAGTGTGTACACTGCACAAACATGCCTGGCTAAGGGAGCAAGAGGGGCTGGTATGGGCTGATGTGGGGCTGTCTCTGCTCAGAGGAAGGGTACTCTTTCCCTCCACGTAGAGAGGCATGTGCCTGCAGGCCTGCCTCAGCCCAAATGGGGACCTTCTCATTTATAAGAAGGCACCATACACGCTTCCAATCTTACTTACTGAAAGAGCAAATCAGACTCAGCAAGTTTAAGAATGGCAGAATATGAAGAAAATACAAAATTGAAAGGAGTATTTCCCCTTGTGAAGAGTTCCTACTATTTGTTTAAAAGTTATTATCAAGCCTTGTAGTTATCTGATTTTAGGGAAACTATTACCAATTATAAAAAAGAGGAACTTGAATGCATCATGCTTTTTGTAGTTTACTTATCCTGAATTACCTTTTTATTTATTTATTTATTTATTTAGAGACAGAGTTTCTCTCTTGTCGCCCAGGCTGGAGTGCAATGGCACGATCTTGGCTCGCTGACACCTCCACCTCCCGGGTTTAAGTGATTCTCTTGCCTTAGCCTGCCAGGTAGCTAGGATTACAGGCGCCTGCCACCAGGCCCAGCTAAAATTTTTTTTTTTTTTTTTTGAGATGGAGTCTTGCTGTTGTCGGCTGGGCTGGAGTGCAATGGCGCGATCTCAGCTCACTGCAACCTCTGCCTCCTGGGGTTCCAGCACGATCTTGTCTCACTGCAACCTCTGCCTCCGAGTTCAAGCAATTCTTCTGCCTCAGCACCCCCCCAAGTAGCTGAGATTACAGGTGCCTGCCACCATGCCCAGCTAATTTTTGTATTTTTAGTAGAGATGGAGTTTCACCATGTTGGCCAGGATGGCCTCGAACTCCTGACCCCATGCGATCCACTTGCCTTGGCCTCCCAAAGTGCTGGGATTACAGGCATGAGCCTCCATGCCCAGCCCTCAATTACTGTTTTTTAAAAAATATAGAATTGTACAATTTTAGATCTGAAAGAAAGTCATCTAACAATTCATCAGTTTTTGAACATTTAGTACTGGTTACACATTTAGTATGGAAGGGGCACTAGAAACTAACAAAATTAGCCAGTATCAAATACCTATTAGGTAATAGATTTTTAATTTACTAAAAAGACACCTATCACACTATTCTGTCAGAAACAAGAAGAGGCAAAGTGGTCACTTTGTTAGGCAATTACAGTTTTATCCATTTCACTCTTATATTGCCAATTTTTCAATACCAAAACTGTAATATCTTTAGTTTTTTTTTTTCTCTATCTGTTCACACCTACCAAAAATGGACCATCAGCCATTCTGGTGCATACCTGCTAAATGTTCTATAGAGTTAATGCACACAAAATCACATGTGTGAAAAGGAAGATTGTTGGTGGCTCCTACATAAGACACAGACAAGACTTGTCATAGTTGTCACATGGGTATGGTGGGTTGTCGCTGCACAAGTTGTTTCTAATTAGAATAGAGAACCAAAGTTTGAAAATACTATGGTTTCCTTTGTATATATATTAGAGATGAGTGGGGTGCATGCCTGTAACCTCAGCACTTTGGGAGTCCAAGGCAAACAGATCACTTGAGGCCAGGAGTATGAGACCGGCCTGGCCAACATGGCAAAACCCTGTCACTACTAAAAATACAAAAATTAACTGGGCATGGTTGTGGTGCACACCTGTAGTCCCAGCTACTTGGGATGCTGAGACAGAAGAATCACCTGAACCCGGGAGGTGGAGGTTGTATTGAGCTAAGATCATGCCGTCGCACTCCAGCCAGAGCCTCAGAGTGAGACTCTGTCTCTAAATAAATAAATATATACATATAATACACACACACACACACAGACATATGTATATTAGAGATGACTAGATTATCTAGGTGATAATGTCATTCCAACATGGGAGAGAAAAGGCTGGAGTTACAGCTATGTACCAGAAACTACAAATACCTTATCTATGCCATAGCCCCTAAGTCAAATACCCAGGGAATATAGCATATCTGTGAACATCATCCTATCACCCATTGTGTGTATTGTAAGGGGAAGTGGTTAGGAGCCTAAAGGCTTATGATGTCATTTCTTCTTCTTTCTTTATCTTGTTCTGTTCCTTCTCTTTCTCATTCCTCTTTTGGCACCTGCATTGGGTTGCTGTCCTCTAATGTACCAAGATCATCAGTTCAATACAATTTGTATTTGATGGGCATCTTTATGCTTGTGTTTTTACCCCAATATCTGGGTTGCACACCCCCTCTTCTCATGCCCACCTGCCTTCTCAGATGTTTTCTTATCCCCACAAAACAGATTGGGAGCGCCTTGAGGAAAGGGAACAAGACTTAAGCTCATTTGTATTTATCCCCTGACTTTATAATCTAGTGAGTAGTTGCTCAAACATTTTTCTGACATGAAAGTTAATGGATGAATGAATTAATGAATAGGAGGTAATGGGAGATAAAAAGAAACCCTCACCGTATTGGTGATATTTTATTTATTTAAAAATTCTAAAGCAGGCCAGGTATGGTAGCTCACACCTGTAATCCCAGCACTTGGGGAGGCCAAGGTGGGAGGATTGCCTGAACCCAGAGGTTCAAGACCAGCCTGGGCAACATTGGGAAACCCCATCTCTACAAAAAAAAATTTTTTTTTAATTAGCCACTCATGGTGGTGCACATCTGTGGTCCCTCCTACTCAAAGGCTGAGTTGGGAGGATCTTTCAAGCCTTGGAGGTTGAGACTGCAGTGAGCTGTGATCACTGCACTCCAGCCTGAGTGACAGAGTGACACCCTGTCTCAAAAAAAAAAAAAAAAATTCTAAAGCAAACATGTCAGAATATTAACATTTTCTAAATCAGGATGGTAGACATATGAATATACATTATCTTATTCCCCATAGTCTTCATGTTTGGCAACTTCTGTAATACTGAAAAACCAAGATGAGCGGTGGAGGTGATAGCAGTATGACAAAATGTCTTTATTCAAGGAATGTCATCATTTAATTAGGGACTTGTTCCAAGTGCACATGATTGCAGAAGTGTATTGGATTGTACATTTTTAGGAGTTGACAGGCTAGATATTTAAAGAAAAACACACTAAATAACTCTGAAACTAGAAAAGTAGGAGTTGACACTACCTATCCAATTTGTAGGGCATCCTAGGAGTCAGCAGGTAAACACTTTTGTTATTTTCTAATACATATTCAGCCTCTATGAACTGTGAAATGTTATCAGGAAGAACTGGATAGAACTAGACAACCAGCTACTGGCTAACTAAATACCTAAGCATTGGTAGAAAGCTCATGGAAATTTGTGGCAAAATACATTTGCCTCTTTAGGTCAGATCTTCTCTTCCCCTTCGTCCTACTTTCTACCTGGAGGGTTGACCTGTGTGGACCAAATCGATGGACCCTCATGACTTCTGGCTTCTAGTTGGGTTCATATAGAATCAAAGAAAGGGAGGGAGAGATGAAGGAAAGGGAAATCAGGTTGCTTAATCCCCTTGTTCCCTTCCTGTAAGGTTGTCTCCATGACTCTACATGCCTCTGTATGACCCCTCACCTCAGTCTCCTCATCCCTTTGTCCTTATAGCTCATTAAGAAGCACTAGATAGGCAGGATGTGGTGGCTCATGCCTGTAGTCCCAGCACTTTGGGAGGCCAAGATGGGCAGATCAGCTGATCCCAGCAGTTTGAGGCCAACCTGGACAACACGGTGAAACCCTGTATCCACAAAAA
>NW_016107424.1:5281136-5291781 GCF_001604975.1 Cebus imitator | reverse complement strand
GTGCCTGTAATCCCAGCTACTCAGGAGGCTGAGGCAGGAGAATTGCCTGAACCCAGGAGGCGGAGGTTGCGGTGAGCCGAGATCGTGCCATCTACACTTAGTGTCTCCAGCTCTTTCTAACTCATTTAGCTCATTTCATCATCTTTTTTCCTACCATGAACTTATAAAAACAGAAATGTTAAAAGATTGCAAAACATTTGAAAACATATTGTCAACATGAAATAATTATAATCATCCTTTAATAAATTCTACGTTTTGAATACTTTTATCACTTTGTGATCTTCATACGTTAATACATTAAGGCACAATCAGAGGGGAAAATCTAAACATTCATTCTACCAGGTAATGATGAAAAGAGGATGTGTATGATTTAGTTTTTTTGAAATATTATGGACAGCAATAAACAGTGGAAATGGTAAGCATCTGGGATAACAGTGGGCCTGGCCAGGAATGTCTGGTGATGTCTTAAGCTCTTTAAAGCCTTTACGTGTGCCATTTCTTCTGCCTGGGATATTCTTCCTCTCTTTCTCACTCTTGATCTGGCTAATTTCTATTTATCACTTAGCATTCTTCTTAAATGTCACCACCTCAGATAAATCCCTGATCCCAATCTAAATCAGCTTCCACTTCCTGCTAATCTCTCTGATAGAACCCAGTTTTTTTCCTTCTTGGTACTTTTCACTAGATAAAAGTATATATTGTATGTTCATTGCTAAATGTCCATCTCACTCTTGAGGGAAGAAACCAAGATTGTTTGGTTCTTCTACTATAGTTGCAATTCTGCTATAGTTGCAATATTGATAGTGCCTATCAATATTAATAGTTATCAAATAAGTGAATCCTTAAAGTTCTTAGAAGGAAGAACCATTACATTTATGAATTATAACTCCATTTATACTACTGGCTGTCAAAGGTGAATTTGCTTGTCCTAAGTTTAAAAGTATACCTCAGTTGGAACTATTAGGTATTGTTCCCTGGATAAATTAAAATAAATGTATTTATATATCTACTGTAGATTTGAATTTTATGTCGTATTTTGTTGTAGGAAGCCAGAAGCCCCACCAAGACCTTGTCGTAAATAATCTTTTCTATAAAAAGTTACAAATGGCTAACTTTATAATTAGGTATAGTAGGGGATGCCTGCTGCTTGGGCTACGCAGCTTCCTTTCCTCCTTATTTAGGTTATAGAACCAAGAACCACTCAGTATGGCCTATCAAGTTGTACGTTGCACAACTCCAGGAGGCCCCAAACAGATGGACTATAAAATGGATTAGAGTCTGGAGCTGGGCAACACCTCCCTGACAGAACTCTTTGTTTTGGTAAATGCCCATCTACCCAGGCAGTCCAACCTGTGGGTCTGCTCTCTTTCCACAGTAGTAGATGTGATCCAGACCAGCCAATTGGAGTACTATCTCTAGAAATTATCATTGATTACTGCAGGCCTTGGCACATGATCTAAGGAAGTCAACCAGCACTTTGAGGGGGATTATATAGATGGTGGAGAAGACAGAACATTGCCCGATATTTCCAAAACTGAGAAGCATGAAAGTCTAGCTGGTAGGGGTTATTTTGCCACAATACAATAAGAGCTTGCCTGCAAATGAAGTCTGCAGAGAAAAAGCAGACCTGAAAGAAGAATAAAAGGAGACAGATTCTTATTCATGGGATTGTTGGTTATGTGAGCTAATAAATTATTTCCCTTGCTTAGGGGAGTTTGAGTTGGATCTTTGTCACTTGCAACCCAAGAGTCCTGGCTAACACAGATGCATAAGCAAAACCGTAAACCAGGAACTTGAAATTTGTTTTCTGCTTAACCAAAAACTTAATTCTCTACTTGTGACAATGGGGGTGTCACTTCTTTACTCACAACCCTCTAGTACCTTCTCAGCTTACCCAGAGAAAAAGCCAGCTGTCTACACATGGCCACAGGTCCCAACATGGTCTAGCCTGTCTTCTCCCTTTTCCCCCACGTTGTTCATTATGCATCAGGTATGCGGACTTGGTGTTCCTTACACATATCAAGCATTCTTCCACCAGAGGGCCTTCACATGTGCTGTTCCCTCTACCTCATATCTGCGACTCACAGTGAACTGCTTGATGTAATTCAATTATCTGTTCACATGTCAACTTTTCTCACTTTCCCCATCTAAAATTTTCTTTCCTTCTCTGTTTTAGTTGTCTAGGGCTACCATAATAAAGCACTACAAACTGGGTGTCTTGAACAACAGGAATTCATTGTCTCACAGTTCTGGTGGCGAGAAGTCTGAGATCAGGGTGTCAGCTGAGTTTTGTTTAGCAGGCTATGAGGGAGAATCTGTGCTGTGCCTGTCTCCTAGCTTCTGGTGGTTTGCTGACAGTCTTTGGTGTTTCTTGGCTTGTAGAAGCATTGCCCTGATCTCTGCCTTTTTCTTTATGTGGCATTTTCCCTCTGTGCATATCTGTGTCCAGATTTCCCCATTGTATAAGGACACTAGTCGTCTGAGATTAGGGCCCACCCTAGTGATCTCATTTTGACCTGATCATCTGTGAAGAACCTCTTTCCAAATAATATCACGTTCTCAGTACCAGGGATTAGGATTTGATGGGGGAACACAATTCACTCAACCCCCACTTATGTTGCCCTATTTTTTTCTTTGCAATATATATCACACCATCTGACATATTATATACTTATGTTTTTACTGGCTTACTGTCACACACTCCCTCTGACTAGGATATAAGTTTCATGAACATATGGATGTCATGTTATACCCACAGCACTTAAAACAGTACCTACTATATGGAGGTGTGCAATCAATATCTGTTAAGAAGTGAGTGAATACTAAACAGAGAAATAGGCTCTCTGATTTTAAGATACTAAAATCTGAAACTTCTTTTTGCATAATCGACTATTTAAAGAAAGCAAGACTTCTCAGATGTCATTTATGTATATATTTAGAGTTTAAAGGCTCAGTGGAGACCAATGCAAAATCTGTCAGTCTGGGTGCAGTAGCTCACACCTGCAATCCCAGAACTTTGGGAGGCTATGGTAGGAGGATCCCTTGAGGCTAGGAATTTAAGACTAGCCTGGATAGCATAGCAAAACCCCCATCTCTACAAAAAGTAATTTTAAAATATCAGTCAGGTGTGGTGGTATGCACCTCTGCTTCCTAGCTACTCGGGAGGCTGAGGTGGGGGAATCATTTGAGCCCAGGAGTTTGAGGCTGCAGTGAGCTATGGTCATGTCACTGCACTGTAGTTAGGGTGGGAGAGCAAGACTCTGTGTTTAAAAAAAAAAAAAAAAAAAGGAGAAGAAAAAGAAACAGTATCTCTATCACAAACTTACAAGTACCATTCCCTTGAAAACAGAAAAGTAGAAAGAAACATTCTGAGGAAGAAAGGAATTTGGGAGTGGTAGGTTGATAGGGGACATGTGAGAAGGGATAGAAGTTGAATGAGGCTTAAGTGAGGTCAAACTCTGGCAAAACTAAAAGTACTGATCTTTTTCCTGACTTGATAATGAAAGTATGCCAGTAGCCTTCTATGGAGTTACATTGTTTTTATTCCTCATTAAAAAGAGTTTGTTGTTGTTGTTGTTTTGAGACAGTCTTACTCTGTCGCTCAGGCTGGAATGCAATGGTGCAATCATAACTCATTGCAGCCTCTACCTCTCATGCCCAAGCAATCCTCCCACCTCCCAAGTAGCTGGGTCCCCAGGTATGTGCCACCATACCTGGCTAATTTTTATTTATTTATTTATTGAGACAGAGTTTTGCTATGTTGCCCAGGCTGGTCTCAAACTTCTGCCTTCAAGCGATCCACCTCCCTAAGCCTCCCAAATTGCTGGGATTTCAGGCATGAGCCACTGTGACCAGCCTAAAAGTACTTTTAATGAGAAAACAAATTTAGCCTTCAGATATTAGGAGGGCCCCTCTGACGTTTATTGAGATGTATTATCTGTGTGTAACTTTATCAAGTTATCCGTCTTTCATCTGATGCTCTCACTGGAATATGAGCTGAGGGACAGGGGACCATGTCTTTGCTAGCCTATAGATAGTCAGAAGACAAATGGTAAATTAAATGGCATAAACAGGCTGAAAAGGGTTAAGAGCCCTTACATACATAAGGCTTTTACAAAGCAGTAAGAAGGCAAATGATCCAGTGGATCAAAGGAAGTACAGACTCCATATAAACATATAAAACAGTGCTCAATCTTGCCAATAGCCAGGGATATGCAAATTAAAATAAAAACAGAATTGATTTTTTACCCATCTGCAGCTGAAAACATTGATGACTTTCAGGCCCATGGTGTGCAGTTAATTAGACACTCATAATTTTGAGGATAAGTTAGTATGTGGAACTGTAAGTTCAAATTCAAAATACACTTACCCTTTGACCTGAAAATTCCACATTTCAGAACCTATCCTATGGAAAAGGCAGTCTTCATAATGATGCATATCTGTAAGGCTCCAGAATTTCAGTACAGGAAAGAGATAGGCATGTCTAGGGCATTTCCATTTGGTTTTAAACAAATACTCAGAAGTACCTGTATTATACTTCTGAGTTTATAGAGTAAAATGCCTTCTCCATACAGAATTATTAATTAAACATCAAAATCAACATTTATCAACTGTCAACTAGAGGCAACGGGTGGTGTCTGAATCCTTAAAATTCTGTTTTAGGAGTCAAGGCATGAATATTTAAGAAAGTAACTCTTTAGCTTCTATACTGCTCCCACCGTAAACCCAAATCTGATCTATGTAAAACTTTAAGCCCCGAAAGTGAGCTTAGAGGGTGAGAGGTCAGAAGAGTGTACACCAGGAGAGCACACCCTGCATCTAGGGAAGTAACGTTTTTGTCTTCAGCTCCCAAATGTCACCCTTTTCTCACCATCCCCAGTTATTTCCCTCTGTAAGAAGAAGGGGAAAGTGCCACTTAAAGCAACAGTTTCCCACAACCATTTTCTCAGATTAAGGGAGTGACATGTTCATATCCAGGGAAAATACTCTTTAAAGATGACACCATCTACTAGGAAAGAAGAGTTTATTTTGATTGTGCTGAATTGCTCTGCATAGCAAAGTGAAAGGAACCTAGACTTGTCTCTTTGGGAAAGGGAGAAGGTGAGGGGCAGGGAATAGGTAAGATTTCTTGATGAGTTTTGAGAGTGAAAGGTGGTGTCTCCTCCAGAAATGTAGTAAAAATATGACTAGCACGTGTCACTGAAGGTCGTGCTGCTTCTCTGATGCTCCCACAACACATGGAGCCCAGCTGGAAGAAGCATGGCTGGTGACAGCCTCCAGTTTACAGCTCCCTAAGGACCACAACATCAGCTTTGCAGCCAAGATCCCGCTTTTTCCGGGGCAGCCCTCAGCAGTGATGGAGGCAGGTGGTTGACAAGGGCATAGACATTTTCACTGTACAGAAGACTTCTTTAGTGTACTATTTGTGCTCAGGGCTCTCCTGGCTTTGCTAGAGTCTTTGTCAAGTCTGCTTGGGTCCACTGGCTCCTCCTGCTCAAGCCTGCTTCCTTCCCCTTTGTCTTGACAGCCTTTACTCCCCTACAAAACCTTTCTCACCCCTACACTGTCTCAGCATCTGCTTCCCAGAGAGCCCAACCAGCACCATTAGAGACCTCTCATTTGAAACTGCTGAAGTTTAACATTAGTGGGATTTTTTTAAAGACTCTGAAAGGAGCTATTTCTCATTTTAATTTCAAGTTTGAGAATTAAAACTGAATAGCTGCCAGTTGTTCTCTGCTGCATAGTCACTATTTAACTTGAGTTGATGACTGACTTTGTCTTAGTGAACAATCACAAATTCTCTCAGGAACATAATCCTTTTTCTTTTTGCTCTTAAAGAGAAAGAAAACAAAACAAAACAAATATTGCCACAGCACTTTCTAACATTTATGAACAGTAGATTCCAATTTTAAAATTAGAAAAGATCTTGGCCAGGCGCGGTGGCTCAAGCCTGTAATCCCAGCACTTTGGGAGGCCGAGGCGGGTGGATCACGAGGTCAAGAGATCGAGACCATCCTGGTCAACATGGTGAAACCCCGTCTCTACTAAAAATACAAAAAATTAGCTGGGCATGGTGGCGTGTGCCTGTAATCCCAGCTACTCAGGAGGCTGAGGCAGGAGAATTGCCTGAACCCAGGAGGCGGAGGTTGCGGGGAGCCGAGATCGCGCCATTGCACTCCAGCCTGGGTAACAAGAGCGAAACTCCGTCTCAAAAAAAAAAAAAAAGATCTTGACATTTATTCTGATTAAAGCCCCTCAATTTGCATAACAGTACATGTCCATAGAGCCCTTGAAAATCGTGATTTAGGCCAGGTCTGGTGACTCATGCCTGTAATCCCAGCACTTTGGGAGGCTGAAGGGGGCCGATCACCTGAGGTCAGGAGATCAAGACCAGACTGGCCAACATGGTGAAACTCTGTTTCTCCTAAAAATACAAAAATTAGCTGGTTGTGGTGGCGGGCGCCTGTAACCCCAGCTACTTAGGAGCCTGAGGCAAGATAATTGCTTGAACCCGAGAGGCGGAGGTTGCAGTGAGCCAATGATGTGCCACTGCACTCCAGCCTGAGTGAAAGAGCAAGACTCCGTCTCAAAAAAAAACAAAAAACAAAGAAAGAAAGTCTAGTTACAAATGCAAACAAACAAGCAAACAATTTTTTTTTAAAGCTATGCAAGTATCTTAGTAAAAACAGTTAATGTTCCAAATGATCATAACTCCTGTTTGCATTGTTTATAATTACTTTAATACCAGATGGTAATAACAGCCAACTAGATAAACTAGCATTTAAATCATCAGAGTAAAAGATAAAGTTCAATTTTTAGGATCTATTTATTTTGTCAGTTTGATGTATTTTTCTTTTCATGTTTTCAGTTTATCAATTGTGTTTCTTAAAAGTACAACTAAGTTTTGGCCAGGTGTGGTGACTCACTCCTGTAATCCCAGCACTTTGGGAGGCCAAGTCATGTGGATCACTTGCGGCAGGAGTTCAAGACCAGGCTGGCCAACATGGCGAAACCTCATCTGTAGTAAAAATACAAAAATTAGCCTGGCATGGCAGCATACTCCTGTAGTCCCAAATACTGGTGAGGCTGAGGCAGGACAATCGCTTGAACTTGGGAGGCAGAGGTTACAGTGAGCCGAGATCAAGCCACTGCACTCCAGCCTGGGTGACAGAGTGAAACTCTATCTCAAAAAAAAAAAAAAAAAAAAAAAGGACAACTAAGCTTTTTGTTTTTGTTTTCAGAAAAGCAGCCTTCCTTACATAGAAACACTTGTCACTTGACCTTCCCAAACTCTGCTGGAGAATTTTGCAATCACATTAATTTGATACAGTGTACTTGGGGGAGGGCATTCTGTATTTTGTTAAGATGAAAAAAAATTTTTTTAATGTATAATGTGAAAAGAAACAATCATTACTTCTTCAAAAAACTTTAATATATTAAGGAGGAAATTGGCATTCAAACGAGTATTCTGTATGTTCAATAGAGGAATATATTTGTCAATTCCCTTTATTCTCTAAATACTCCTTTCTCTGCCCTCTTTTGAGATCTCTGCTGAAATTACATCTCTGCTTGGCTTTTTCTCCTTTACAAAAAGGAGAAGCTCAACTTTCTATCCAGACTGCTTAACCTTCATTAATCTACTTTCTATCCGGGCTGGCCCGGAGCAGATGAGGTTATGTGAGATTTCTCAGCCTCTTAGGAAGACCATGGCCCCTAAACCTTTCTCCATTGCTGCTATGGGAATCTCTTCAGTGACATCCACCCTCTCTCCCATAACCCACTGACCCAGATGGCTGATTATCTAAATCCAACTATATCTGGTTTCCATCAACACCATGGAACAGCCAATTTGTCTACACAAAAGGGTAGTTTCAGCTACAAATTACATGCAGATGGTTGAGCATCTCTTCTGTGACTAAAGTTGAAACAGGGTATTTTCAAATCAAAGGCAATTATGTGAGTGAATGATATTTGCTCACATGTGGATGTATATATGTGTTATGTGCTAGCTGACAGAGGCAGTGTCTGTGTTCGCAAGTGTGGAGTTCAGGATATTTCCACATCTATAAATATATTTTTATTTATTTTTGTTTTGTTTGTTTGTTTTTTAGAGATAGGGTCCTGCTCTGTAGTCCAGGCTGGAGTGTGGTGGTGTGATCATGGCTCACTGCAGCCTCAATCCCCTGAGCACAAGCGATCCTCCCACTTTAGCCTCCCAAGTAACTGGAACTATAGGCATGTGCCACCAAGCCAGGCTAATTTTTTTTTTTTTTTTAATTGTAGAGCTGGGATCTCACTATGTTGCTCTGGCTGGTCTCAAACTCCAGGCCTCAAGTGATCCTTCCACCTGGGCCTCCCAAAGTGCTATGATTATAGAATGAGACACCATGCCCAGCCCATATCTATAAATACAAATTTGTAAATGTTAATGCAGTCCATCTCAAAAATGGAAAATGGTTTTTCAGTTTAAATATTAAACAATTTAACTAGGCACAGTGATTCACACCTATACTCCCAGCACTTTGGGAGGCTAAATCGGGCAGATCACCTGAGGTCAGAAGTTCAAGACCAGCATGGCCAACATGGTGAAACCCATCTCTACTAAGAATACAAAGAAATTAGCCAGGAGTGGTGGCATGTGCCTGTAATCCCAGCTACTTGAGAGGCTGAGGTAGGAGAATCACCTGAACCCAGGAGGTGGATGTTGCAGTGAGCTGAGATTGTGCCACTGCACTCCAGCCTGGGCAAGAAGAGTGAAAACTCTGTCTCAAAAAAACAGTTTAAGTGGGTATTAACTAATAATATTAATTACTGTTTTTAGTACTAGCTCTGGATAAAATTCCTCTGTAAGGAGCTTGTGATCTAAACAAGACATATCAAACTGACACAAATAAAAATTAGCTAAGAAAAAGCTAGATTTCATCATCTGGGGGAGAAACTGGTCTTAAAATCTGCCCTTTGTAGCACTTACCCAAGCTTGGATTATTCAGAGATTTTCTTTACACAGTTGAAATGGGTAAGAGCTGATGATGATCATCTTTAATTCATTACATATTATTAAATTATAATATACTTTTCCCAAATCAACTAAATATTCTTGGCTTGTGGTAAGGGAGAGGAGGAGGATAAGTGAGCATGTAGCTGAAAGCCATTTGGCCCAGGCCCCATGTGTATAAAGGGCAGTGAATTTAGGCTTTTAACACTGCCTCCAGAGGAGGTTACACAAAGATACTTTGGTGGAGTTGAAAGAAGACACTTTCCTTCCAAGTTTAAAATTAGACCGAATGCTGGGTGCAGTGGCTCATGCCTATAATCCCAGCATTTTGGCAGGCCAAGGTAGGAGGATTGCTTGAGCTAAGGAGTTCGAAGCCAGGCTGGGCAACATAGTGAGACCCTGTCTCTACTAAAAATTCAAAAATTAACCATGCATTGTGGTATGTGCCTGTAGTGCCAGCTACTCAGGAGGCTGAGGTGGGAGGATGGCTTGAGCCTAGGAAGCAGAGTTTGCAGTGAGCCTACATCAAGCCACTCCAGCCTGGGCAACAGAAGAGACCTGACTTAAATAAATAAATATATAAAATTGAGATCCATGACTAAACTACATCATCTTTAGTGTACCATGGATTTTTTTAAAAAAAACAGAGCCTCACACTGTTGCCCAAGCTGGAGTGCAGTGGCCTGGTCACAGCTCACTAAAGCCTCAGCTTCCCAGGCTCAAGGAATCCTCCTACTTCAACCTCCCAAGTAGCTAGGACTACAGGTATGCACCATTATGCCTGGCTAATTTTGGTACTTTTTGTAGAATTGGGGTCTCACTATGTTTCCCAGGCTGACCTTGAACTCCTGAGCTCAAGTGATCATCCTGCCTTGGGATTATGGGCATGAGTCATGGTGGCTGACCCATGGATTTTTAAAATTAAATATTTTTAAAACTATCGTATTATTGGCACAACTATTTTGTGTTGTAAAATTTTTTTTTGTATTACAGGCATTAGTTTGTTAAAATGTGAACACTTGAAATATCACAATTTTTTTTTATTGTGCTTTAGATTCTGGGGTACATGTGCAGATCATGCAAGATTGTTGCATAGGTACATTCGCGGCATGGTGGTTTCTGCCTCCATTCCCTCCATGATCTGTACCTGACATTTCTCCCCACATTATCCCTCCTCACCCTCCCTCCGACTATCCCTCCCCTAGGCCCCCCCAAGTGTGTGATGCTCCCCTCTCTGTGTCCACGTGTTCTCATTGTTCAATACCCACCTATGAGTGAGCATGTGGTGTTTGATTTTCTGTTCTTGTGTCAGTTTGCTGAGAATGATGGTTTCCAGGTTCATCCATGTCCCTACAAAGGACACGAACTCATCGTTTTTTATGGCTGCATAGTATCCTGTGGTGTACATGTGCCAGATTTTCTTTGTCCAGTTTATCACTGATGGGCATTTGGGTTGGTTCCAGGTCTTTGCTATTGTAAACAGTGCCGCAGTGAGCATACGTGTACATGTGTCTTTATAACAGAATTATTTATAGTCCTTTGGGTATATACACAGTAATGGGATTGCCAGGTCAAATGGAATTTCTATTTCTAGATCCTTGAGGAATCTCCACACTGTCTTCCACAATGGTTGAACTAATTTACACTCCC
>NW_016107424.1:5278938-5280971 GCF_001604975.1 Cebus imitator | reverse complement strand
AGGTTTCACCTTGTTGACCAGGATGGTCTCGATTTCTTGAACTCGTGATCCACCCGCCTCGGCCTCCCAAAGTGCTGGGATTACAGGCTTGAGCCACCGCGCCCGGCCTAAGTGTTCCTATTTCTCCACATCCTCTCCAGCATCTGTTGTCTCCAGATTTTTTAATGATCACCATTCTAACTGGCGTGAAATGGTATCTCAATGTGGTTTTGATTTGCATTTCTCTAACGACCAGTGATGATGAGCATTGTTTCATAAGTTTGTTGCCTTCATATATGTCTTCTTTTGAAAAGTGTCTGTTGATATCCTTTGCCCACTTTTGGATGGGTTTGTTTGTTTTTTTCTTGTAAATCTGTTTTAGTTCTTTGTAGATTCTGGATATTAGCCCTTTGTCTGATAGGTAGATTGCAAAATTTTTTCCCCATTCTGTTGGTTGCCAGTTCGCTCTAATGATTATTTCTTTTGCTGTACAGAAGTTCTGAAGTTTAATTACAATTTTTAAAACCTTATTTTATCATTTAAAAATGTTAATATACAAAGAGCCTAAGGAAAAAAAAAAAAAAAGAAGGCAGCTTGGGTCTCTCTCAGCCTTTCAGAAGCTCTGAAATAATTTGATTAGAGTACAAATATTTCCATGAGGTAGCAGGAGCATTTTTGTATAAGCCAAAGGAACTATAGTATAAGAAACCTGGAAAGAAGGAAAATGATAGTTAAAAATAAGTTGTATATTGGCTGGGTGCAGTGGCTCATGCCTATAATCCCAGCACTTTGCAAGGCCGAGGTGGGTAGATCACAAGGTCAGGAGTTCAAGAGCAGCCTGGCCAACATGGTGAAACCCCGTAGCTACTTAAAATACACAAAAGAAAAAAAAATTAGCTGAGCATGGTGGTGGGTGCCTGTAATCCCAGGTACTTGAGAGGCTGTGGCAGAGAATTGCTTGAACCTGAAGGCAGAGGTTGCAGTGAGCCGAGATTGCACCACTGCACTCCAGCCTGGGTGACAGAGTTAGACTCTGTCTCAAAAAACAAAAACAATAAATTGTATGTTTGAAATGAAAACTTAAGATATGCTTTTTTGCCTTTATATTGGCTTGTATGAACTCCAAGGAGTCATTGTACCCTTTAAAGCATGCTTTTTTTTTTTTTTTTTTTGAGACAAGTCTACTTCTGCTACTCAGGATGGAGTGCAGTGGCATGATCTCAGCTCACTGCAAACTCCTCCACCTGCTAGGCTCAAGCCAACCTCCCACCTCAGCCTCCTGAATAGCTGGGACTGTGGGCATGTACTAACACTCCTAGCTAGTTTTTGTGTTTTTTGTAGAGACAGGGTTTTGCCATGTTTCCCAGGCTGGTCTTGAACTTTTGAGCTCAAGCAGTCTCCCCACTTCAGTATCCCAAAGTGCTGGGGTTACAGGTGTGAGCCTTACAGAGATGTCTTAAAGGAGAAAGGAGTAACAACAGAAACAGTAGCAAAATCAGCTCTCATGACTTAAAAGGGAAGATTAATTCTGGTGTAGATCAATAGAGGTCATCATTTATTTTAAAAATATCTTGACAGGAAGTTCTTCCTCTCATCTGCCCAGTTCCTGGAACTGCATTGTCTCCTGGGGAAGCATGCATAGTTATTCAGCAAAACCATTTTGGTCCCGCCAAACAGAATAAAATATGAAGCCAGCTGTCCAGTTGGGGTGGGGACATTCTATCTTTGAGACCAATAGGAATTGGTCTAATTAAAGGCATTTAGAGAATAATAGGGGAGAAAAGACACAAAGGGCATGAAAGGTGGAAGAGAGCTTGAGTCTGAAATGCATCTCTGCTACAGGGTTAATGTATTCCTAACAGTCTTATTCAAGTGCTTAAAACAAAGGCACAATAAAAGGAGCAAGGTTCCTATCACCAGTCCTCCCCTGAGGAGCTCAGAGTTGGAAAGTAAAATGCAATCTGTTGAATAATGATGGCACAAGTTGTAACTTTCTAGGATTCCACAAAACGGAGGGTTGAAGGAAGATAAATATCTGCTGCAGTATTCCAGGA
>NW_016107424.1:5272805-5277870 GCF_001604975.1 Cebus imitator | reverse complement strand
AAAAAAATGGGTCAGGTGTGGTGGCTCATGTCTGTAATCCCAGCACTTTGAAAGGCCAAGGCCAGAGGATTACTTGAGCCCAGGAGTGAAAAACCTGTCTGGACAACATAGCAAGATCCCATTTCTACAAAATGTAAAAAATTAGCAGGGCCTGGTGTCACTCACCTGTAGTCCCAGTTACTTGGTAGGCTGAGGTGGGAGGATTGCTTGAGCCCAGGATGTTGAGGCCCAGTAGGGCCCAGAAATAGCATTTTAGACCTGTCTCTCAGTTCTTCTCTATTTCCTGCTCCTCTCAGTGAACTGCGATTGTGCCACTGCAGTCCAGCCTGAGTGATAGAGCAAGACCCTGTCTCAAAAACAACAAAAAAAGTAAAGATCAGACACCCAGAAAATATCAGTAGTGGGAAGCCACAGTCATGCCAAGGACCAAAGTGTTCTTGGAGCCCATAGCGAGCTGGAGATGTGCAAAAACTGCTGCTCTTATGAGCTAGAGTCATGAAGGGAGGCAGCTCAGAAACTCAGCTTCTCTCTCCTCCTGCCATCTTATCAACTGGCATTCTCCTCTGCTCAAACTCAATCAAAAGCCCCCCAGCCAGGGAGCCAGGTCTGCACAGGTCAGCCTCCCCAGGCAGAGAAGTCAGAGAATGGACCAGGTGAGGCAGATGAAAAATAACCAGCACTCTCTCTATTCATTCCTCAGCAAATACACACTGAACGTGTAGTCTGTGACTGGCACAGTGGTTATGGTGGCAAGCAGAACAGAGCTCCTCCATTCCTTTCTGGAGCTTACAGCTTGGAGGAGGCTGCTGGGAGAAACCCAAGAAAGCACTAATTATCCCAATTCAGACAGCGTGAATGTAATTAATGCCAGTGAACTGCACACTTAATAATGGTTAAAATCACAAATTTTATGTTCTATGTATTTTACCACAATAAAAAAAACTTAGCAGCTACAGAGTTTGGAAGGAAGCAAGAGAGTGTGGCATCAAGGAAGCCCAGGAAAAAGAATGTTTGCAGAAGGAGAAAGGAGTTAAGAAAGTTAAGAAAGGTGAATAATGACCTTAGCAAGAACTCACCAATGGAAAGATGGTAGTGAAGTCAGACACAAAGGGTTAAGGGTAAGTGAAAGAGGAGAAAATGTGGCTGAGTCTCTGTTATGACAAGCCCTACCCAGTAGGGGCCCTGAAATAGCATTTTAGACCTGTCTCTCAGTTCTTCTCTATCTCCCGCTCCTCTCAGTATACTGACCCGGTACTGAGCCAAATTGGACCACAAATAGCTCCACTGCTTTCCTACTTCTGTGTCCTTACTTATGTATTTTGCTATCCCAGGAATGCCCTCCCCATGACATAAATCACTCCTTTATCAATGTTCTAATGGCACTTAATACATATCTCTATTACAGCCTTTGTCATATTTTATTGTAATTTTTTTGTTTACCTTCCAAAGGTCTCTTCTGCCCATCTGCCCAGCATCTCTTCCTCCATGTCGCCGCCTTCCTTTGCACCCCGCCTACCAGGTGCACCCTGTAGTTAGAGAATTGCCCTTCCTTCATTCATTGTGGATCTGCTATAGCTCCTGAATATGACTCCAGAGCCCTCTGCCTACAACTGTAGGCATGTGACCCAAGCCAGGCCTACGAGCATCTCTTCTCAGAGCCATATACATAGGTGAAAAGATCTCTCTTTGGGTCTAACAGCTGAGATGATGTAAGCCAGAAGTTGTCTGTGGCCAATTTCCACACAATGCCTTCTAACCACTACCACACAGAGGAAGTCCAATTGTAATGGGAGAAAAAAAGAGGAGACCTAAGCAAGGATCACATTATTTGAGTTTCCAGCTCCACTTATGCCTGACACCGCCTCCCCTCCTGGACTTGTCAATTGTATGTGTTATGTTCCCTACTAGTCCCTAAGTCCTCTACAGTTGCAGAGACTTTGCATCCCAGCACCTAGCATAACAGGTGGCAGTAATGTTAAATAACGGTTGAAATCTTAACAGTCATCTAGATCCAATTCAAATTTCATTTATAGAAAAAATTTTACCTAACCCTCAAACAAGATCATTCAAATGCCTGTGACTCCTAGTAATAGATTCTGCTTCTTATATTAATTCTTCTTATATTAATTCTTATATTAATCTATTCTCTCATAATAGATTCTGCTTCTTTTATTAATTATTTGTGTTCTTGGCCCTCTCTCCCTACTGGATGTTACGTAAGTTAGATTCAGGGCTTACGTCTGCATAGTAGGTGTTTGCTAAAAGTTAACTATTCTAAATTGGACTTGTATGTGTTAGCTTTTGTACAGAGGGGAAAAAAAAGAGAGGTGAAACTCAGTTTCTGCTCTTGAGGGTTCACAGCACAGGTTCAACAAATAATGTTGTGACTTGCCTTGGCCTGAATAGAAAATGAATAATAGAGAAGAAAGAAAGTAGCATATATTCTTTATGGAGAAACAAAGCTCTAGACTGAAAGCAAAAGATATTTTTATCAGAAAGTGTCCAAAGAATGGGGAACAAGATCAGAGACATTTTATAAATAGATCAGGAACCAAATATTCTGGAAATACAAAACCACTCATAAATGAAGTCAGATGCAGCATTCCACTGAACGTAATTTAACAACTACTATAAGAGTCACTAAATCCTCTTTTCACTGTCATCAAACTTCACCTAAATAAGTATAGGTTAATCTGATCCTCTGTGTGTCTAATCCTGGGTGAACACAATGGCTGTAAAATGCTCTGCTTCTGCAAAGAATGCTCCATGAGGCTTATAGTGTTCTAGCTGTTCTAGCTCTATGTTAAAATGATAGAGAATTTTAAACTTTGAGGCCCCCAAGGCTCCTCACACAGAAATTTGCAATCTGCATATGCTCTGGGAATATCTGTGAATGACTCAAACCAAATCTTCTCCTCCAATGCATGATTACATCCAACTTCCTCACATTGTTTCCTCTTTAGTCTGCTTCAGAGGTTTAAGAGTCCAGCCCTGAACAGCCAAATTGAAGCAGAAGTTTATGCAAGAATCCAGAAATCTTAGTCTAGTTTTTGGATAATCTTGAGGGGATTCAGGCAAAAAATACCTGGGCAAAAAATACCAAAAGTGATGATATCATCTTAGCAGTAATGGCATTGTTCGATGTCCTCAGTCACCTGGAAGCTTTCCTGTTGCAATTAAGATATGGACAGACCAGTTGGTTGACCTCTAAGCAGAATGTCATTGAAATATGGCATTGTCAAGGTGAGGCACCAAAGGTTCAGGGCCTGGTGCTCAACTTTCCTGGATTCAACTAGCTTTCTCAAGGTGGGTATGGCGAAGCTTGGGGAAGCAGAGTCACACTCCCCTAAAGTATTTCCCAGGGGGTCAGAAATTCAAGCAGAAATTCCATCCTCCTGTTATAACAAAATAAATATAGAAACTATGCAAAAAAAGATAATGGGTGGGTGCTAGGCACAGTGGCTCACTCCTGTAATCTTAGAACTTTGGGAGGCCAAGTGGGGAGGATCACTTGAGCTTAAGAGTTCAGACCAACCTGGGCAACACAGCGAGACCTTAACCCTACTAAAAATTTTAAAAAATTAGCCGCATATGGTGGTGCTCCTGGAGTCCCAGTTACTCTGGAGGCTGAGGTGGGAGTATCATTTGAGCCTGGGACATTAAAGCTGTAATGAGCCGTGATCGTGTCACTGTACTCCAGCCTGGCATCAGAGCGAGACCCTGTCTCAAAGAAAAAAGTAAGGGGAAGTAATTTTTTTTTTTTTAAACAGAGTTATACTCTGTTGCCCAAGCTGGAGTACAGTGGTGCAATCTTGGTTTATTGCAACCTCTGCCTCATGGGTTCAAGCAATTCTTATGTCTCAGCTTCCCTAGGTAGCTGGGAGTACAGGTGTCTGCCTCTGCGCCTGGCCAATTTTTGTAATTTTAGTAGTGACAGGGTTTCGCCATGTTGGCCAGGCTGATCTCCAGCTCCTGAGTTCAATCAATCTGACCGCCCCAGCCTCCCAAAATGCTGGGATTACAGGTGTGAGCCACCATACCCAGCCAGAATTTTTCCGTTTTTTTGCTTATTGTTATACTTTTTTACATAATTTGAATTTTTTTTTACAATAAGCATATTTTACTTTTAGATTAAAATATGCATTGTTACATATCTCACTCATCTAATTCTAATAAAAAGATTAGAATATGCATTTTTAATTATTGCAAATAATTCATTCAGGACACCAGTTTTTGGTTCTATAAGGATAGGGGCCAAGTTTCGTTTTCCCTTCCCACTGTATCTCTAGCATGTATCATAGTGTCTAAGACATTGCAGCTGCTGAATAAATATTTCTGAATGAATGTCTAAATAAGCTTTTATTTTTTTGAGGCAAGGTTTCATTCCCATCACCCAGGCTGGAGTGCAATGGTGCAGTCTCTGCTCATTGCAACCTCTGCCTGCTGAGCTCAAGTGATTCTCCTGCCTTAGCCTCTGGAGTAGCTGGGACTGTAGGTACGCACCACCACACCCAGCTAATTGCTGTATTTTTTGTAGAGACAGGGTTTCGGCATGTTGCCCAGGCCAGTCTCAAATTCCTGAGCTCAAGTGATTCACCTGCCTCAGCCTCCCAAAGTTCCAGGATTACAGGCGTGAGCCACAGCGCCCAGCTCAGCTTCTTAAAAAAAAAAAAAAAAAATACAGCCACATGTCACTATGTTGTCCAGGCTGATCTCCAATGCCTGGCCTCAAGCGATCCTCCCCCATCAGCCTGTCAAAGTGCTGGGATTACAGGCATGAGCCACCACACCTGGCCCCCAAATAAGCTTCTTGACTCTAGTCAATATCTTCTAATTCAAAAGGTGGTCAAGGTCATATAAATCAGGGAGAGGCTGACTAGGTTATAGAATATTTGCATCTGTAGACACAATGTAGTCCAGAGTTTTGCAACTCACAGATAGTGGCTATAACTAGTTTGCAAAATCAATGTAGTAAGTTAGGACTAGCATTTTAAGAAGAATGGGCCCGGAGTGGTGGCTCATGCCTGTAATCCCAGCACTTTGATCCACTGAGGCAGGTGGATCA
>NW_016107424.1:5265453-5270930 GCF_001604975.1 Cebus imitator | reverse complement strand
AAAAAAAAAAAAAACAAAAAAACCAGCTAATTGAGAGCCAGCTATTTCTACATGTTGGAACAAGAATGACTGTGGAGATCTTCAGACTTTTTAGAACCTAGTAAAATGTCCTCTATTAAAGTCACTGAAATGATGGTGAGTCAAAAATATGTTCATGGCTACTTTAGGGATATCATCATGATGTTCTAAGCATATCTGCTAGTGTAAGAAAAAAATCAGTTTTCCTTTTTACATTAAATACTCAAAATCTGTCTCTTATATTCTCTGCGTGTGTGTGTGTGTGTGTGTGTGTGTGTGTGTGTGTGTGTCTTTCTTAAGTGCCTGCTGAAATCCTGGCAGGGTGACATTGGCCCCAGGCCAGTGCCTGCACCGTGGCTGCACAAGCCAGCCAGAAAACACAGGGAGCTCACCCTGTTCTACTGCATCTGTCACGTTCCTCTCCGCAGAATGAAAGATAAACTCCAAACAGGAGGGTCCTGAGATGGGACCTTTCCACTTCGTATTTTCTGAACATAAGTTCTTTTCCCAAATCAGCTCTTTCTTTGACTTACAGTAAAGCAAGTGACATAAACCTTTGTAGTAGTCAGCTCTGGCTGCCATAACAAAACACCAGGGACTGGGGCTTAACAGTTCTGGAGGCTGGAGGTCCAAGATCAAGATGCTGGTTTCTCATAAGGCTTCTCTCTTTGGCTTTCAAGGAACCATCTTCTCCCTGTGTCTTCACATGTTCTGTACCTATTGGTATCCTAGTCTCTCCTTATAATGTCAGCAATCATGTTGGATGAGGGCTCACCCTAATGACTCATTTTGACTTACTTACCTCTATAAAGACTGTATCTCCAAATCTAGCCACATCATGAGGTGCTGGTGGTTTAGTCTTCGACTTATGAATTTGTCGGGGACACAATTCAACCCAAACAGCCTTTCTACTTTCTCTGCACAGTGAGCAGACATTGGATTCAGCAGCCTAGGTCACTGGAACCCAGGCTTCATCACCACATGATCTACTATCCAATTATCTAATTCTAGTTAGATAAGAGGCAATAATGATTATCCTTAAGTAACAAAGAGAAATGAAGAATTCTCTTTCAGATGTCCCGTTTTAATACTTATTCATCAGTTAAATAGATGAAAATGTAGTTATAGACAACCCAACAGCAGTGAGACTCAGGTATAAGTTATGGAGGGCACGATTAATTTTCAGGGTAAAAGGAAAGTATCTTAGAGAACATGTGTGATTCTTGACCTGGTTCCTGGGCATAGAAAGGGTGGGAAGAGAGAGGGCATTTCCAGAAAAAGAGAGTGGCATTTGTTTCTTTGTACTAAGCTGGTTGTTGTGTCTGTCAGGAGACCCTGGAGGCTTGGGATTTCTATATTGAATCAACAGTGCCTGACCCCGGGTCAGTTTAACTTAATGTGATACATTAACGTGATGCACTTTTTTTACTCTCTGGCAAGAAACAGTTTAAAGGGATTAAGCGGCTGGGTGCAGTGGCTAACACCTGTCATCTCAGCCCTTTGGGAGCTCCAGGCAGGTGGATCAGCTGAGGTCAAGAGTTTGAGACCAACCTGACCAATATAGTGAAACCCTGTCTCTACTAAAAATACAAAAATTAGCCAGGCATGGTAGCATGCACCTGTGGTCCCAGCTACTTGGGAGGCAGAGACAGGAGAATTGCTTGAACCCAGTAGGCAGAGGTTGCAGTGAGCTGAGATTGAGCCACTGCACTCCAGCCTGGGTGACAGAGGAAAACTCCATCTCACAAAAAGGGAGTAAGCAATGTAGCCTGGAACACTGAGGGAAGTCAGGGCCAGAGATCCAAATTTGAAAGTAGACTTGATAACTGCAACTGGAATGGTGGATGAGTTCTTGAAGGCAAGGATATGCTGAGCAAGTCACTGCCCTGTTTCAAACCCTGAAGTGGTTTCTCAGTGCTTGTGGAATAAAGTCTGCTATTCTTTTTTTTTTTTTTTTTTTTTTTTTTAAGTTTTTTTTTATTCTTAAAGATGGGGGCTCAAACTCCTGGCCTCAAGCAGTCCTCCCACCTCAGCCTCTTAAGCAAGTAGCTGGGATTACATGTGCAAGCCACTATGCCTGACTCAAATTTTATTTTTAATTGTGGTTACAAACACTTAACCGTAGCCATTTTGAAGTGTATAATTCAGGAGTATTACGTATATGCATGTTATTGTGCAAGAGATCTTTAGAATGTTTTCATTTTGCAAAACTGAAACTCTTTGCCCATTAAACACTAATTGCTCCTCCTTCCTCCCAGCCCTTAGCAACTACCTTTCTACTTTCTGTTTCTATCATTTTTACTCCTTTAGACCTCATATGAGTAGAATCACAGTATTTATCCTTTTATGAATTTTTTTCACTTAGCATAATGTTCTTGAGCTTCCTCCATGTTGTAGCATGTGACAGGTTCTCCTTTTTAAGGCTGCATAACATTCCACTGTATTTATAGATCACATTTTGTTTATCCATTCACCTGTCAATGAGCAATTGTATTGTTTCTACCTCTTGGCTATTATGAATAATGCTGCAGTGAACATGGGTATACAACTATCTCTTTGAGATTCTGCTTTGAATTCTTTTGAATATGTACCCAGAAGTGGAATTGTTAAATCACATAGTAGTACTACTTTTTGATTTTTTTGAGGAAGCTCCATGCTGGTTTCCATAGCAGCTGTATCATTTTAAACGGAATAAAGATCCATCTTGTTTTTTTGTCTTGTCTTGTTTGGTTTGGTTTGGTTTTTTTGAGATAGGGTCTCCACTCAGGCTGGAGTGCAGTGGCGTGATCATAACTCACTGTAACTTCAAATTCCTGGGCTCAAGCGATCCTCCTGCCTTGGCCTCCCCAGTAGCTAGGACTACATATACATGCTACCATGCCTGGCTAATTTGTTAATTTTTGTAGAGACAGGGTCTCACTGTGTTGTCCAGGCTGCTCTTGAACTCCTAACCTCAAGCAATCATCCCACCTTGGCTTCCCAAAGTGCTGGAATTACAGGCATGAGCCACCTAAGTCCCATCTTTTTTGGGAATGGAGTTTCGCTGTTGGTGCGATCTTGGCTCACTACAACCTCTGCTTCCTGGTTTCAAGCTATATTCCTGCCTTGGCCTCCCAAGTAGCTGGGATTACAAGCGCCAGCCAGCATACCCAGCTAATTTTTGTATTTTTAGTAGAGATGGGGTTTCACCATGTTGGCGAGGCTGATCTGGAATGCCTGACCTCAGGTGATCCATTCTCTTTGGCCTCCCAAAGTGCTGGGATTACAGGTGTGAGTCACTGCACCCAGCCCATCATTTTTAACATGGTCTTCAAGGCCTTGAATGACTGGAAGCTCCCAGAGACCAGTCGAACCACACATTTCCTCTTATGGCTTAGGAACAGAACTGCACATCATTTCTAACCGTGAGCCACTGGTTCAAGAAAACCGCATGGCCAAGCCCAGTATAAATGGGGCAAGGAAACATATTCTTCCCATGGAGGACAGGGCAGGGGAGACAGTGAGTATTTGAATAGAATCTGACCTATACCTTCTCTTCCTACCCTCTACTCTCCCAACCTCACTACTCCTACTCATCATAAACATCTCAACTCCTTTCCCAGACCTTCTTCTTCCCTTCTCACATGAGTTTGACTCCCACTGTTTGCCTCAACATGGATGTTTCCTTTTATGAAACTTAATGTGTTAATATTTATTTAATTTCTCTGTCTCCTCCAATATCAATTATTATTGTGTGTAAAAATAGTGACTTAACAACAATAATCATGTTTTAGTGGCTTAAAACAACTACCGTGTATTCTTTGTTGTTGTTGTTGAGACTGAGTCTCACTCTGTCACCAGGCTGGAGTTCAGCAGCACTGTCTTGGCTCACTGCAACCTCTGCCTCCCGGGTTCAAGAGAGTCTCCTGTCTCAGCCTCCCGAGTAGCTGGGATTACAGATGCCTGCCACTACACTCAGCTAATTTTTGTATTTTTAGTAGAGATGGGTTTCACCATGTTGGCCAGGCTGGTCTCGAACTGCTGACCCCATGATTCACCCGCCTCGACCTGCCAAATTGCTGGAATTACAGGCATGAGCCACTGCATCTGGTCTACCATGTATTCTTTCTCATTATTTTTGTGGGCTGGATGGCACTTCTTCAGCTTGTCTTACCTGGGCTTACTCATGCAATTGCAGATGGATAATGGCAAGAACAGCTGGATGGTCCAAGGTGACCTCACTCAAATAACTGGCAGTCAGTGCTGATTGATGGCTGGGATGCATTAGTTCTCCTCCTCCGTGCCCACGTATCCTCCAGGAGGATATAGCAATATCCATCCTTACTTAGTGGTCTCAGGACAGTGTTCCAAGAAAGTATAAGTAGAAACTGCAAGCCTAGACTTCGAAGTTGTTCAACATCACTTCTGCCATATTCTGTTGGTCAAATCAAGTCACAAGGCCAGCCTAACTTAGGAAGTGAAGAAAGATTAAACCCCTTAATGGGAAGGACAGCAAAATCATCCTGTAAAGGGCATGCTTATGGAATGGGCTGAATTGTTCCCTGCAACACATATGCTGAAGTCCTAACTTTCAGTGCCTCCAGATGTGACCGTATTTGGAGATGGGGTCTTTGAAGAGGTAATTAGGTTAAAAATGAGCTTGTTAGAGTGGGCCCTAATCCAATATGATCATTGTCCTTATAAGAAGAGGAGATTCTGTTGCTGACAGGTACAGAGGGAAGACAATGTGAAGACAAGGAGAGGATGGGCATCTCTGACCCTCAGAAAAGAGGCTTCAGAAGAAACCAGCCCCTTCTAACACCTTATCTTGGACTTCTAACCCCAGGATTGTGAGAAAATAGGGTTCTGTTGTTTAAGTCATTCAGTTTGTGGTATTTTATCACAGCAGCCTTAGCAAACTAGTACACTTACAGAGACAGGAGGAATGGTCTCAACCACCTTCGCAATCTGCCGCACCCCTAAGGCCTTAAACTCCCTGTGGTTGGGGTTCCGTTATTGTGCGCCATCGGCATTCAGCAAATATTGCCTTATTTATTAGGCCTGTTTTTTAAGGCAAGATAGGAAAGAGAAGCCAGAGAAGATGCTAAAGAATCAGAGAATTATGAGCAAATCGAAAGAATGTTTGTGTCATGAACACCAAAGGAAGAATCTTGAGAATAGATCTTTAGATATCTCAAGAAGGACAGAAACTGAGAAATGGCCATTGGATTTGACAATTGTTAATTGACACACCAAACAATTCACAGCATGGGAAAGACTGGGATTGCTTGGAGGGAAGAAGAGTGTGGGCCAAAGGGCACTTTAAATTCTTACCATATTTTACCATAAGAATATAGACTTGGCCGGGCACGGTGGCTCAAGCCTGTAATCCCAGCACTTTGGGAGGCCGAGTCGGGTGGATCACGAGGTCAAGAGATCGAGACCATCCTGGTCAACACGGTGAAACCCCGTCTCTACTA
>NW_016107424.1:5261401-5265263 GCF_001604975.1 Cebus imitator | reverse complement strand
TTTTTTTGAGGCAGAGTCTCGCTCTGTCACCCAGGCTGGAATGCAGTGGCATGATCTCGGCTCACTGGAACCTCTACCTCCCAGGTTCAAGCGATTCTCCTGCCTCAGCTTCTTGAGAAGCTAGGACGACAGGTGCGTACCACCACACCCAGCTGATTTTTGTACTTTTAGTAGAGATAGGGTTTCACCATGTTAGCCAGGCTGGCCTCGAACTCCTGACCTCAGGTGATCCACCCACCTCAGCCTCCAAAAGTGCTAGGATTACAGGTGTAAGCTACCGTGCCCGGCCACATGTCATATTTTTAAAGAAACTTGAAATTCTCTTTGGGCACACCTACCCTACCTTCTGTAAGTGCCCACTTCTAATAGTTTACTGTACACCTTCATACATTGCTGGCTAGTACAAAATGGTACAACTCCTTTGGAGGGCAATTTGGCAAAAACCATCAAATTACAGCTGTAATAAATTTTATGTAATAAAGTTGTTTTAAAAAACTTCAAATGTATAAACCCTTTAGATATATTCACATACATACAAAATGACACTATGTACAAGAATATTCACTGCAGCTTTATTTGTTATAGGAAATGTTTGGAAATAATCCAAATGTCTTCCAATAAAAGATGGCTAAATAAACTGTGTTACAGCCACACAATGGAATCTCATACTGCTGTTAAAAAAAAAAAAAAGAAAGAAAAGAAAAAAAGAATGAGGATGTTCTCCTTGTACTGATATGGGAAGATTTCCCAGATAGATTAAGAGTGGAAAAAAAAAAGGCACAGAGTAGTTATATGCTCCTTTTATGTAAGCAAGAGGGCAAAAGAAGGATATATATTTAATTTGCTTACATTTGCCTAAAGAATCTCTGGAGTGATAAGAAAGAAATAAAATTGATTATCTGGAGAAAGGGGAGTAGATAGGGACAGGTATGGGATTATTCTAGATTATTTTCTCGTTTACATATATAAGATGATTAGATTCTTATAGCAAATCTGAGGCCACTATTATCCCCATTTTACAGATAAAAATTAGAAATGCTAAGTCACTTCCCCAGTTTACCAATTTAGACAGCTGGTGCACAGAGAGTCTGATTCTAGCCTAGCTCTGCCTGACTTCAGAGTTCATGCTGCAGCATCCCTCAGACTGCCCCCTGAGCAAGCACAAGCCACTGGACTATAGATTTATGATCTAAAATAAATTAACATCAGAGGCAGAATAATCCAAAGTCATAGCCAAACATATTTAAGGTGTTTATCAAATCCAAATCAGGGAGCTGGACATTGGAAGCTATTTTTTATTAAGGGAGCTGGTTTTACTAGTGGTTTGTGTTTATTTGTTCCTTTCTTGGTTTCCTGGCTTTTCAGATGTCTGTTTTGGAAGAAATCAGTGGGGGAGGGGATGGAAAGATGATCTACTTTGTGTGGTATATACAGTTCTCTTAGACAAGTCATTTTTTGTTGAGGCTTTTGAAGTTTAGAGTATACTGCTGTTTAGCTCCAGGACATGTTTTCCAAGTAAGTGACTAAGGGTATAGGGAGGAAAATAAAAGGTGAAAAAAAGTCCCTTTGCAAATAAGGCTTCTGCTGTCACTGCTGCCAAGTCTCCTGCATAGGAAGGGGTTACTGTCTGATCATAAATGGGGAAACCTAGAGCTCCTCTGTCTGCAAGGAGGCTTTGGCACCCAGTTAAATTTCACTGTTTCAAGCTTCCCTTGTGTTTCCTAAAGCTTTTCTTTACCAGTTGTCATGAGGAAGTCTCATTTGTCAAGCTGACTGATTGTCCATTTTTTCCACGTCATAAGGAAATCCTTTCTTAAGCCAGATTTATTTTCTAATTGGAAATTTCCAGGCCTTGAGTGAAGTAGCTGTTGCTCTGAGCAGTCCAGATCCTAAAGTTCAGTTCTTCAACCACATTTCCATGGCTGTTACTTACACATCAGACATGAGTGGTCCTTCAGAGGTGTTTCAATTAGAATTTTTGGGTGACAGGGACTTTTCTTGGAAAGGTTTAGTGAAAAAAGAGCAGGAAACTCAAGAACCCATCAGAGAAAGTGGAGTGTTCTTCCCTTGAATTGCTCTCCTTTTGACTTCAGTTTTTTGGACGTAAATGACACTTGTTTGCCATGATGTCAATTTGGTCCAAACCCACAAGTCTTTTCCCACATGGCAAAAATAGAGAACTAGAGAATGGTTGCTTCTCCCCAAGGCTTGTGATTACTGTCCCATCACAGTGACTTAAAATGACAGGACCACACAAAATTGTTGCCCTAATTCCAAACCATCTTATGAATGCGTTGTCTTTGTCTTTCAGCAAAGCAGACATCTCAACTTGCTCCACAGTCACTCAGGGCTCTTGGCATGACTAGCCCAAGCCTAAGGATGTTTTTGTTCTAGAGACTAACTCTCCTTGAGTGATAACAACTAATAGAAGATAGAGTGAATCTTAGCCACAATACTGACAAAGTTTTTATACATTAAAACTTTTGGCCAGGTGTGGTAGCTCACACCTGTAATCCCTGTGCTTTAGGAGGCCAAGGCAGGCAGATTGCATGAGCCCAGCAATTCAAGACCAGCCTGGGTAACATAGTGAGAGCCTATCTTTATAAACTAATAAAATAAAAAATTACTGGGGAGGTGGTACATGCCTGTAGTCCCAGCTATTCAGGAGGCTGATGTGGGAGGATCGCTCGAGTGCAAGAGGTTGAGACTGTGGTGAGCCATGATCACACCACTACACTCCAGCTTGAGTGACAGAGAGACACCATTGGATGTGCAACACATAAAAGATAACTATCTCTCTCTTAACAATGGAACAGGTATAATCCCCAAAAGCCCAAGTCGCTGTCAACATTAAAGTAAGATCGGAATTTGTTGGCTAGTAAAAGTTTATTGGCTGAATGAAAGTGTCTCATCATTTTCATTCAGACCCTCAGTTCATTGGTTTGACCATTGATTCATTATTCACTGATTCACATTTATTGAGTCAGGCATTGTACTAGGTACTGGGATTACAAAAGAGAACAAGATAGAAATAATCCCTGACCTCAAAGATCTATACAAAGCCATTCGTTCCCTCCCCTCACCATTCTTACCAACTTTAAACTGCTCCTCCTCCCTGATCTTCATCCACTGAGCTGTATAAGCAGGGGTACAACTCTGGTCTATAGAAATGCCAATTCTCACTAGGAAAATTCCTTTATTATATCAGCCTCTAATTTAAGGAATAATTCAGTCTAAAATAACTTTCATTGTATATTTAGAAGTAGTTTTCTTATTTGTAAAAACAATTCATTTGAGCCTCACAACTTATCTGGGCTGGGTAGAAATCACTGTTTCATTTTTTTTCTTTTTTTTCCAAACAGCTTTATTGAGATATAATTCACATACCATACAATTCATTCATTTAAAGTGTACAGTTAAATGGTTTTCAGTATATGCAGCATTCTAAATACAACCATCACCACAATCAATTTTGGAACATTTCATCAACCCAGAAAGATACCTGTACCCATTAGCTAATCTACTTTATGTCCTTAGATTTAGCTATTCTGTACATTTCATTTCATGTAAGTGGAATTGTGTAATTTATGGTCTTTGTGTCTGGCTTCCTTCACCTAGCATAATGTCTTTAAGGCACACCCACGTTATAGCACATGTCCATACTTCATTCCTTCTTATGGTTGAACAATATTCCCTTCTGTGGATATATCATATTTTGTTTATCCATTCATCAGTAGATGGTGTATTTAATTTTATAAGTGAAGAAACTAAATAAATAGCTGGGTTGGGACCATTCCAATCTCCCAATCCAGGGTTCATTCCATTAAATCTACTAGATCCCATAATTTTAGAGTACATGTTC
>NW_016107424.1:5259048-5261126 GCF_001604975.1 Cebus imitator | reverse complement strand
CGCCCGGCCTAAGTACATGTTCATTTCTACTGTCAGAATACATTTGCCTTAGACATTTTGGAATAGGGAATGAAGCTAAGAAATGCAAATGCAGTGCAGACTAGGCTACTTTCTTGTTTGCTGTTGTTATTTGAGAGTTTTCCCCACTCTTGAGAGAAAAAAAGACTTTAAAGAGAGAAAAGTAATTCAGTTAAAAATGATTCCTTGACCACCGCCCCCGCCATTGCCGCCACCTCCACCACCACCGCCGTCACCTCTGCTTCTGCCTCCTTGGGGTCCTTCTCCTTCACCGCCCCCTTTGCCACCTCTACACATTCTAGGCCTTCTGTTCTGGAGAAGAAGCTATAGTCAGTCTCCCTTGTGGGCCGAGGGCGCAGCCAAGGCGGACAGCGGTGGCAAAGCCGGCCAGGCCTCTGCCAGGGCAGCTACAGGCGCTACTAGGGTCAGTGGGGACAGTGGCCCCATCAACCCGGCCACGCTGCCTACCGGCAACCCGCAGCTCATCGCTCTCATCATTGGAGCAGCTCAAGAGCCTGGGCCTTTTTTGACGGCTTCCGCCGGGACTGCCTGGCTGACGTGGACACAAAGCCAGCTTACCAAAACCTGAGGCAGAAAGTGGATAATTTTGTGTCAACACATCTGGACAAGCAGGAATGGAATCCTACAGTGATCAAAAACCAATTGCGAAATGGTCTGAGGTAGAGTGTGGTTCAGTCAGTGATGTTGGAAGCTAGAGTAGAGAGGATAATTTTTTAGGTGGTGGATCCAAAACTAAACCACATCTTCAGGCCACAAATAGAAGGAGCAATTCATGAGTTCCTGGCCACCCAGAAAAAAAAAAACATCTGTGCCAGCATCCCCCTCCAGAGACCGAAGGCCAGGACCCACCAGCTCCATCTCAGGACACTTTCTAAGAATATGCCTGACACCTTTTGAAAGCTCAATTTCTGGTGAAGAAATGGATTCAGTTACATAAGAGGGCAACTTCAGACTGAAGATAAGCCAAGGTCATCACTGGTCTCAAGATTTCAACCTTGACTATGAGCAGTGAACAGGTTGAAAGGGGAGCAAGTTCACAAGTGGGAAAGTTGACCGTGTCAAGCCCTGCATTGTGCTGCCATTTGGTCCCCTGTCCAAGGGCATGACACCAAGTAGACACTACAGAGAGAGAAACACTACAGCAACCCAGGGTTGTCCTGAAACAGACTTTTCTTGAACATGGAGACTGTACATGGACTTTAGGGTTTGTGCTCTAGGACAAACGAAAGCTACAGTGAGAGAGCATAACCAATACCAAAGACAGTTTCAAAGAACAATGACAGTAAAGGTTAAATGGGGGTAGTATTTGACAGTGCTTATTTGATATTGTCTCTCAGAGTTCCAAACTAGATTGTACAAGTCATTAGCATCAGATAGCTTTAAAGTTGTGACCTTGTACCTCAATCTTCTAGCCAGTTTCCTTTCCTTTGTAGTAGGTAACAAAACATGAAATCCTAGAATGTGTGAAAAGTTCAGACATGAGGTATAAGGAAATTCATCTGCAGGCTCTCTGTCCAGGGCTGCTTCCTGTCCTGCAGGGGCTAGTGAGTTCTACATATGTTTATTTTATTCTCACATTTGTGTTTTTTTAGGAAAGTGTCAATAAATGGCTTATCTTTTATAATAAAATCATTTGATACTCTTAAAAAAAAATGATTTCTTGTAAGACATAGCCCTCACTGTTGCCCCTGCCCATTTATCTAATTCTGTTTTTCTTTGTTGTTCTGTGTATGTAAGTCATGAGTCACTAGAGTGGGCCTGTGGGAGCTGACAGAGAAAGAGGGAAAATAAGTTTTTGATTAAAAAGTAGCACATCAGAGGTCAACAGCCATCACAGTTCAGCTTCAGTTGCCAAAGTTGTCTCCAGGGATATTCCAAATTTAGAAAACCCATAAAGAAAGACATGGGGATAATAAGCACCAAATTTTGGATAGCTGTTATCTCTGAGTGACAAAGCATTCAGGAAAGGACACACATGGACTTCGACAATATCAGTAAAGTTTTATTTCTTTTTTTTTTTTTTTTTTTTTTTTTTTTTT
>NW_016107424.1:5256781-5258886 GCF_001604975.1 Cebus imitator | reverse complement strand
ATTTTTTGTATTTTTAGTAGAGACGGGGTTTCACCATGTTGACCAGGATGGTCTCGATCTCTTGACCTCGTGATCCACCCGCCTCGGCTTCCCAAAGTGCTGGGATTACAGGCTTGAGCCACCGCGCCCGGCCGGTAAAGTTTTATTTCTGAAGCTGAGTGGTGGATATACCAGTGTTAGCAACAACCACAACTGAAGTTCACCTTCAGTTGCCAAAGCATAGGCTCCAGAACCCACAGGCCATATGAAAATGCTGTTAAGTTCATCCTGATTTCTCTCCTCGATGTAATATCTTTATACACTTAGATGAGATCTTTGAAGGTAGGGGAGAAACCTAGCGGAGGCTACTATGGTAAGGATAATGAAGTTGAATAAATTAACTCAGAAGCATTGGAATTAAACACTGGCCTAGTAAGCCAGGCTAAGAGAAGGAGGCTGATATAAACAAGAGAACATTGTTAGAACTTATTGTACGAAATGCTACCTTGAGGTTGCAATCTAATTAGTTTTTTGTAATTCATGTCTCGCTTCCTCTTTTTGTCTCCAGCTTTCCTCTCTTTATAGGAGGGGGTGGGGCTTCTTATTCCAGGACCCCAGTTCCCCTAAGCAGCCTAAAACTAGGCAGATCTATTAGCAAGGACTGTCTCTGTCAATAATAGCTGCTCTTCCAATGCATTTTTCAGTGTGTTAAGATGTAATTCTAAACATATTCTGATTCCCATGCATGTTAGCTCCTATTCTATGTAATGCTCTGTTGTGGCTGGGAACATATTGTAGTCCCACAAATGAGTACTGTGGACAATGGACCTGTTTGTGGGAGGGAGCCCCAAGGGAGAGGAGAGAAGGGTGTTTATTCCATTAATGTGTATGGGTGTGTCCCCACCATAATTTCTAAAGGGACTGGAAGCAAGACATCAAGGCATGCTAATAAAGTACTAAGAATTGCACCTCTGCTTTGGAGGGGGTTGCGTGATCAATGGCACCTGTAAGGATAGATGAACCAAGTCAATAAAAGTTCCAAAATAATGCACATACTGTACTATGGCTGTGTTGGCTTAAAAATTTTAAACTGTGTGTCTCTTGGGATATTCTAAATTTAGAAAACCCATAAAGATAGACATGGAAATGATGAACACTGAACCCTGGATAGTTGTTACTTCTGGGAGACAAAGGAATGCATTCAGGGAAGGACACACATGGGAATTCAAGGTTATCAGTAAAGTTTTATTTCTGAAGCTGAGTGGTGGATATACCAATATTACCATCATCTATTCATAATGGTGTTCTTTAAAAAAAAATCCCTGTTTTAATGACTACTAAAGTAAACATTGATAGGTATAGCCCACATACACAAGAGCTTCTGTAGATCCTTAATTTTTAAATATATATAGTGGACAACTATGCATAACATAAAATTTGCCATTTAACCACACTAGTGTTTTCTTAGTCCTAACTGGCTCTCATTGACAGGTAATAGGGGAATAGAATCATCATATCACAGAAACCAAAGTAGCTCATATGCTATTTTTCCAGTATGTTTTGAAGTGAGTAGAATGAGCTTTCTCACAAAGAAAAAGCCCTCCTCACCTGTGAGGACTCTAAGGAAAAGACAGGAAACTGAAAACCCCATGGAAGTGCATTCTTTTATTAGACTTAGTGGCTTCAAGAAATTTTCCATTTTTCACTATATTAAGCTATTTAGGGAAATTCAGAGTTCAGATGAAAAATTTTAAAGTCACATCTCTTTATGTTTAAAATGATTTCAGAAAGCTACCTCTAGATTGTATTTTTAATTTTGGTGAAAATTATCTCTCCAGTAAGCAAATGTCCTCAAGGACCTTCATGCCTCAGGAAGGAACAGGTGTACCCAGATATAAAGCTGCAAAAAAAGACCTGGCTGTGTGGTTAGCTGCGAACACCAATAGAAAACGAACTGTGTCAGGATATTTATTAGGACAGTTGTTTTTTATCAGGGCTCTACTTACAACTTCTTAATGTTTTGAGTGGTCTTAATGTTTTTTTTCCAGAAAGCTTGGGATGCATGATTTTGCTGAACTTTTTTTTTTTTTTTTTTTTTTTTTTTTTTTTTTTTTTTTTTTTTTTTT
>NW_016107424.1:5249383-5255086 GCF_001604975.1 Cebus imitator | reverse complement strand
AAAAAAAAAAAAAAAAAAAAAAAATTCTGCCCCTTCCACATCTGCTTTTAGACATAAAGTCTACTCTTAATAGATGCCACTCAAACACCACTTTCCCAGTAAAGCCTTCCAAATAACTGTGCTTAAACTTTGCAACTCCTCTCCTGTCTCCTGCAGCACAGGGGGACTCCCCACAGGCTCAACAAGTTTGGTGAATTGAATCGGACTGTTCTGAGTTTCAGAAGGAAATGTAATAAAAAAACAGGTTTCTCTTCACATAATAAAGTATTGGGGGTTATTTGAGTAAAGTGATATTACACAAAACAGCTACCAAAATAATTAACGTTATCTGTTTTTTGTTTCATGCTATTTGTACTCTCTCTCTCCCTCCCCCCGCCGCCCCATATATATATGGCTCTTGCCAGAATCATTTAGGTCATTTACTTAAATTTACTTAAAAATAGTTAGATTATTTTAACTATTTGACTACAAACTATTTAATTATTTGACTACTAAACTATTTTAACTATCTCCCAAATTATTTGAATGACTATTTTAACTCTTTGTTTTTTTAACAATTAAGCACTGGTCTCTATGAATTTTTAAAATGCTTCTCAAAATTAGCAAAATTATAACAATTGTTGAACCTAGGTGATGGATACATAAGGATTCAGTACATTGCTGTACTTTTGTGCATGTTTAATACAATTTAAAACTATTTTGGATAGGACCTCTGGTTTCCGCTTCTACATGTAAGGAGCTTGGAAGTTGCCATTCTATCTTAATAGCAACTACAAAACTGGACAGGCTGAAAAATCAACAACTCTTCTTGCAACTGTAAGAAAGGTGAGGACACAGGGCAAACTGCTGCCCCCAAAACTGGAAACAGCTCACTGGAACAAGTGGCTCAAGAGTGGAAACCACCACCACAGAAAGTAGGTCCCTCCCCTAGAGACCCAGATTTGCTAGCTCTGAGGTCGGCCCTGGAATCTGTACTTTAATAAGTGCCCCTTGGTGATTCTTCAGTACAGGCACACTTAGGAAACCAAGTGAGTGATTAAGACATGGGCCCTGGACACTCTCTGGATGCAGACTGCCGTGGTTTGAATCCTGGCTCTACCACCCATAGTGTGATCTTAGAAAAGTTACTTAATATCTATAAGCCTCAGTTTTCTTATTTGTAAAATGGTATCGACCATAGCTATCTCATAGTATTGTTGTGAGATTTAAATGAGATCATGATAATGAAATAATACCAGTACAAGATTTGGAGGACTTGATTTAAGAAAAATCAGCTGGACGTGGTGGATCATGCCTGTAATTCTAGTACTTTGGGAGGCCGAGGCAGGTGGATCACTTGAGGTTAGGAGTTGAGACCAGCCTGGCCAACATGGTAAAAACCCATCTCTACTAAAAATACAAAAATTAGCCAGATGGTAGTACCGCGTACCTGTGATCTCAGACATTCAGGAGGCTGAAGTGAGAGAATCACTTGAGCCTAGGAGGCAGGGATTGCGGTGAACCAAAATTGTGCCATTGCTCTCCAGTCCAGTTGACAGAGTGAGACCCTGTCTCAAACAAAAAAAAAGTAGTGAAGGAAAATAATCATCACACACTGGGGTCTGTTGGGGGGGAATAGGGGAGGGACAGCGGTGGGAAGGGAGGTTGGGGAGGGATAACATGGGGAGAAATGCCAGATATAGGTGATGGGGGGATGGAGGCAGCAAAATACACTGCCGTGTATGTACCTATGCAACAGGTTCTGCGTGATCTGCACATGTACCTCAGAACCTAAAGTACAATAAAAAAATAATAATAATAGCAAAGATATCTTAAATTTACAATTTTAAAACCATAGGATTAACTTCATAGAAAATTTGCCTCTGAGTAGTTATCATTTTATTTTGCCTAGACTTCATGTATATCATTCCATTTAGTTTTTGCAATGACCACATGCAAAAAGTGTTACTTTTACCACTTTACAGTAGAAGAATCAAAATAGAGGCTTAGGGAGATGGTAGTCTTCCCAAGACTACACCAAAAACAGTAGCTGTACAAACCCAGGACTACCATGTTCCAGGGCTGACCAGTATTGTCAGGACCACATAATGAACACATACGCTCTATCTTTATTAATCCTCCTTTTAGGTGAATGACCTTGTTGAAATTAAAGAGAGATACAGAGTCTTAGCTTGATTGGCTCTTCCATGTTAAGACGGGTCACCATGAAGCTGGGACTGTTCTCAGCTTTGAAGCCAGAATCTCAAGGTTTCTATTACATACATGCTCTAGCAATTAATTGCTTAAACAAACTCGTGAAAGGCTGACTGAACAAATGTAATGCCCATGTGTTCATGCATAATGGGAGGATGCCTGCCTGATAATCAGCGCAGTCAAAGGGCTAAACCACAGATTAGAAGACAGCTTGGTAAACCCAGAATATAGGAGTTGGGTTTCATAATGAGACAGTTTCATCAAACTAGGCTAACCAAATGAATGGCTGTTTCTTCAGGGGAGATACACAGTCATGCATCACTTAAAGATGACATGTTTTGAGAAATGCATCATTAAGTGATTTGTCATTGTTCAAATATCATAGAGTATACCTACACAAGATGGCTTAGCCTACTACACACCTAACCTATATGGTATAGCCTGTTGCTCCTAGGCTACAAACCTGCACAGCATGTTACTCTACTGAATACTGTAGGCAATTGTGACACAATAGTATTTGTGTATCTAAACATGTCTAAGCATAGAAAAGATGTATAATTTTTTTTGAGACAGGGTCTCTGTCATTTAGATTGGGGTGCGGTGATGCAATCATAGCTCACTGCAGCCTTGACCTCCTGGACTTAAGTGCCCATCATTGACCAAAATGTAATTATGGAAAGCATAAGTGTACATCTGCCAATCAAATAGTGGTTGAGGTCAGGAATCAGAATATCAGCTCTCTTAAGGAAGCACTTGTCAAAAGGCAACAAATTATCTCTCTCTAGTTCTCCTGTTAAAGTAAATCTCCATAAGCATAGTTTGTACTGTTTTGGCTATCAGTGTCTAAAAACCCAATTTTACCTTTTTTAGGAAATGTATTCACTCACGTAACTAAAAAAATTTAAGGGCAGCTCATGGCCAAATTGGGGCTCAAATGATGTGTTTCCTTCCATGTGTTGCTTAATTTTCAGGCTTCACGTGGGAGTAAGATGGCTATAGCTGTTGAAGCCATCAAGTTTCAAGTTCAAGTACATTAAGGTTCAAGTACAACATATGTCTTAGTCCATTTTCTGTTGCTATAACAATATGCCTGAGACTGGGTAATTTATAAAGGAAAGAAGTTTATTAGGCTCACAGTTTTGGAGACTGGAATGTTCAAGATCAGGCAGCTGCTTCTGCTGAGGGCCTCCTGTTGCATCATAATGTGACAGAAAAGTGGAAGGGCAAACAAAAGGCAGCCTTGCTTTTTAACAACCCACTCTCATGGGAACTGATCCAGAACTGAGAGAACAAGAGCTCACTGCAAGATTAAGGCATTAATCCTTCTTAACAATCTAATCACCTCTTAAAGGCACAACCTCCCAATACTGCCACATTGGAGACGGAGCCTCAACATGAGTTTTGTGAGGATAAACCATATTAAAACCATGGCAATATCGGGGTGGGGGAAAGAGCCTCTTTGTGGTGGCACTAATCTAACTTACTTCAGTGACTTGCTCACTTTTGAACCAATCATGAGGAATGTAAAATGCTGATTGGCATAGGCCTGGGTCATGTGCTGTTCCTCTTGAGCAAAGGGTGGAGCTCTAGATACTTCATGGGCTATTGAAAGGCGGCCACCTAAACAAATACAGGGTAGTCTTGCTAGAGAAAAGGGAGAATGGAGGTAAACAAATGTCCACCAAACTAAGGTTTCATGCCTTCCTCATTAAAGTACAGTTGACAGGCTGAGCATGGTGGCTCATTCTTGTAATCCCAACACTTTGGGAGGCCAAGGCAAGCAGATCACCTGAGGTCAGGAATCCAAGACCAGCCTGGCCATCATGGTGAAACCCCCCTCTACTAAAAATACAAAAATTAGCCAGGCGTGGTGACAGGCACCTGTAATCCCAGTTACTCAGGAAGCTGAGGCTGGAGAATCGCTTGGACTCAGGAAGCAGAGGTTGCAGTGAGCCAAGTCGCACCAGTACACTCCAGCCTGGATGACAGAGCAAGACTCTTTCAAAAGAAAAAAACAGTTTACAGTGTTTTTTGTGTTCTAACAATAACCACATTCCCACCACACCTTTCAGGATACACCCCAGTAGCTCCTTTGAGCCTGGATGTCTCCCACAAACTGTTTCTTATGATATGTAATCTCTGCAGTTGACTAAACTCATTCAACATGAGTGGTCCAATTTCCCACCCATTATAGAAGGAGAATGTGCTCTTTTAAAAATATATATATATAGGCCGGGCGCGGTGGCTCACGCCTGTAATCCCAGCACTTTGGGAGGCCGAGGCGGGTGGATCACGAGGTCAAGAGATCGAGACTATCCTGGTCAACATGGTGAAACCCCGTCTCTACTAAAAATACAAAAAATCAGCTGGGCATAGTGGCGCGTGCCTGTAATCCCAGCTACTCAGGAGGCTGAGGCAGGAGAATTGNGACTGACACCATTGTAATATATCATAATTCTTCCGTGGATTGGCCTGGGTGTTTGTTAACTCATATGAATGAGTCTAGGCCGGGCTCGGTGGCTCATGCCTGTAATCCCAGCACTTTGGGAGGCCTAGGCGGGTGGATCACGAGGTCAAGAGATCGAGACCATCCTGGTCAACAAGGTGAAACCTCGTCTCTACTAAAAATACAAAAATTAGCTGGACATGGTGGTGCGTGCCTGTAATCCCAGCTACTCAGGAGGCTGAGGCAGGAGAATTGCCTGAACCCAGGAGAAGGAGGAAGCGGAGAGCCGAGATCGCGCCATTGCACTCCAGCCTGGGTAACAAGAGCGAAACTCCGTCTAAAAAAAAAAAAAAAAAAAAACATGTATATATATAATAAAAATACATAAAGAACAAAAGACTTTCCAACACGTAGGCACTTACCTCATCATGTAAGCATAACCACTGTTTCTTTTTTTATTATTATTTGAGATAGTCTCACTCTATCAACCAGGCTGCAGTGCAGTGGTGGGATCTCCGCTCACTGTAACCTCCGCCTCCTGAGTTTAAGTGACTCTTCTACCTCAGCCTCCCTAGTAGCTAGGATAACAGATGTGTGTCACCACACCAAGCTAATTTTTGTAATTTTAGTAGAGATGAAGTTTTTCCATGTTGGCCAAGCTGGTCTCGACCCACTTGCCTCAAGCGATACACCTGCCTCAGCCTCCCAAAGTGCTGGGATTACAGGCATGAGCCATGGTTCCCAGCCCATTTTTTGTCATGGTCTTTTTTTACATTGTTGTGATCTTCCTGCACATATGTTTGCCTTTTTCCTTAGCATTACGTCATAAATATTTTCCAGGTTATTACATAGACTTTATTAATATTATTTATTTATTTTTTTTTTTTTTTGAGACGGAGTCTCGCTCTTGTTACCCAGGCTGGAGTGCAATGGGGTGATCTCGGCTCACCGCAACCTCCGTCTCCTGGATTCAGGCAATTCTCCTGCCTCAGCCTCCTGAGTAGCTGGGATCACAGGCACGTGCCATCATGCCCAGCTAATTTTTTGTATTTTTAGTAGAGACG
>NW_016107424.1:5221540-5248350 GCF_001604975.1 Cebus imitator | reverse complement strand
TTTTTTTTTCTTTTTTTGAGACAGGGTCTTGCTTTGTCTCCCAGGTTAGAGCGAAGTGGCATGGCTACAGCTCACTGCAGCCTCGACTTCCCAGGCTCAAGCAATCCTCCCACCTCACCCTCCCAAGTACCTGGACCTCCAAGTAGGCGTGCACCTCCAAGCCTGGCTAAGTTTTTATTTTTCATGGAGATGGGGTCTCATTGTGTTGCCAGAGCTAGTCTCAAACTCCTGAGTTCAAGTGATCCTCCCACCTTGGCCTCCCAAAGTGTTGGGATTATAGGCATGAGCCACCATGCCTGGCCTGTTTACCAGCTTATTATAAAGGATATGATAGAGAATACAGATGAACAGCTAGATGAAGGGGCACACAGGGTGAGTCCAAAAGTATCCTGAGGGCAAGAATTGGAGTACACCACCCTTCTAGCACACAGATGTGTTCAACAACCTAGAAGCTCTCTGAGTCTTGTAGTCTTACGAAGGCTCCATCACATTGGCATGATGGATTATTAACTCAATCTCCCGCTCTGCTCCCCTTCCTGGAGAATAGGGGATGGGACTGAATGTTCCAAGCTTCTAATCTTGGCTTGGTTTTTCCCATCCCAAAGCTATCCAGGAGCCCACCAAGAGTTGCTTAATAATTAATAGAACAAAGGACCCTTCTAGTACCCAGGAAATTCCAAGGGATTTAGGAGCTCTTTGTCAGGAATCAGAGTTTAAGACCAAATATTACAACAAAAGATGTACCTTGCATCCCTGTCACTCAGGAAATCACAAGGGTTTTAGGAGCTCTGTGCCAGGGACTGGGGAGGAAAACCAAATGTATATGCTTTATTATATGATAATGTCACAGAGCTTCTCAGCATTCATTGCCCACTACTCCACAAACCAAACATTCCCTAGACTTAACTGCCCATCAGTTAAGTCTGAAGCCAAAGGCCTGAGGGCCCCCAGAATGCCAGTAATGTAAGTTCCAGAGACTAAGGGCTGAAGAACCTGGAGTCCGATGTCCAAGGACAGGAGAGAGAGAGAGGACTCAGCAAGGTGCTTATGCCCTTCTTATGCCTGCTTCATTCTACCAGGTCAATTTTTGTTTGTTTGTTTTTTCAGAGACAGTGTCCTGTCTGTTGCCCAGGCTAGAGAACAGTGATGTGATCATGGCTCACAGCAGCCTCAATGTCCCAGGCTCAAGCGATCTTCCCATATCAGGTCACCTGAGTACTACTGAGTACTAAGGCTACCGCTGTGCACCACCACACCAAGCTAATTAAAAAAATTTCTTTTTGTAGAGACAGGATCTTGTTTTGTTGTCCAGTTTGGTCTTGTACTTCTGGCCTCAAGTGACCCTTCCACCTTGGCCCGGCAAAGTGCTGGGATTACAGGCATGAGCCAATGCACCCAGCCCATGTCAATATTTTTATGTACTTTTTATTATAGTAGAAAAGCATAACACAAAATTTACCATCTTAACCTTTTATTTATTTTATTTTTTTTCTCATCTGAAATAGGGTCTCACTCTGTCACCCAGTCTAGAGTGCAGTGGTGCAATCATGGCTCACTTCAGCCTTGACCTCCCAGGCTTAGCTGGCCCCCTCACCTAGGGGGAACCACAGGTGTGCACCACCACGCTTGGCTAATTTTTGTATTTGTTGTAGAGACGAGGCTTTGCCATGTTTCCTAGGCTGGTCTCAAACTCCTGGACTCAAGCGATCCACCTGACCGGGCCTCCCAAAGTGCTGAGATTATAGGCCTGAGCCACTATACCTGGCCTCTGAACAATTTTTAATTATACGCTTCAGTAATATTAAGTATATTCACATTGTTGTGAAACAGATCTCCAGAACTTCTTCACCTTGCAAATCTGAAACACTATACCCGTTAAACAGCAACTTCCCTTTTCCTTCTCCCCAGTCTCTGGTGACCATCATTCTTCAAACATCAGGTTTCAGGGTTTTGTTTTTTTTTTTTAGATGGAGTCTCACTCTGTCACCCAGGTTGGAGTGCAGTGGCATGATCTTGGCTCGCTGCAACCTCCACCTCCCATGTTCAAGCAATTCTCCTATCTCAGCCTCCCAAGTAGCTGGGACTATAGGCACCCGCCACTGCACCCAACTAATTTTTTTTTTTTTTTGAGATGGTGTCTTCCTCTGTTGCCAGGGTGGAGTGCAGTGACACGATCTCAGCTCGTTGCAAACTCCACCTCCTGGGTTCAAGCGATTCTCCTAACTTAGCCATCCAAGTAGCTGGGACTATAGGGTGTGCCACCACACCCAGCTAATTTTTGTATTTTTGGTAGAGACAGGATTTCACCATGTTGGCCAGGATATTCTCGATCTTCTGACCTTGTGATCCACCTACCTTGGCCTCCCAAAGTGCTGGGATTATAGCTGTGAGCCCCTGCTCCTAGCCTATACCCAGCTAATTTTTGTATTTTCACCATATTGGTCAGGCTGGTCTTGAACTTGTGACATCAGATGATCCACCCGCCTCGGCCTCCCAAAGTGCTGGGATTACAGGCGTGAGCCACCGCAACTGGCCCAAGCATCAGTATTTTTAAGCTTCTCAGATATTTTGCAATGTACAGCCAAAGCTGATTTCTCGTGCTCAGAAAACTTAAGAAGGGAATCATATCCACTAAATGAGAACAGGTAGCTGTAAAATAACAGCACATTATCATTAGAAAGAATTAACAAAAGATGCTGAAAATAAAATACATGTAATTTTTGGAAGCATAAATAATGCTCTGAATATCAGACTAGACATGACCTTGAAGGCAATCCTTTCCGATGCCTCTCTTCCCAGCACTCATTCGGCCTCCTTCCTCCCACCTGCCCTTTCACCCTGTCTTTCTCTAACCCAATCCTAGACCCTGTGATTGTAGTTAAAAGAGCATAATAATAGCAGTCTTCCAAATAAGAGCAACAAAGGAAGTTTCCAGGAGGCCAGCAGCTGCAGGTCATGGGGGTTTGAATGTGCTCTTTCCAATTGCTATAGCCTCCCTCTGCCTGAGGCTTTGCAGGATTCTGACTCAGCATGGAAGACTCACCTACAGCTTTTGGTGCGAGTACATGGGGAGGGGCCTTTGCAGGAGCAGTTCAGTAGACATCTCACCGTACTTTCATCTTCTCTTTTCTCCCCAACCTCCACCTTAGATTTATAGAAATATAAAATCTGATTAAAATAGGACAGTTTTAAAGGGCAAAACAAGCTCAAGAAAGCCACCTGCTAAGTGTGAATCAAAGGGGATCCTCCATCCCACCCACACCTGCCCACTGTCTCTACCTGGCCCTAACGGCTACAGCAGGCAGAGGAAGACTCGCATTATTCCAGGGGCAACTCATCACTGGAATGAGATAGGGGGAATAGCAAACACATATGACTTAGTGCAGCCTCCTCCAAGCAGTTCCGTTGGTAGGCTGAGAAAGTAAGAAGCAAGGAGCTGGCATTTCGGAACCTCGCAGATCTCAGTTTTACTTCCTGGGCTGCTGCTTGCTTGTTTTGGGCCTAGAATGCCTTGGGTTTGAATCTCAGGTTGACACTTGGGACAAACATCTACAGGTGTGGAAGTGAGTACCACGCCTCTAGCTGGACAGGCTTCTGAAGCTGGCAATCTATGTATGTCTTCCTTCATACAGGAAAAGGGACGTCCTTTGAGACCCCTTAAGGGAAAAGCTCAGCTACTGACACACTGGGAGCAGATGGACCACAGGCTCCAGCTACCTCTGCCTGTAAGTTCCTTAGCATTTCTCCTATGGCACGCTGCCTCCTGACAGCTTCCATGCCAGGTATGATGCTGCTTCCTTCCTCGTCAACACAGCCTCATTGCTCAGCATACTGCTGCCTAAGCTTCCCCAATTCCATGGGGTTCCGGTTTTCAGCATCAACAAATCCTGAGGGCAGGAGTTGGCGAAGGCATTGAAACAAAAGGCTATAATATCCTTCCCTTCTCCATACTGTCTTCAATATCTTAAAAGCTGGAGGACCATACAACCTTTCCTAAATGCCCAGGAAGAAAAGAGATTGGAAAATGGAGCTCCTGGGCCCAGTCTTGCTGGGCGCAAGTTTCTTTGAATCAGGAAAGCAGGGGAGGTAAAGGCCAACTCACCATGGCAGGAAGTCGTGCCTGGGCAGCTTGTTTGGTCATTGTATTTTTCTGTGTCTTCTACCTCCACCACCTACCAGGTCTGTTTTACTGTTTTGTTTTGTTTTGTTTTTTCCTTATAATAAAGATAATTTAAAAAAAAAAGATTTGGCTCTAGGTAGATATCAACTCAATCCTGCTGCAAAGGGATGAGGAGACAGTATGGCCACAAGAGCTGGTCAGTGTCCTGAATGACCTTCCAGTTCCTAACTAATGGCCATCTTCCAGGGTGGTATGATGTTCCTGCCCTAACCTTGAGGACTGGCTGAGTGGCTTTTGGAGTTCCCATAAGGGCAATATTTGTTTTCCTCACTTCCATGAACACCCTTACCTTAGTTGGTTCAGGCTGCTGTAACGAAAATACCATAGACTGGGTGGTTTATAAAAAACAGAAATTTATTTCTCACAGTTATGGAGAGTGGGACGTCCAAGATCAAAGATCCCATGTCTGGGGAGGGCCTTTTTTTTTTTTTTTTTTTTTTTTTTTTTTTTTTTTTTTTTTTTTTTTTAGAGACAGGGGTCTTGCTGTGTTGCCCAGGCTGGTCTTAAACTCCTGGCTTCAAGCAGTCCTCCCACCTCAAACTCCCAAAGCACTGGGTTTACAGGTGTGAGCGACCACGTCTAGCCAAAGGTCACTTTCTGATTCATAGTTGGCCATCTTCTCACTGTGTCCTCACAAGGAAGAAGGCATGAGGGAGCTCTCTGGAGTCTCTTTTATAAGAGCACGAGTTCCATATATGAGGGCTCCACCCTCATGACCTGATCGCCTCCCAGAAGTCCTCACCTCCTAATACCATCACCTTGGGGATGAGGCTTCAACATAGAACATTCAGTTTATAACAACACTTAGAACTAATCTTCCATTAAACTGATGACACACAGTCTAGCATGTGATAAATCAAGGTCTACAACATCTGGTATATAAGAAATAACCACTTTCTGTATTTCCTTTAAAAACAACCTAATTTCAATTCCCAAACCCCACCCCACTGGGCTGAAATCTTGACTCAAACATTACCTGTCATCCTTGTTGATTATTGTCTGTCTCCCCACCAAATCCCATCCACAAAGGCAGGATCTTTGTTTTATTTTCTGATGTGTTCCACATGCTTAGATAAGCAACCTGTAGGGCAATTCCCAAACATTCTCAGCACTCTTGGTGTCTCAGGGGATTTTTCAGTGTTCCTGGGCCAAAAGAAATGCCTAATAGTTCTGTTTTATTAAATAGTTAGGTCTGAGCAACTTAATAAATACTTACCTCCTAACAACTTAATAGCTATCTTAAAAATAATGCACACACATTGAAAAAAATTTTCTTATTCTTGACTACCCTTACTTACCAATCAGACGTGAAACTGCTGGGCACTGCAAACTTCTCAAACATTGGAATTTTTTGGATATTACCATCTCACTTCCTGTTCCAAACTAATTTTTCTACAATACTTGTGTTCTGTTTTTGTTTTTTATCATAGCAGCGCTGAAAGCCCACCTTTGCAAAACTGTATGGCATCTAAAGAGAAGTATAACAGTGCAATCTCATGTTGAAACTGGGAGCCACTTTGAGCCAGCAGTTCATGTGATGTCTCACAGATGTTTCCCTTGAAAATGTAAAATTTCCCTCGAAGCCCCTGTGAGCTCACTGCAGTGTTCTAGGGTGCCTCCACATACGTTTTGGGAACCGTAGCATGTGGTAGCATTCAAAAGTATTTGTTGTGTGAACAAGTTGAGGTCCCCTTTCCTGTCAGTGTCAGTTTAGAATCCAGGAAGTTTATGCGGAACCAGGTAAACAAAAGAAGAGCCGCTAACCCTGGGCTGTGCGGTGTGGTAGTCACTGACTGCACAGGGCTACTGAGCCTAGGAAATGTGGCCAATCTGAACTGGGATGTGCTGTGAGTATAAAATACACACTAGATTTCATACACTTAGTATTTAGAAAAGTACAATATTATAGTAATGTCTTTATATTGGTTATATGTTGAACTCTTAATATTTTAGATAGAAATAAAATGTTATTAAAATGAATTTTTCTTGTGTCCTTTGACCATTTTTTGTTTTTTTGTTTTTTAATATGGAGTTTCACTCTTGTTCCCCAGGCTGGAGTGCAGTGGCGCAGTCTTGGCTCACTGCAAGCTATTCTCCTGCCTCAGCCTCTCGAGTAGCTGGGATTATAGGTGTGTGCCACCACACCCAGCTAATTTTGTATTTTTAGTAGAGACAGGGTTTCATCATGTTGGTCAGGCTGGTCTCGAACTCCTGACCTCAGCTGATCCACCCGCCTTAGCCTTCCAAAGTGCTGGGATTACGGGCATGAGCCACCACGCCCAGCCTTTTGACCATTTTCTAACATGGCTACTAGATTCTAGTAGCTAGTAAATACAAATATGGCTCATATATCTATTGGTTAGTGGTGCTCTGACCTCTGATCTCTCATGGTCAAGGCTGACATTTTCGTTGTCTAAGACCCCCAGGGTCCCTGGAGTCCAGAGCATGTGCCTTCTGGGCTACATGAGGCATTGCAAGATGGTGCTTCTTGCCTCAGCACACTGCATGGCCCTCCCCATGAGGCCGTGCCAAACACTCTGGGCTCTGCCCAGGTCCCCCAGCTCCTAGCGTCTTAGGACTAGTACTCCCTGCCCTCTCAGAGAAGCTTTCCTTCTCTATCCCCTCTTCATGCACCCACAAGCCTTACTCACCACCACCTATCCTGAGACACCCAGCATTCCCTATCAGTTCAACAGGCTCAGGCTTTCATAAAAGACAAGAGGAGGCCGGGCGTGGTGGCTCACGCTTGTAATTCCAGCACTTTGGGAGGCCGAGGCAGGTGGATTACCTGAGGTCAGCAATTCAAGACCAGCCTGGCCAACATGGTGAAACCCCATCTCTATAAAAAATAAAATAAAATTAAATTAAAAAAAGACAAGAGGAGCCACTGGCTTCAGCACCTTCTGCTCCCATGGGCTTCCTGCCTCACAAGCATCCCTCAGGCCACATGCAGAAGAAGGCACAGCCACCTGCTTGAAAAGAGGAAGGATGGGCAATCTAGAAAGAAGAAACAGGCCAGGCGTGGTAGCTGATACCTGTAATCCCAGCACTTTAGGAGGCCAAGGCAGGAGGATCACTTGAGGTCAGGAGTTCAAGACCACCCTGGCCAACAAGATGAAACCTGTCTCTAGTAAAAATGGAAAAATTAGTCAGATGTGGTGGCGGGTATCTGTAATCCTAGCTACTCAGGAGGCTAAGTCAGGAGAATTGCTTGAACCCGATAGGTGGAGATTGCAGCGTGCCACGATCACACCACTGCACTCCAGCCAGGGCAACAGAGTGAGTGAGGCTCTGTCTCAAAAAAAGTAAGAAACATAAGTGAATACTTCACTATATTGTCACAGAATTATTAACATTTCACATATTTGTTTTACTAGTCATGACTGTTTTATTAACAAGTGATAGCAAGAAAAAAAGTCTTTAGTTTTATTTTATTTAACAAGCATATATATAGCAGGTGTTACAGTCCAGGAACTGTTCAGGGCTACCTCGTTTAGTTCTCATACCAACCTTATAAAGAAGGTCCTAACATCTGCATTTTACAGATGAGGAAAAATATTGAGACACAGAGAAATTAAGTAACTTGCTTAAAGTCACGCAGTTAGGAAGTGGCAAAGCCAGGATTTGAACCCAGACGGTTTGCCTTCAGACATTTCAGTCCTAATCCCATGGTAATTATTGAGGATTTCTCTTAAGAAATGAGTATTTATTTACTTAGTTAGTTAGTTAGTGACAGAGTCTTTTTCTGTCACCCAGGCTGGAGTACAGTGAAGCTATCATAGCTCACCGCAGCCTCAAACTGCTGGGCTCAAGCAGTCCTCCCACCTTGGCCTCCCAAAGTGCTGAGATTACATGTGTGAGGCACCATACCTAACTAAGAACTTATTTATTTATTTATGAGACAACATCTTGCTCTGTCGGCCAGGCTGCATGCAGCGGCATAACCATGGCTCACTTCAGCCTCGACTGCTGTGCTTAAGCAATCTTCCCACCTCAGTCTCCCGAGTAGCTGGCACTACAGACATGCACCACTATGCCCAAATGATCCTCTTTTTCTTTCTTTCTTTTTTTTTTTTTAAGTTTTAGTAGAGAGTGTCTTGCTACGTTGCCCGGGCTGGTCCTAAACTCCTGAGCTCACACAGTTCTTCCACCTTGTCCTCCAAAAGTGCTGGGATTATAGGAGAACTGATTTTTTTAATTATACTTAATTTTATGATCAAAAACTCATTTTCCTTTAGGGTGACTTCTTTGATATACTTTAAAGATCACATCGTGGCCAGGCATGGTGGCTCATGCCTGTAATCTCAGCACTTTGGGAGACCGAGGTGGGTGGATCACCTGAGGTGAGGAGTTTGAGACTAGCCTGGCTAACGTGCGAAACCCCTGTCTCTACTAAAAATACAAAAATTAGCCATGCGTGCTGGTGCATGCCTGTAATCCCAGCTACTTGGCAGGCTGAGGCAGGAGAATTGCTTGAACCCAGGAGGCAGAGGTTGCAGTGAGCCAAGATCAAGCCACTCTACTCCAGCCTGCAAGATGGACGAGACTCCATCTCAAAAAACGAAAAAGAAAAAAATCACATTGTATCTATTCTTTGCTCTCTAAATCTGCCTTGCTATACCATTGACTAAAACACTTAAAGAATAGCCTGCTTAGACTTTTCTGAAAGTAGCTTTCTAAGAGAGCTTTCTCTCTGACACTATCAGAATCCTTGTTTTTCTGATTTAGTGTTTGTCAGATAACTACAGTTTGATAGGTTAAGCAAGCAAGATGGAGGCAGCACTGCCAGAAAAATTTAAAATACAGCTGGTTGATTTCCAGCTACCAACTACATCATTCTTCAATGTGCAGGCGAGTCAGAATTTTTTTTTTTTTTTTGAGATGAAGGGTTTTTTTTCACTCTTGTTGCCTGCTCAGGCTAGAGTGCAATGGCACAATCTCAGCTCACTGCAACCTCTGCCTCCTGGGTTCATGTGACTGACCTGCCTCAGCCTCCCAAGTAGCTGGGATTACAGGTGCCCGCCGTGACACCCTGCTAATTTTTCCATTTTTAGGAGAGACAGAGTTTCACCACGTTGGCCAGGCTGGTCTCGAACTCCTGACCTCAGGTGAGCCAACCGCCTCAGCTTCCCAAAGTGCTGGGAGTAAGGTGTGAGCCACCACGCCTGGCACAGAATTTATAAAATATGTGAAATATACATAAAAGAGTCTAGAAATACAAGGTGTCATTCTGTCATCTCTACCTGATAATAGAGGCAATCCCACTGGCCCAATCCTGACAGTGCAGCAGGAATCTCCAAGCTAGTCTTTGCCAAAGAATGGGGCTCAAGAAGTAACCTAAGATGGAAGAAGCCCAATGATCTATCCGGAGTCACTCTGGTGGGTCTGAGCAGAGGCTGAGCAGAGGCTGGTCAGAGAGGCACTCTTACACCAAACCACTTATAGCAGGAAGTCAAGCAACAAATATTGTTTGGGAGTATCAGCTTCATTCTACCAATTCTATTAGCTTCACCTGGACTTTGATTCCTTTAGAGTCAAGGCCATCTTTACTGTAGCACTAGGGTCTCTAAGAACTCAGCTAAGTTCACTCCAAAATTCCTTATTGCCTGTGGGCAGCATCACTGAAGGCTCAGCTGTGCGGTCATTTACCTTGCATCTGTGTTCGTTTTTGCTGTGTTATTCTTGGATTCCAATTATGCTTATAGCTTTTGAGACTTGATTGTTTACTCCCACAGAATAGTTTTCAGATCATAGATGCAAGCTCCTCAAGGGAAGGACTTTCTGAATTATCTTTGTGCTTCCAGGACTTGGCACAGAGAAGCTAGCACAGAATTCAGCAAAGTTGTGCTGACTCATGTCTGTAACCCTAGCACTTTGAGAGACCATGATGGGAGGATGGCTTGAGGCCAGGAGTTTGAGACAAAGGTGTGCTGCGAGAAAGATTGGTAGCCAGTCTTCCTGTGTCATGCTGAGGGAACATTTTGGTGAGTTTCCCTTTTCCTAGAAACATTTTCCTGGCCAGGCACGGTGGCTCACGCCTGTAATCCCAGCACTTTGGGAGGCGGAGGTGAGTAGATCACGAGGTCAAGAGATGGAGATCATCCTGGCAAATAGGGTGAAACCCCGTCTCTACTAAAAATACAAAAATTAGCTGGGTGCAGTGGTGGGTGCCTGTAATCCCAGCTACGCGGAGGGTGAGGCAGGAGAATAGCTTGAACCAGGGAGTCGGAGGTTGCAGTGAACCAAGATCATGGCAGTGCACTCCAGCCTTGTGATAGAGCGAGCTTCCGTTTAAAAAAAGAAGAAGAAGAAATATTTTCCCATAGGTGAGAAGATATGGTATATACAATTTATAATCCTGCTTTTTAAAAAAATTAATATAGGCATTTTCCTATGTTACCATAAATTCTTCCCAAGCATTTTTTATATGTGTATGTGTTGCTTAATATTCCATTGTATGAATGTGCCATACTTTTCTAAGCCATTCTGCTGGTGTTCAGCATTTTGATTATTTTATGTTATTTTTCAATTTTTTCAAGATGGGAACATGTCACCCAGGCTGAAATGCAAGGCAAGATCATAGCTCACTATAATCTCAAACTTCTGGATTCAAAAGATCCTCCTGCCTCAGCCTGCTGAGCCACTGTGATTACAGTTGAGAGCCACCATGCCTTGCTATTTTTTCTGTTATTAACTATTATAAATAGAATTGTGACTAGCTTTTTCATTTGCATTTTGGCTTAGTTTCTTAGGATTCCCTGACCTGGAATTTCTGAGTTAAATAATATTAATAGCTCTTTGCTCATTTTATAGTTGAAAACACGTCATCTTATGGTTTTAATCTGTATTTCTTTCCTTGCTAATGGTGCCAAACAGTTTTCTTTATCTTTGTTTACTAGTTGTATTTCCTCCTGTCTGTTCATGTCCTTTGTCGATTTCCTGGTAGAGTCTTAGTACTTTTCTTATCAATTTGCATGGTTTTTTTTTTCCCATTGTAAAGACCCTAAGCCTCATTATATTTACTGAAAACAATTTACCTCTTTCTGTGTTCTGGGTTTTAATTATAATGTTTGGTTATTGATATCGATATTTTCTAATTTTTCTTAACAGTGTTTTCCCTTGTGATTATTTTATTTTATTTTTTTTAGAGACAGGATCTTGCTCTGTCACCCAGGCTGGAGTGCAGTGGCATGATTATAGCTCACTGCAGCCTTGAATTCCCAGGCTCAAGTGATCTTCCTGCCTCAGCCTCTCAAGTAGCTGGTGTTACAGACATGCACCACAATGCCCAGCTAATTTCCCTTCCAAGTCTAGTATTGTCCAGCTGCTGAACCTATGACTTTGTAAGCTGCTCTCTCTAAAGTAATCCATGACCTTCTGCTACTTTTCAAGTCCAGTGGCACCACTTGACCTTTGGAGGCATCTGAAAGGCAAGAGCACCTCTCATCTTGCTCTCCTAGGTAAACCGTACTGGTTTTCTCCCCAGAATCATCTCTCCTTTGTCATTGGTTTTTCTTTCTCAGTTCCCTTTGCCAGATCCTCCTCATCCTCTTATATCCAAAGGTTCCAAATGCTCCAGGGCTCATCCCCCATTAATACTTATTCCCTAGGTGATTCATCTCATCTAGTCCTCTGTCTTTAAATGGCAACTTGATGCTGATGCCTCTCCAGTTTCTATTGCCAGCCTCCATCTCTCCTCTGAACTAAAGACTCCATCTTCTTCCACAACATCTCCACTTGGCTATCTAACAGGTGTCCCAGACTTAACATGGTCATAAAACTAAAGTCAAAATCTTTATTTACTGTCTCAGGCTCGTCCTCCCCACCTGAGCAAAGGGCATCCTGATCTTAGAGATTCTCATTCTGAAAGGCTTGGAGTCATCTTTGACCCCTCCCTCTGTCCCACCCTAAGTCAGTCTATCAGCAAATCTTATCAAATATATCTAGAACCCAGTCACTTCTCCCCACTTGCATCAATATGACTCAATCCAAGATTTCCCTATCTCTCCCCTGGGCCACTGCAGTAGAATCCCAACTGGTTTATCTGCTTCTACTCTTGGCCTTTGTACCGTCCATAGATTTTTAAAAGCAAAGCAGATCACAACATCACACCCCTGTGCAGAACCCTCCAGGAAAGTCTCTACCATCTTCTCTAAGTGATCCCAACCCACCTCTCTGACTTGGTCTCCTCCCTTGCTCACTCAGCTCCAGCCACCTTGGTTGTGTGATTCCTGAAAGACACCAAGCATGCTCCTGCCTCAGGAAGCTTGCACCTGCTCTTCCCTCTGGCTGGAATGCTGTTCTGCAGATGCCCACATGGCTTGCTGTCCCCTGTGTGCCAGGTTTTACTCAAATGACATTTCATAATAAAGGCCGTTACTTACTCTGTGTTGATTTTCTTCCTAGGACTTATCACCCAACATATGATATATGTTTGTTTATTGCCTGTCTCCACTGACTAGAATATTGTGGTAAGCAGCCTCAAAGTGGTTCCCCATGATCTGAACTTCCTGGTATTCATGCCCTTATGTAATCCCCTCCCCTTCAGCATGGCCTGGACTTATTGGAAGTAATTCAAAATAAATATGGCAAAAGTAATGGGATGTCATTTCTGAGAATGTTTTATAAAAAGACTGATTTCTGTCTGTTCCTTCCCACCCCCAACTCCCAGCCCAATAGAGATGTCCATATTGCAATGAGCCGACAACTCTGGCCAGTAGCCAGCAAGTACCTGGGGCCTGCCAGCTACCATGTGAGTGAGCTGGGGTTGAGCTGGGCTCAAGTGATTCTCAATCCTTCCCTGGGTGGCCTTAAGATGACTATTGCCCCAGCTGACATCTTTTTTTTTTTTTTTTTTTTTTTTTTTTTTTAAGGTTTTTTTTTTTTTTTTTTTTTTGAGACAGAGTTTTACTCTTTTGCCCAGGCTGGAGTACAATGATGCAGTCTTGGCTCACTGCAACCTCTGCCACCCAGGTTCAAGCAATTCTCCTGCCTCAGCCTCCCAAGTAGCTGGGACTACAGGCACATGCCACCATTCCAAGCCGATTTTTATATTTTTAGTAGAGACAGGGTTTCACCATGTTGGCCAGGCTGGTCTCAAACTCCTGACCTCAAGTGATCCATCCATCTCAGCCTCTCAAAGTGCTGGTATTACAGACGTGAGCCACCACGCCTGGCCCCAGCCGACATTTTGATTGCAGCCTTATGAGACATCCGAAGCCAGAGGCACCCAATAAGCCCTGCCCAGTTTCCTGACTCACAGAAGCTGTAAAATAATAAATAATTGTTGTTTTAAGCTCTGAGTTTCAGGATAATGCAACAATAGATGGCTAAAGGATCTCTGTTTGTCATTATCTCTGGCACCTAGGAAAAGAACTGGCACACAGTAGGTACTCAGAAATATTTTGGAATGAATAAATGAATTTCAGGACTTCTTCTAGGAAGATGGTGTGTCTTGCTGTGGGCAATGTGGTATGCATCATGGTGTGAGTCCTGGAACTGCTTCAGCCACTCCATAATAGTTTGTGAGGTCAGCCTGGATACAAGGCCAACACAGAGGGGCATATCCAAGAAAATAGCAAAGTTGCAAAGCCAGAGCCCCAACAAACACATCTGCCCTACTTATAAATTTTTTTGGCTACTTGATCAAAGTTTAAGGTAGTTTGGGCTCAGTTTTCAATAACTTGTAACTAAAAGCATCCTAATGATTACATGTTGTATGGCATCATTCTCACTCCTTTTTCTCTCTCCACATTCTTTTTATTTCCTCTGCCCACCCCCTTATGGCAGATATTACAATGGTCTACCCAGTTTCCATTCCTTTCATTCCTTACCAAGGGAACCTGATTTTGTTGGTGCAGTAAGGGGCCTAGCTAAGAACTGCATTTCCAGCCTCCCTTGAAAATAATTCTAAGTTCTGGCCAATGTAAGCAGAAGTTATGTAGTGAGTCTCCTGGAAAGACTTCCTTAAAGACTTGGCTGGCAGACACCTTTTTCCTTTGGCCTCTTCCTCTTTCCTGCTGCCTGAAATAGGATGGTGGGACCTATAGTAACCATTTTGTGAAACTAAAGCAAATTTGAGGATGGACCACACACACTAAGTATGGTAGAAGAAAAAGAGAGGCTGAGTGTCTAATGAAGCCAAGAGTCTGACCCTGAAAGCCTCACCGCTGAACTTTGTGATGAGAAGAAACCAATCCTAATCTTATTCATTGCCTTTTCTGTTATTTATTTATTTATTTATTTATTTAGAGACAGGATCTCACTCTGTCGCCCAGGCTAGAGTGCAGCGGCACAGCCACAGCTCACTTGTAGCCTCACCCGACTAGGCTCAAGTGATTCTCCAATCTCAGCCTCCCAAGTAGCTGGGACCACAGGCATGTGCTACCACACCTGGCTAATTTTTTGACTTTGTATAGAGATGAGATTCATCATGTAGCTCAGGCTGGTCTCGAACTTCTGGGCTCAAATGATCCTCCTGCCTCAGCCTCCCAAAGTGCTGGGGTTACAGGCATAAGCTGCCTTTTCTGTTACATGTATAATTGTTTAACATAAACCTTACTGATATAAGCCTTACATGTGAAGTCCCCAGGGTCTGTCTGTCTCTTTTTTCCCCACATGCTCTCCCCAGGTGATCTCATCTGCTCCCATAATTCAAGAATGATCTCCTTTATAAGGACTTCCAAACTGATGCCTGTACCTCATCAGTATCTCCCAAGCTCCAGACTCAGAGTCTCGAGTGACTCCTATATGTCCCAAACTAGATGGTACTTAGAAGCATACTAGGGAGCAAAGCATGGTTTATGGACTATGAAACCAGCTGGCTATAGTTTCTGATCCTGACTCACTTTCAGAGTAACCGTGGGTGAGCAGACATGATCTCTGAGCCTTCGTTTTCTTATTTCTGAAATGAGCATAAAAATATGACTTCATAAGGGTTTTATGACAAAAAATATCTGTAAAACAGTGCTGGCATATAACCAGTGCTAAATCCATTTAGTTCTCTCCTCCCCCATCACCTGTCCCCATCCCTGTTCATATTCCCAGTCTTCTGAGTTCTCACCTTCAGGTAAGTGACTTTACTAACTACCAAGTCTTCCACAATAGAGATCTTGGAATTTTCTTCAGCTTCTCTCTGTCACTTGCCATCATTCCCTCATGGCAAGTCAACCAATTCTGTGGAGTTTATCCTAGAGCTGTGACCTTGCTTTCCTATCTCCATTGCAACTCCTGGTTTAAACTCTTATTAGCCCTTGTCTGGCTTATTCCTATTGCCGTAGGCTCTTTACAACTTATCTCCCACCCTTCTACCAAGGTTGTTCCCTTAAAAATAAAAACAAGATCATGTCATAGCTTACTGACCTTTCCTGACTTCTGTGGCCTTTAGAATAAAATCCAAATTCCACAAACAGTCATCCAAGGATGTCCCATCAAGGCCCTGTCCTGCCTCTACCCCACCCCAGGCTCTTCCTCTTCATTCCCCAGGGACTCACCATTCTCCAGACAGATCAAGCCCTTTCCTGACTATCTTTGCACCTATTGGAATATGTGTGTACTGCACCTGGTCCTTTAATTATACCATCGCCTTCAATATGAATGTAGCCCAGTAATTGTTTAAAAGTTTAATTTGTTTTTCTCCCTGTGGTTCCCCCGTTTCCTCTCCCCATTCTAAAAGAATCTGTTCCTAGTCTCAGGGCAGACTGGGCAGGGTGATCACGGAGTTGACTGCAGACTCTTCCCTTCCTGGCTTGTATTTCCCAAGCCCTAAGCTCACTGAGGTGAACAGAGCTTGAGGCAAGGGTCTCTGATGGAAACAGACCTAGAGGGAGGGATATCCCCCACACCAGGAAGAGATGCTGGGCCTGAGAAGAGAAAGGAGATATTTCTGGTGCCCATGAGTGACAGGGAACTGTGCCATGCTTTCTGGATATATCAGGCACTGGGTGGAAATTCCCATGGTACATCAGGGAGATGGAGTGTGATATAGCTTGGAAATTTGTCTCCTCCAAATCTCACGTTAAAATATGACTTCCCCACCAGTGCTGGAGGTGGGACTTAGTGGGAGATATTGGGTCGCAGGGCAGATCATTCATGAATGGCTTCGTGCCATCCCCTTGGCGATGAGTGAGTTCTCGCTCTATTAGTGCACATGAAATTTGGTTGTTTAAAGGAGGCTAGCCCTTCCTTCTCACTCTCTTGCTCCCTCTCTTACCATGTAACATGCTTGCTCCCCCTTTGTCTTCAACCATGGGCAAAAGCATCCTGAGCCCTCACCAGAAGCAGATGTTGGTGCCATGCTTCTCATACAACCTGCAGAACTGAAAGCCAAATAAACCTTTTTTTATTTATAAATTACCCAGTCACGGGTATTCTCTTTTTTTTTTTTTTTTTTTTTTTTTTGAGGCAGAGTCTCTCTCTGTTGCCCAGGCTGGAGTGCAGTGGCATCATCATGGCTCACTGCAGTCTCAACCTCTTGGTCTCAAAGGATCCTCCTGCCGCAACCTCCTAAATTCCCAGGTAGCTGGCACTACAGGCATGTGTCACCATGCCCAGCTAACTTTTAAATTTTTTTGTAGAGATGAGGTCTCCCTGTGTTGCCCAGGCTGGTCTCAAACTCCTAGGCTCAAGGGGTCCTCCCACCTAAACCTCCCAAAGTGCTGGGATTGCAGGCATGAGCCACTGTGCCCTGTCCAGGTATTTCTTCATAGCAATGCAAAACAGACAAATATAGGGTCCTACAGCCAGGGTTCCTATGTCACAGAAATAGTAGCACCAGGGACTGAAGGGCCCTGCAGACTAACTGAGGCAACAGAATTTCAGCATAGCCTTGCATGCAGGGGGAATCCCCAGGAAGGACTAACATGACTTTCCCACGGCCCTAACAGGATGAGGGCTGACTGTGAAAATGAAGTTGAATGATAAGATAATGAAATGGGGTATTTATTGACCTGCTGAGCTTGTGCACTGAGATTCTGACCTGCTTGAGAAGTAGGCCTCTACCGGTCTTCCCCGGCTACCCCCCTGTTCTGCCTAAATGCCCTCTGCTCTCTGGCTCATGTCTTTCAGGCCCAGACTTCTGGCTCCCTAGACCTGCTGTCAGGGTTATTTGCCAACCTTCATCATTTCCTACCTGGTTCTTTGGACTTTGAGTTTCCTGAAGTTGGCTCGGCAAGCAGCTTGGGTTTTGGAATCCTCTATTACCTAGTTAGACGTGTGGCTACAGCCCTTGTTCCAACCCGCCTCTAGATGAGCCAACCTCTGGCCCCCAAGGGTAGAAGAAAGAAGGGACACAAGCACAGAAAGATTTTTTCTCTTTGCTTCCTGACATAACTGTATTCATCCTTCAAGTCCTTCTTCATGTATTATCTCCTGGGATCGTTCCCTGACCTCCTTAGGTAGGGTTCCTTTTCTGGGTTTCCATAGCATTTTTATACATCCGTGCCCTCACAGTGTATTCTTTATACATTTACGTGGCGGTCTTTCCATCTTGACTATGAGCACCTTGGGGGCAGGACCCCTGCTTCATTCACTTAGCACAATGTCAGCTACAGAATAAGTTCTCAAAAATGCTTATTAAATGCCACTTTTCATGCAGTCTCCACACTGTCATGTACTGTTCTTTTTCTAGCCTTTTTCTCTGTATCAGTAAGACATGCTTTTGGCTGCAAGTAACTGAGAGCCTGACTGCAATGATTTAATAGAGATTCTTTTTTTCTCACATGAAAAGGAGTTTGGGCCAGGCGCAGTGGCTAACACCTGTAATCCCAGTACTTTCAGAGGCCAAGGCAGGTGATCACTTGAGATCAGGAGTTTGAGACCAGCCTGGCCAACTTGGCAAAACCCTGTCTCTACTAAAAATATAAAAATTAGATGGGTGTGGTGGTGGGTGCCTGTAATCCCAGCTACTTAGAAGGCTGAGGCAGGAGAATCACTTCAACCTGGGAAGCAGAGGTTGCAATGAGCCAAGATCATGCCACTCTACTCCAGCCTGGGCAACACAGCGAGACTCCATCTCCAAAAAAGGAGTTTGGAGGCCAGGTGCTGTGGCCAATGCTGTAATATCAGCACTTTGGGAGGCCAAGGTGGGAGGATCACTTGAGTCTAGGAGTTGGAGGCTGCAGTGAGCTATGATTGCACCACTGCACTTAAGCCTGGTCAACAAATTGAGATACTGTCTCAAAAAAAAAAAAAAAAAAAAGTCTGCCCACAGTGGTTCATGCCTGTGATCCCAGCACTTTGGGAGGTCAAGGCAGATGAATCACTTGAGGCCAGTTCAAGACCAGCCTGGCCAACAGGGCAAAACCCCATCTCTACTAAAAATACCAAAGTTTGTCAGGCATGGTGGCACATGCCAGTAATCCCAACTACTTGGGAGGCTGAGGTACAAGAATTGCTTGAACCCAGGAAGCAGAGATTGCAGTGAGCCAAGATCTTGCCACTGCACTCTAGCCTAGGCTACAGAACAAGGCTCTGTCTCAAAAAAAAAAATTACTCTGAAGGTAAGGAACCTAGGACCATCAGAGACCCCAGTCTCTTCCTGCCTTTCTATCCTGTCCATTTTAATGTGCTGGATATAAGGTGGCTGCTGTGCCTCTAAGCATTGTATACCTGTTCTGGGCAGGAATAAATAGAAAGGGTGAAGAACCAACTCTGTCCCTTTTCATCAGGAAAGCACAGTTGTCTTAGAAAACTTCTGCTGACATCTCATTGGCCATAACTATGTCACATGGCCACCCCTAGCTGCAAGGGAAGCTGAGAAGGTGAAGGCAAGGGAGAAAGTGGAGAAGTGCGGGTGTGAATAAGAAAATTATTGGACCTTACCCCAGACCTACTGAATCAGAAGTGCTGGGGACAGGACCTGGCAACCTGTGATATAACAAGCCCTCCAGGGGATTTTAATGCAGCTGACATTGGAGAATCATAGCCAAATATGAAGGCCAGTATTATGATAGGAAAAAATCCTGGACTAGAATTCAAATCATCAATTTCTTGGTACAAGTTTTGTTACTAGCTAGCCAGGCGACCTTAGTTTCTCGTCTATAAAATGGGAGTAATAATGGTGGCTGTGACTTCATTCTCTGAATTGTTGTAAGGACCAGTTTAAATGATGTAGATGAAAACATGTCAAAAACTGTAAGTCATTAGATACTTGTATTGATTTTAAAATGGTAAAAGTTCTTATTGAATGAATGAAAGGTTGGGTGGTACTAAGGAAGAAGGAGAAGTTTTATATGAGGTAGGCTTAGAGTTCAAAAACAAAAATGAAATGTGAGAGAGTGTCGTGGTGAATTTTGTGTGTCCGTGGAGAACACTGATGAATAAGAGAAAAATTTTTCTAACTGGGACTGAGTAGTTTATTTTGTTTCTCTGTATTGTTAGTCAAAATTCCAAAAGAGTGATAGTCTCTTGACACTGTTTTTGTGTTCAGAGATGATTGCATATAATTAATATAAGGCCAAAAATGTCTATGTGCTGGCCTTTTAGAGTTTTGGTCACTCACAAGACATTTTCTTGGGTAATAATGATAGAATCTTGCAATAGTCATGTCACAGTTTATGTAGCTGACACGTTGGACAGAGTGCAAACGCCTGGGAAAAGCAAAGCTACCGGTAAAAGGTATGAAGGGTTTGTTCGAAAAGCTACAACAGTCAGGGACAAAAATAGAAATGGAAACCACAGGCGTTCAGAATACATTGTTATCAAAAACAAATGTTTGCAGCAGCTCCAGTGGTTGCTGCTACAGGTGGTTTCCATGAGCGGAAGAAGGACATAGACATACATGGTTTCGAAACAAACACTTTGGAGGATAATGAATTGGAGCATTTAGCAGAAAGGCTGGTAAGAAGATGTGAAACAAATGAAAGGGATTTAGTGTTCTGCCATCTGGAATAAAAATACTGAGATGCCATTGTCTGTGCACCAACCAAGGCGTCCATCCCGTACTGTATTAAAACTGCTCACTCAATTCCTTGTTCATTCGTTCTACAACAGCTACCCATATAACAGACATGGAGCAGTTTCCACCGGGTGAACTTAGACAAGTCATCAGCTGCTAACGAGGCACCAGGGAAGTCCCAGTCATATCTACATTTGCCTTCAGATAACCTTTACAGGTTTGGAAATTGCCATGATGAAAATAGCAAAGTAGTACTGAGCTTGGGAGTTTTACCTGTCTATTCAGGTGAAAACCACAGTATCAAGAAGGAAATGTTGGCAGCTGTATGAAAACACTAAAAACCAATGATTTGCATATCTTCAATGGATGAATTATACAGCATGTGAATTTTATCTCTATAAAGCTGCTACCAAAAAAAAGAAGGAAGTATTTTTAGGCAAAGATCTGGTGACACAGAGGCTGTGCAGTAGCTAAGAGACTTTGTTTGTATATGTGTCGGTTAAGTTTGTCTGCACAAAATGTGAAGCCAAGGTTTACTCATTGATTGATCTGTTTAACATCTGGACACTGACATGCAAGTGCTGTGATAAGAGAGTTTGTAGAAGCAAAATCACTAGTGCTGGGAATATAATCTGCATATGAAAAGCTGATGAGATGTAAACATCTGAAACTGGTGGGGACCCAAAGCCAAGGTCAGTTCATACAAATAGGTCAGGCTAGGCATGGTGGCTCATGCCTATAATCTCAGCTGTTTGGGAGGTCAAGGCAAGAGGATCACTTGAGCCCAGGAATTCGAGACCAGCCTGGGCAACATAGTGAGATCTCATCTCTACAAAAAATAAAAATAATAAAATTAATAGCCTGGTGTGGTGGTAGGTAACCATAGCCCCAACTACTCAGGAGGCTGAGGTGGGAGGATCACTTGAACTCAAGAGGTTGAGGCTGCAGTGAGCCATGAATGTGCCACTGCACTCCAGCCTAGGAGACAGAGCAAGACTCTGTCTCTAAAAAAACAAAGAAAAAACAACAACAACAACAACAACAAAAATAGGCCAATGCTGAGTCAGGGATTCAAAATATTCAACTTTGGAACTGGACTTCCTGAGGGTGTTTTAGTTGTGAATCAGGCAAATGGAGTCTTATCTGTTTGTCCTCTTCCCCTTCCAAGAACCCACTGTCCTCTTTCCTCCTCTTCAAGCCTTGAGTACGTAGTATGTAGGTAGCCAGGACAGCTGTAATTTGATATGTGAATGCATTTCCTCCTTTACATCCTGGGAAATTGTTATGGTTATTGCTGCTCTCGAAGACAGGAATTGATATGCAGCTTGATTGCAATGGAGAGTCTCAGAGTGAGGATTCCTGAGGTCAAGTGCCAGCCCCATCACTCACAGGTTATGTGACCTGAGTAAGTCATTGGATACCTCTTGATCTCATCCCTTCTCAGGTACTCAGCCTTTGCTACCATGATCACCCCTCTCTCCTGCAGCCAGTTTCAGCTTCTCTGCCATACCATTCTCACCAGCAATACCAGTAGTTGTTATTCCTCCCATAGTAAAAACCCCAAGAAAAGACAAAACCTCCCTGTCTTCCCATTCCCCTCTAGTTCCACTTCAATCCTTTGCTTTCCTTTATAACAAAATTTCTAAGAAAAGAATTGCTTAGTGTTATGGGCTGAACTGTGTGTCTCGCAAATTCATATGTTGAAGCCCTAATCCCTAGCACTTCCAAATGTGACTGTATATGACCAGGGCGGTGGTTCACACCTGTAATCCCAGCACTTTGGGAGGCCGAGGCTGTCAGATCATCTGAGATCAGGAGTTCAAGACTAGCCTGACCAACATGGTGAAACCTGTCTCTACTGAAAATACAAAAATTAGCTGGACGTGGTGGTATGCACCTGTAATCCCGGCTACTTGGGAGACTGAGGTAGGAGAAGGGCTTGAACCCAGGAGGTGGAGGCTGCAGTGAGCCAAGATTGTGCCACTGCACTCTAGCCTGGGTGACAGAGCAAGACTCCATCTCAAAAAAAAAAAAAAAAAAAGAATGTGACTATATATGGAGATAGGGCTTTGAAAGAGGTAATCAAGAGGTCATTAGGGTGATCCCTAATCCAGTATGATTGGTGTACTTACGAGAAGAAGAGATTAGCATGCAGACAACACAGGCAGAGCATGTGGGCACACAGGGAGAAGACAACCATCCACAAGCCAAGGAGAGTGGCCTCAGCAGAAACTGGCCTGCTGACACCTTGATCTTGGACTTCCAGCCTCCAGAACTATCAAAAAATACCTTTCTGTTCTTTAAGCCGTCCAATCTGCAGTACTTAGTTATGGCAGCGCCAGAAATAAATACATTTAGACTTCCTATGTCTGCTTCCTCACCTCCAGTCTCCCTTTCTTGTGATTTTCCTTCCTCTTTTTAACCTACTCCAGTCAGGACTCCATGGCCAACAATCACTCCTCGGGAACTGCCCATGTCAAAGTCACCACTGACCACTATTGACCACGATCTGTGGTTCTGGACCCCTGCTGACTCCAGTAGGGCTGGCACCATGTCAGAGAGGCCGAGGAAGAGACCTGGAGACAGCAAATGAGACAGAGGGTTTGTTGGGTGGATTTACATCCAAGGACAGTCCAGTGGCAGTTGGCTGGACAGGGGCACCATCCTCATTTGTAAAAAACATGCAGTTTGTATAGCATTTTCACTTAGCAACTTCCACCTGGCAACCTTCATTTAACCCCAAACAAAGGGCCTCCTTCCCCTGTACAACCCTCATTCCAAAAGGTAGGCCAGAGGTTTAGATGTCCTTCATGAATAATAAGTGAATTTCTGGTTGGCCACTCCCACATTCCTCAGCCCGTAACTCTGAACACACATCCTCTTGGACTAGAGGTTATTTTCAGGGTATGTGTAAGTGAAGTTACTGCTATCAGTACATCTGCTGTAGACCATCTTGCTGGATCCAGAGGCCACCTCGCTGTCCTCATCATATCCGGCTTCTCTGCAGTTTCTGAAGACATTTTCAGTACTGGGATCCCAGGCCACCACACTCTCTTATTTTTCAGTCACCCCATTGACTGCCCCTCCTCACTGTTCTTGGCTGGGTATCCCTTATCTTCTTTCTTCTAAATGTCAGAGCCCTGGGCCCAGCTTTCAGCCTCTCCTCTGTCCATAATCTCTCCCTAGCTCCTTCCATCCAGTTCTGTGGATATAAATATTAAAGCTGATAAGTTGCACATTTATATCACCACTCCCATCTCCTCTTTGAGCTCCAGACCCAAATATTCAATTGCCCTGGACATTTCTACCTGGATATAAAAAGCATTTCAAGCTCAATGTGTCCCCTCATCCTTCCTTTGTTTCTCCCTATTTTTTATTTTTTTATTTTTAGTTTTAGTTTTTGAGATGGAGTCTTGCTCTGTCACCCAGGCTAGAGTGCAGTGGCAAGATCTCAGCTCACTGCAACCCCTGCCTCCCAGGTTCAAGTGATTCTCCTGCCTCAGCATCCCAAGTAGCTGGGATTACAGGTGCCCACCACCACATCGGGGTAATTTTTGTATTTTTTAGTAAAGTTGGGGTTTCACCATGTTGGCCAGGCTGGTCTTGAACTCCTGACCTCAAATGATCTGCCCACCTTGGCCTCCCAAAGTGCTGGGATTACAGGCATAAGCCATCATGCCTGGCCCCCATTCCCTTTAATAGCATCATCGTTCACCCTGAGAAATCAGAACCCCATGCACCATCCTTGATTCTCTTTCTCTCACACTTCACATCAGTCCACTAAGCAGCCTTATTGTCTTCATCTCAGTCATTCATTTATCTCCCCCTCCACTTTTGCCATCCTACTCCTAACCCCACCCTCCCTCCTCTGAATCACTGCATCTTACTTCCCTGCCTCTCATCTTACCCACTACGAGCTGTTTTCTACACAGTAGCCAGGGGATTCTTTTGAAATTATTGTACCCTCTCATTTCCCATCACATTTTGAATGAAATCTAGACTTTGCATTCTCGTTTGCATGTTCCCTCCTGGCCCAGACCCTGCCCAACTCTCTGTTCTGGTCTCCTCCAGTCCCTTTCCCTCACTGCACTCCAGCCACACTGCTGGTCCTCTAAGCACCACTGTGGCATGCTGGGACCTTCACACTCACTGTTCCTTCTGCCTCTGCTACTGGTACTGATCCGAGCTTCACAGAGCTTGCTTGCCCCTTTCATCATGCAGGGCTTGGCTCAGACCTCACCTTCTGGAGAGGGCTTCCTTGACCCCCCAGCTCATATAGCACTTGCCCGAATGTTGGAGAACCCAGCATGCTCGAGTTACTCTTATGACCTTTTAATAAGCTCTTACTATAGTGCCAAGCATTATATTAAATACTTACATGCATTATCTCATTAACCTCGGACCCACTGAAGGAGGCATCCTAATGATCCCCATTTTATGCATCAGGAAACGGAGGCTGGGAGAGGTCAAGCCCAGAGTCATGCAGCTTGCACTAAGGTCTGATTCTAGAATTAGGGCTCTTAACCATTAGATTCAACTAATTCAGCTGCTTCTCACTCTAAATTCTACTCTGAGTTATGGATTATATGGCTTCCAGGAGTTTAATTTACAGGATTGATTGGTTTCTATTGCACTTGTGTTGAGCAGGTAAAGTAACTCAGGTGTATCAGTGTGTGCTAGGGTGGGACTTCTTTTCCAAACTATGGTTTTAAACATTCACATAATACAAAATGCAGGTTAGGTGGGCACAAACTCAAGCATGGGTCAAGAACACTTCTGTGGTTCCTGCTTATAGACTTATTAAAGCAGATGAAGATATTTTCCTGTTAATTTTATGGTTTGAGAGGGCTCAAGTTCTCAGAAGCAATTCAAGCTTTTAAGCATTTTTCCTCTTATTTTCTTTTAAAATCCTATTTCCTTTTAATCCATTTGGGGTTCAGAAAAGGGAAATACATAAATAACATCCTATTTCCACGTGGTGATTAGAGAGAAACTCTTTCAAATGAGAAGCACTATCATTTGAACATGTTCCCCAAAGTTCATGAGTTAGAAACTAAATCCCCAAGGCAACAGCGTTGAGAGGTGGACCTTTAAGAGGTGATTAGGTCATGAGTGCTCTGCCTCATAAATGGATTAATGCTGTTAAACCAGGAGTGGGTTAGTTATCACAGCAGTGGATTCCTGATAAAAGGATGAGTATGACCCTCTTCCTCTCATCTGTGTGTGTGTGTGCTTTCTTGCCCTTCTGTGGGTCTGTTGACCTTGGATTTGCCAAACTCCACAAGTGTAAGAAATAAATCTCTGTTCTTTATAAATTACCCAGTCTCAGGTATTCTGTTACAGCAACACAAAATGAACTAAGACAAGAAGGGTCTACGTGCTGGTAAGAAAACATGCTTATTGAAGACCTACGTGTGCCAGACACCTTTCTGCCTTTATTGTCTCTCTGGGCCGGTATTATTGTCCCTTTTTTACAGGGGAGGAAACTGAGGCACTTAGAAGATAAGTAACTGTCCCCATTTCAGAGCAGGAACTCCATAATTATCTGTTCCTTCCTTCCTTACCGGACTGCACAGAGTGTATTTATCTCCAACATGCAACAGAATTGACTACCTGAGGCCCATTCTGTGAAACCTGTTCTCAGGGCTCTACGACTTAGTTCCACATTATAATGATAAACACAAAAAGTGACTTCTCAGAGATCTGTGGGTCTTCCTGGAAGTGTTGCAAAAACCCAGAAGACAGCAAAGGAATTCAAAGTTCTGCGGCTCTTCAGCTTGCAGGCCTATGGGTCCAGTCAGGTAACCATGAGATACCAGGTCATGCCAAATTCTCAGTTACACTGCGTAGCCTGAGCACAGTGCTGCTCTTAAGCACAGCAAGGACTCTTCTACCTCAGGCCTTTGCACTTGTTCTTTCTGCTCCTGGACTACTCTTGCCCTATTCCCCTTTGTTCTCAATGCTCAAATGCCATCTCCTCAGAGAGGCCCTCCTGACCATACTACTTCCCCACCAACTTCTCTGTAACCCTTTACCCAGCTTATCTTTCTTCACAGCACCCACTAAATTATGTATTTACTTACTAGATGGAAGGTTCTTGAGGGCTAAGACTTCACCTATTTTGTTCACTGCTGTATCCTTGGTGCCTGGCACAGAGTAAGTGCTCATTAAATAATTGTTGAATGAATGCATGCAGGCTGTGAACAGAATAGGCACACAGGACACAATCTAATCTGAATGAATGAGTGGAGGATGTTCAAACTTTATGAGACTAACTACTCATGTCCTCCCTCTGTCTGAGCTGCAAAGAGAAATAAATGCCTACTCCATCAAGGAGAAGTAAAGCAAGAAAAGAGGCCCCAAAAGAATAGAAATCAAAAACCTTGCCTCTGGTGATCAATATCTACTTGCCTGGTTTTGCCAAAGCTATGAAAAACCTGGACATTTAAAAGCACAAATTTAGCTGGGTGCAGTGGCTCACGCCTGTAATCCCAGCACTTTGGGAGGCCGAGGCAGGTGGATCACTGAGGTCAGGAGTTTGAGACCAGCCTGGCCAACATGATGAAACCCTGTCCCCACTAAAAATACAAAAAATTAGCCGGGCATGGTGGCAGGTGCCTGTAATCCTCTTACTCAGGAGGCTGAGGCAGAAGAATAGCTTGAACCCCGGAGGTGGAAGTTGCAATGAGCTGAGATGGCGCCACTGCACTCCAGCCTAGAAGGAGACTGCATCTT
>NW_016107424.1:5194916-5220755 GCF_001604975.1 Cebus imitator | reverse complement strand
CTCAGGTTATCTGCCTGCCTTGGCCTCCCAAAGTGCTGGGATTACAGGTATGAGCTACTGTGCCCAGACACTGCTCTAAGTTTTAATCTCAATAATTGGGTTCTTATCTGTACATTCACCCAGAAACTAAGAAGCCTTGAAAGTTAGGACTTTCCAGAAACTGGAGAAAATCCTCTAGGCCTGGAGCGATCGTCAGTCAGCCACAATCCAGAGCAGGCTACCCCAGCTCTTGGGGACTCCTCCCTAGCACTGGTGACTGAATGATGTGCGCCCACCTACTTTCTCCTTTCTGCTGCCTCAGCCAGCACACAGATCCTTTTTATTTTAAGTTTTTTATTTTAATCACCATGTGGAAATAGGGTTACACAAACAGACAAACATAAAAAAGTCACAAAGTTTGCAGGGTCTTGAAAAGCTATAATTCTTGTCTCCTTCCTGAGATGGTAACTGGCAGCCCAGTTAGATGTCTGTTTTGTTTTTATTTCAGAAAGCAGAGATCGCAGAATTTCTTGCTTCTTTCTGTTCCAGGCTTTCTGGAGACCCAGACAGACCCTTTCTTTCCTTCTCTTAAAGACAATGGATGTCATTGGAATGCTAACTGATTGTTTATCTAAAATGCAATTGACAAAAATTCTTGTCTTTCCCAGACATTTGGCAGCATGTCGTGTCCATGGTAGAAGCCCAGCCAATCCTGTTGATGGGTAGATAGAAAATGACCTAAGTGGACTTCACTTTGGGATTCTCCTCATTACAGACTGAACTTGTTGCTTTGTGTTCTGAGGCTGCCCGGAGTAGCCATCCTATGGGTTGGTAGGAAACAACATTCTTTAGCAGCCTCGATGTAACCGGCAGGGTGATGGCCACAGTCTGCTTTTGTAAACAGGAGGCAGAGGCATTAGTTGCATTGTATCTGGTTGTTGGTGTGAATGTGGTCCTATATTGTGAGCCTTCAAAACAAAACTTGAGGTTGAATCCCTTTTGTTAGGGTAGATAAGGGAGTGTATTGAGCTCCACGGAAAACAGACAGGAGGACTCTGACAGATGGGGAAAGGGTCACCCCCACAGCAAGGGGTCAGCCTGGAAGTGGGTACTATAGCAACACGCTAAGAATTATTCTGTGAATTAAAGGATGGTTGGATTCACTGGATCTGCCCAGGCAGGGAACCTGGCTGGGCCTTTGTCGGTGAACAGATGAAAAGCTGGCTTGCATTTGTGTGATTTGACAGTTTGGTTGTGTTCAGACAGCTCTATGCTGTGGAGATGACATTACTCCTAAGTTTCACTGCAAGCACTTAATGTAAACCAGTAGCATACCAGGGAGGGAGGCAATGGGAATGATCCACTCCAGGTACAGGCAGTACACAGTAAATTTGTGTGTCTGCAAAGAATTTTAAAATAAAATTGACTAAAAGTCAGTTTGCTTTTTATTATTCCAAATAATGTCAGTGGTAAAGTACTCCTCCCTCCAGACTTGCCTGTGCTGCCCGCAGTCACTCCTTCCTTGCCACTGGGATAAACAAGCACCAGGTGGGAAGATTATAAATGAACCACAAACAGAAAGCAAGCGACTCCTGAGTTAAGATGTTTTCATCACAAACACTCTACTTGGTGGAGTTTAGAGACATTGATCTGTGACAGGCATTTCTGTTAGCTCTGTGTTTTGGTTATCTATTGCTGCTTTAAACCCCAACATTTAGTGCCTTAAAACAATCATTTATTTGTTCACAATGCTGTCATTTTGGCAGGACTCTGTGGGGATGGTTTAACTGTTCCATATGGTGTCTGCTGGAGCTGGAACTTCCTAAGGGCTTTTTCACTCATGTGTCTGGTAGCTCAGCTGGGATGAGCTGAAGAGCTAGAGCTGGCCTGGCATCTCTGTCTTTTCACATGGCCTCTCCTTGTGGGTAGCGTGGTCTTCCTCACAGCAGGGTGGTCTCTCCGTATGGGTGGCTGGCATTTTCCAAAGTACAAAGCAGAAGCTCTCGGGTTTGCTTACTGCCGAGGCCTGGAAGTCCCAGAACATTCTTTCTGCCACATTCTGTTGGTCAAAGCAATCACAGGGCCAGACCAGATTCAAAGGGAAGAAAAAATAGACCTTCATGATGAAGGGAATACTGTTGTGGTCATCTGTGGAAAAATGATCTACTTCATATTGGTTTTTTCCTATCATCATAACAAGATCATATGATTTCACATGTTGCTTTAACCGTGCTAAGCCTTCTCAAACTAGAAAAAGGTAGGCCTGGCCGGGCGCGGTGGCTCATGCCTATAATCCTAGCACTTTGGGAGGCCGAGGCGGGTGGATCACGAGGTCAAGAGATCGAGACCATCCTGGTCAACAAGGTGAAACCCCGTCTCTACTAAAAATACAAAAATTAGCTGGGCATGATGGTGCGTGCCTGTAGTCCCAGCTACTCGGGAGGCTGAGGCAGGAGAATTGCTTGAACCCAGGAGGCAGAGGTTGCGGTGAGCCGAGATCGTGCCATTGCACTCCAGTCTGGGCAACAACAGCGAAACTCCGTCTCAAAAAAAGAAAAAAAAGAAAAAAGGTAGGCCTTTTTTAGTTTTTAAAAATTAGCTCCTTGTAATTGTCATCATACTTTGGTTCTCAATGTGGAGATGGCATCTTAGATGGATTCCTAGAGAGAAACAAGAGATCATGGGGCTCCTACCATAGCATTTGGGAGAAAATATTACGAGCCTGATTTGTAAAAACCTAAAATCCAAAGCATGTTCAATTCTGTGAGACTATCTAGATCACAATTTTAGTTCTTTCTTCCAAGATAAGGTCCACTGACCACCATATTTTGATCATTACTCCTTGGTGTCTGAGAATTCCCTGCACTGCAATTTACATCCTTTAAAACCAGTATTGTTGGAAATGGACTGACTACAGGATTCCTTTGAGGGTCACAATGTGAGTGTCTTTCAGATACTGTAATGCATGATAGGCTTTCCTCGAGGCTTGCTATACAGTTCACCCCGGCTCAGAGAACTACATCGCAGTCCAAACAGGATCCACAGGAGAGCTGACAGGCATCAACGTGACTCACCTGCCTTTGCCAGTTAATCCACCTATATGTGGACAGAGCCTTGGTTTGGAAAACACTTTCAAGCCCACTGTCTCACTCTCTTGTCACTATAAATAACCTGGAGAGTTGGCAGGCCAGGCATGAATGCCCACACTTTATTTGCAGGTATGCAAATGAAACAGAGCGCTAAGTTCCCTGGGTTACTATGAGAGCTGGGCTGCAGCGCCTGCCTGGGGAGGTGGCCGCTCCCACAGGGTGCTCGTGTTGTCCGCTGGAGCAGAGGCCCCCAAGCCGGCTGACTTCTCTGCCTTCAGGCCTGGTCTCGCAGTCCCTATGGGCGAGGCGGCACCCAGAACCTACAGCAGGCCCGGCCGGGTCTCAGTGGCGGTTTCTACAGCAGGTGGGCCCCGGCTCGGTGACTCAGTGGTCTCCGCTCCTCTAACTGGGCTCAGCAGCGGCGCACCCCCAAGCCCCTGGCACCCCGGCTACACGTCTACCCACAAGCTGGCCAGGTGGAGCTCTCGCAGGCGTTAGCCCCAGCCCTCCCAGGGTCCTTAACGTTCCTCTCACAGGAAAAAACGTTCCGCGTCCTTCGTGCCCCAAAAGGACCTCTCACTCGGCCAGAGGGGTCGCTGAGGGCGAGCTCCCCCTCTGCCCTTCCGTCGCGGGGCAGAACCTCCTCCGCGCCCCGCTCCCGCCCGCTGCCGGGAAGCCGGCCCCGGCCCTGGCGCTCCCCTCCCCGGCCTAGCCCCTCTCTCCCACCCTTCCGCTCGCCCCAGCCTCCGCGCTGGGCTCCCGGGTTTTGTTGCCCGGGCTTGTTTCGGAGCGGAGCTCGTCGCGGGCCGGGCGCCAGGTCACGTGCGTTGGTGACAACCTCTCGCAGGGCGGCCCCAGGGCCCCCGCGCCGCCGATTGGTGGGGCCCGGCCTGGCGCGGGACGGCTCGGGGCGGGGCGGCGGGGCCCGACGGCGGGCGGAGCGGCCGATCAGCTGTTGCGAGCGCTGCACAACAACAAAAGGACCTGGACTGGCCGGTCTGGGCGCAGCGACCCGAGGGCTGGAGCCGGCCCCGCGCGCGCCGTCCGGGGACCTGAGGGAGACGCAGCGCAGCCCGGCCCCGCTGCAGCTACCTCAGCAGCCCCGCGCCGCCCGCGTCCTTTCCCGCCGAGCCGGCGGCCGCCTCCTTCCCCACGCAGCCCCCGCGGCCCGGGCCCAGTAAGTGCCGGGGGGCGGGCGGGCGTCTGGGGCCGCCTCGCTGCCGACTGGGGCCGCGGCGCTGCCCGCTCCAGAGCCCGGTGGGACCGGCCGGGAGCGCTGCCCTCGGGGCGCCGGTTGCGCGTTCTCCGAGCCCCTCGCTGCCTCCCCTCGCCGCCGCCGGGCGCGGCTGCCCACCCCGTCGGTCGGTCGGTCGGCGGCGGCCCCCGGGGCCCAGGGCGCGGACGGAGGCTGACGGAGGCGGCGGCGACCCTGACAAGGGCCCACCCGGGCCCCGGCACTGGGCGGCGGTTGAGTGTTTGGTCTCTGCCTCCTTTCCTTGGCCGCGGCGGGACCTCCTCTAACTCCTCCTCCTCCTTCTCCTCCCTCCACTCCTCCTCCTCCGCCTGCGCTCGGCCGTTGGATGGGCCGCCAGCTCCGGCCTCGGCATCGGGGCTCCGGCGGCCGCAGTCGGGACGCGTCTCCCGAGACAGCGGCACTTGGGCTTGTGGCCCTGCGATCCCGTCCCCCGCGCCTGCCCTCCAACTCCGGAGGCCCTGCGCCTACGGGGAACCCGCTCGGTGACCCGGCCACCGGCCCCCGCGGCTTGTCCCTTGACCCAGCTTGATCTTACTCTTGGCTACTTGGCGTTGCACCTGTGGAAAGAGCGCTTTCTTTGCCCGTTAACATTGAGATCCTTTGGATCGCTAACGCTTGCTGAGTGCTGAGTATGTGCCATATACTATGCTGCGGACTTTGCTTTATTGCCCCAGTTGATTCTCATAACCCTGGGAAACAGGCCCGGTTATCTTACACGTAGGAAACCCGTGGCACAGAAAGATTAAGTAAGTTGCTCAAGGCCACACAGCCTGTTAAAAGGAAACGATGTTTGTATTTTAAAGTGGCAGCCGAATTTTACCGGGACAGCCTTTGTTTTGCTTGTATTTCCTGATCATATCTGTTCAGTAGTTAATTCCAATTCGGAGTGGATTAAGGAAGAGCTTCTTTACATCTGTGACTCCCAAGGACTGGGGCATCCCCTGGCTAAAAGAACCTTTTCTCAATGCACAATAGTTTTGGGAAAAGGGGGAAAACTGTGACCCTTGAGGTCATTGAACAGAGGTCATAATGAGTTCCCTGAAGATACTGAAATCACCAGCGTGGTAATTGAAATACATTTTCATTTGCAGATGTGGAAAGCACTGGGAAGCTTTTAAGTCGCAATCAATATAATAATGAACTGGCAGCATAATTTTAAAAGGCTCCTGCCTGGAACCAGGACCTTACCAATTTCTGTGAACAAGGTCTAGTTTTCTCATCCTATCTTTTGTTCTTTTCTGCCATTGCTTCCTGCTATGTCTCTTGGGAATGGCCCTGCTTTCAAAATTCAAGATTATCAGGCTGTGAATTACCACTTACTCTTGTCTTTGTCCACTCTTTCAGCCTTCAGGGCAGGCAAGGGTGGGTCCCTGGGGGAATAGCTTCCCTTGCATACTAGTTGAACAGTCTTCATATAAGTGGAACAAGCAAAGACAGCTTTCTTGGCTTGGTTTTTTCTGCAGTTCAAAATCCGTTTTAAATTACTAGAATCTGCTTTTTTTTTTTTTTTTTAAAGTAATGGAAGAGGGTGGGATAAAAAGAGAAGGATAATTCTGAGGCTGCTTTTCAATGACGGTACATTTAGCCACCTGATTTCCTGAAACTGTGAATGAACCACAACTGTACACAAATTTAGAACTTAGATCATCAAAGTTGCAGGCTTCTTTTTTTAAAATGATTTTTGGAGCCGCCTGCTGGCAGCCTGAACTAACTGAAAAGGGCTGTTTTCTGAAGTTGAGAGACACCAGGTTGAAGCTGGGAGCCTAAAAGACCGTGTGTAGGGAAAACAAGGAATTGGAATCAGATGGATTTTTGTCCTAATGCTGACTCCACCCCAACCAACTCTGACATTTTTGAACAAGTTACTTAATTTCTGAGGCTTGGTTTCCTCATCAGTAAAATGGGACAAATAAGGCCCTGTTACATACAACAAGCATTCTGTGAATTGTAGCTCTAATTATTAAGTAGACATTTTATGGATAAACTCAAATGCTGTGATGCTAAATGGCTTGTTCACAGTCTCACAACTGGCTTTGAATGAGCTTGTAGTTAATATTTACTCAGGTTTGCTATTCTAAGTAGTATAGACTTAATACTTACACATGTGCTGGGTCTTATAACTGTCATTCCCTTGTTAAGGATGAGAAAACAGAGACCCCAAGATGTTAGTAAATATCCTGAATTCACATAGGTTGCAAGTAGCAGAGCCAAGATTTCAAACGGAGCAGGCTAACTCCAGGGTTTGTCTTTTTTTTTGGGTGGGGGGAGACCGAGTCTTACTCTGTCAACTGGGCTGGAGTGTGGTGGTGGGATCACAGCTCACTGCAGCTTCAAACTCATGGGCTCAAGCGATCTTCCTACTTCAGCCTACCAGGTAGCTGGAACTACATGCACACACCACCACACCCAGCTAATTTATTTTTTGTAGAGATGGGGCCTTTCTTTGTTGCCCAGGCTGGTTTTGAACTCTTGGCTTAAAGTGATCCTCCTGCCTTGGCATCCCAAAGTGCTGGGATTATAGACATGAGCCACTGTGCCCAGCCTCAGAGCCAGGCTTTATTTAGGTACCACAACATACTGCCTCTTGGTGGGCTACCTATCTTAAAAGTGAGAAAATAAGTAATGCTAACAAGATCTTTCAAATTAACAATTTCCTTTTCTAAGTAGTCGAACTAGAATGTTCTTCCCCATGTGTATTAGACTCAGTCAGCCACCTTTCTCTGCCTACAAACATCTCTGCTCATGTAAAATAGGAAAAACATTGATGATAAAATGTTAAGTAACAGTGAGATATGAGATACAAAACAGTGCATTCACAAGACTACAACTATGATAAAAAGAAACACTATGTGTAGAATAAAAAATCAGAAAAAAAAAACGCACCAATATATTAAGTGATGGGAACAAGGCAATGGAATAATACTTATTTTTCTTATTTTCTAAACTTTGTGTAATGTGGTTTTGTTCATTTTATAATTAAAAAGACATTATTTTTCAAAGGAAGGGATGGAGGTCTTTTGAGCCAAGCAGAGCAGGGACAAAGCTGCCTTCTTGAAATGATAGCGCCGAGACACTGTTTCTTTTCTCTATTGGGGGTTTCTTTTCTCTTTTGGGGAAACTGCTGGGCTGAGGCTGATTAAAGCTGAAAGCTTGCAGGTGCCTCAGAGAACAACAGTGCTACTCCACCTAACCTTTGCTTTACCTCTTTGCTGAATTCCAGAACTGTATTTGTAAATTTGTCCTCTTAGGACACATGCTTTCTCTGGCATTTTAATTTTCATTATATCGTTGCCCTAGTGTTGTGAATATTAGTGATCTGGGGAGGAGAGGAGTCTAAAGCTCTGCTTTTTCATTTACCTCCGCATAGAACCAGCCCCATCAAGAGCCTCCATCCCTGGGCAGGAGCCAAGGTCAACAGTAGCAGTGACTGGGCAGGGACAGTGTCTGGGTCATCAGTGGGAGGGTAGGCCGTTAAGATTTTAGGGAGATTTTTCTAGAACAGCCCTGTTCAACAGAAATAGATAATGTGAGCTACATGTATGTTTGAATTTTCTAGTAGCCATATTTAAAAAGGAAAAAGTTTATTTTTATTAATGTATTTAATATACTAAAATTATTTTTTCAACATGTAATCAGTATAAAAACTTTTAGATTTTGGGGGCTACTAAGTCTTTGAAATACACTCTAGTGTGGTTTTTTTTTTTACACATTCAGCACATCTCAATTCAGATACAAAGTTTTCATATGATGTACTTGATCTATATTTAGATACCATAAAATGTGAAGGTGAATAAGTGGATTAACATACCCTAACTATTCCAAACATACTTGAAAGTTAAAAAAAAAAAAAAAATTATATTATCAGCTTTTACATTTAACTGGATTAAACTTAGTAAATGGATTAAATAGTAAAATGAAAAATGCAGTTTCTTGGTCATACTAGTCACATGTCAAGTGTTCATTTGCATAATATGCCTGGTGGCTACCTCAGTGGACAGTTTTAGCAATGGAGGGAGGGTCTCTCCAATAGCTCCTTGCCCTTTGTGACACTTGCGAAAAGCAGGGCCAAAGGAACTTGGCTTTGCTAGTTAAACCAGCCTCACTTTTTTGTGCTAGAAGTTTGGCGGGAAAGAGAGTGATGAGGTGATTCAGCACAGTCTGCCCATTTTCCCAATGGTGAGAAGGAAGCTCAGAAGGGCCAGTTTAGCTCCAGCCACCTGTGGTAGAGCCACAGTCAGAACTGCTGCTACAGATGGCCAGGCCCCTTCCGCCCTCCCCAGGAACTCCATTCTGTGTTCTTCCCACATGGTCGCAGCAGATTTGCCATGCATTTTCGGCCTTATAGCTGCCAGTTGTCTGACCTGGGGGACAAGGCATTTGCTCAGGACAAGCAAAGGTTCCCCTGTGTGGTTGTCCCCTCCCAGTGGCTATAGCTGATTCAGGGCTAGAGTCCAGCACCATGCTCTGGAGAATTGGGCTTATTCTCTCCGCTGGTTCAGCAAACACAGAATTGTATGTGGGGCCAATGTCTGCCTCCATGATTTAAAATAAAGGAAGGAAAATTTACTTTTCCCTCCTAGCATGTATCCTCAAAAAATCTTTATTTACATTAGACCTTATGATAACTCATCTTGGGATACAGCTGTCACACCACAGCAGGTCCAACAAACTACAGAACCCACTTTTCTTCTCGTTTCTCTTACATAGAGCATAAAGCTGACTTTGAATTCTTCTGCAGCTCTAGTCTTCATGATTTGGCCATGTTGCTTTCCAGAAGGTTTCAGGAAGACTGGTTATGCAAGTGATACTTCCTGTTTACCCATTTTTAATAATTAATGGCTGAAGAAGATGAATTGTGACCACGAAGTGTTCTAATGTCATTTATTTGAAATGTTTTACTTGTGTAGTAGTGTGCCAAACAATTGTAGCAGTCCAGTTTATACACAAGGAACTGAACCTGTAATCTCATTAGCTACAGATCCCAATGACTTTTACAGCTAGAGATTATTTTGAAAGTGAACTGTCAGGAGCCTGAAATTTTTTTGTAGAAACAGTTTCTCACTTTGTTGCCCAGGCTGGTCTCCAACTCCTAGGCTCAAGCAGTCCTCTGGCCTCGGCCTCCCAAAATGCTAGGATTGCAGACATGAGCTTCCACACCCACCACATCCATTCCTATGCTTTTTATCATTGTCTTTGTGTTGACAGCTCCCGAATCTGTGCCCCTAGCTGAGACCACACTCCAGAGCTTCAAAGCTCTACATCCCGCTGCATGCTAGACATCTCCAATTGCACTGTTTTGCATATTCTCCAAATTTACCATGTTCAAAATACCTACCCTATACTTCCTGCAATATTCATTCCTATTTCCCTAAATGGTCCCACAATCCCCTCTTTTGGCCAAGCCAGAAACCTAGGTCTTTGACTTTTCCCACCCTCTTTCCCTGGCTTACTAGGCCCTGCAGGACCTGGTTCCTGATCAGCTCCCCCAGCCTGCTCTTGTGACCCTCCCTCTGGACCTTGAGCAGTACGGAAGATGCCACATTCTCAACTTATGCGCAGACTTCCATAGTGTTCCTTTGCCTCCTTCCTCCATTCCTGATCTCAGTCACTCAAGAGTTAAGGCATTTATGGCAGGAGTCCACTCAGGTAGCCTAGAGAACACCAAGTACTTCTTCCATGGCATTCATCACACACTAGGTTGTTAAACTGTGGGAGGGCCTTGTTCATAGCCTTCTGCCCAGCACTGCACCTGATGCATAACAGATACTCAGTAAATACATGTAGAATAACAGTTGACCTGGACTGAAGACTTTATTCCAAGTGTTTTGCTAAGTCCATTGCCTTTAACAAGAGTAGGGTCAGGGAGACTGTCTAGGAGGTAGTTTTGGCAAAGTCCCAGAGAGACAACAGTTTGGCTTAATCTAGGATAAGAGTGGTAGAGGGAAGCAGGCAGGAGTTCTAGATTTATTTATCCATTTCTACCTCGCTACCTGATGGGCATATGTATCTCAGTACACCAGTATTCCCTAAGGTAGGAGCTGTTGCCAACTGTAGTCAATAACTTTCTAACTCACACAGCGAGTGAGCAGCCAGCCAGGGTTTGAACGCAAGTGGCTGACCCCAGCACCCACCTGCTGAGCTGCTACACAGAAAGGGTATTTCCCGTGCTAGGTGCGGCCAAGCTCAGTTTTCTACATTGTAAATTTCTCTGTGCCAGCTGTACGAATAGTTTAGAAGTTCAAAGTATGCTTGCTGGGCTTATAGATTTTAAGTGTATTAGGTATGCTTCAGTTATAGACAAGAAGTACAGAGTGGAAGGGAAAATGAGCCAGAGGAGGGTCACCAGGCACTGTTGCTGGGACTTCTGGGCAGTTGAATATCACATAGCAAGACTGTTAATATCTAGAATTTGCTCATCTGCTTGCAGAAAAGTTTGAAGGGTATTACTCAGATTCATCCCTTATTATAAAAGCATAGATACAAAAAAGAACCAACTCCTTTCCTTTTATTTCATATATTAAGATATTTATAGGTTGAATTTGAGTAAGTAAGGGTATTTACAAAACATTATGTTGCATGTCTTGTGTTTGACTCCTGCACCAAGGGAATAGCTGTAGAATGTAGGCCAAGGCATATGCTTTCTTCTAGGGGTATGTGTATATGTGTATGCACGTATGTACATATGTGTACCCTGATTTGAAATAACTTTCTGTTTCATTTTAGGGATAATGACTTTTCTTGATTTTCATCTAAGTTGAATAAGCATCCTGTGCACTTTAATCTGCTGTTGGTACTGTCAGGCCAACTGAAGACAAGGTTTTGAAATCTCAGCTGTAAAAGACATCCAGCCAAACTCTCAGTCTTGCCTTAACAATGTTCCAGAGGCTGAATAAAATGTTTGTGGGTGAAGTGAGTTCTTCCTCCAACCAAGAACCAGAATTCAGTGAGAAAGAAGATGATGAATGGATTCTTGTTGACTTCATAGGTAATGTATACTTGGATACTTGGTGGTTCATCTTCACAGTAAAAGTGGAAACTTGCATCTCTGTTTTTGCATAAGAAAACCAATAACTAGGGTTTTTAAGCCTTAAAAGTAAACAGGAGTTTGTCTTTAAAAAATTGCAGGAAACCACCTGTGCTAGATGTCAGTGAAATTGACTGAAATCAGTGAGACTTTTTAGTTTTACAACTCTTATAGATTTATTAGATCAAGGGCACTTCAATAGAAAACCCTTATATTAGACAAGTGGTAACCCATATGGCTCATTACTTATTTATTCAGCATAACAGAAACAATCTTAAAATCACTCCTGCAAAGCCAACATAATCCATCCTATGTAGTGATACACACACACAATTTCTGTGCTCAGAAGTAATTTTATAATCATATAAATGAATATAAAGGGGTTTGTTTCTGAACTAAAAGAAGATATGTGAGCATCAGCTAATAGTATCATCTCTTCTTTTTCTGTGCTGTGAATCTGATGGGTGACTTTATAATGACTGCCCAATGTGATAATCATCCTCCTGTGGGACTCTTCAACAACACACATGGACTGCAATATGGACTATGATCTAGATACTTGCACTGGTTTCTCAGCGGAAGAGGAAGAAGAAGAAGAGGAGAACATCAATGAAGAGTCACCTGCTGAGCACCCTTCAGTCTTTTCCTGTTTACCGGCGTCTCTTGAGTGCTTGGCTGATACAAGTGATTCCTGCTTCCTCCAGTTTGAGTCATGTCCAATGGAGGAGAGCTGGTTTATCACCCCACCCCCATGTTTTACTGCAGGTGGATTAACCACTATCAAGGTGGAAACAAGTCCCATGGAAAACCTTCTCATTGAACATCCCAGCATGTCTGTCTATGCTGTGCATAACTCCTGCCCCGGTCTCAGTGAGGCCACCTGTGGGACTGATGAATTACATAACCCAAGTAATCCCAGGTATGTTACAAGTATTTTACTCTCTGTAGGCAATCCGCTGAGCATGAGTTTTATTTCTGCTATAATTCAAAGCTAAGTTACTAGAAGATGCAAAAGTAATTTTGTTAGAGATTTATGAAAGCATGTGCATAATGCACAAGGTGAGCCATAAAATAACTTACTGACCAGGCATGGTGTCTCACACCTGTAATCCCAGCACTTTGGGAGGCCAATGCAAGCAGATCACTTGAGCTTAGGAGTTCAAGACCAGCCTGGGCCACATGGTGAAACCCTATCTGTACAAAAAATTAGCGGGGTGTGGTGGTACCTGCCTGTAGTCCCAGCTTCTCAGGAGGCTGAGGTGGGAGGATGGCTTGAATCCAGGAGGCAGAGGTTGCAGTGAGCCAAGATTGTGCCATTGCGCTCCAGCCTGGGTGACAGAATGAGACTGTCTCAAAAAAAATAAATAAAAATTAAAAAAACAACTTATTTTAGATTTTTTAAGAAAGTTAGGTGTAGCATGGCCCCAGTTACATAACAGCATTCTCATTTACAAAATTCTGCTCCTGATTAGAAATAAGACTGGCATTTCTGCTAAGTGTCTTAGAATATAACTCTGACTTTATAGACTGGATTATTTAGGGTATCAAATTCAAATAGAATATCAGGTCTTAACATTTATTTTCTTCTAAGTATTTCTAGCTAGGTCACATCAATGATGTAACCCCATCTGTACAAAAAGTCAAATGATGTAACTTTGAAAACTTTTTAAATTTAAGAATAACAAACTCAGTTTCTTCCTGCAATACTCACACTGCACAGTCACCCAGTGCTTCTGACAACAGATGTGTGGGTTTTTCCCACACACCAAGCAAGCAATCCCCCAGCAGTAGACACCTTCTAGTGTCTTCTGATTCAATTCAATTCTGACAATATCTACCTGGAGATAGCATCAGATCCCACAGGTTGAAGGCTTAGTCCCATAAGACTGCTTCCCATTTCTGATGCCAATCTCAAGCCCCAGGTTTTACTTGTGCTTCTGACCAACCGGCTGTAAACTGGGGTTCCCACGACCCCCTCCTTGGATTTGACTAATTTGCTAGAGCATCTTATAGAACTTGGGGGAACATGTTTACCAGTTTATTATAAAGGATACAGATGAAGGGATGCATGGGGCAAGGCATGTGGGAAGGGCATGGGGCTTCCACACCCTCTGTGCACCCCCACCCATGTGGAGGTTCCCGAACCTCCACATGTTCAGCTCTCCAGAGGCTCCCTGAACCCAGTACTTTTGGGGTCTTATGGAGGCATCAGTACATAGGTGTAATTGATTAAATCATTGGCCATTGGTGATTGACTTAACCTTTAGACCCTCTTCCCTCTCTGGAGTTTGAGGGGTGGAGCTAAAAGCCGCAACTCTAACCCTGCCTTGGTCTTTCTAGTGACCAAATCCCATCCTGAAGCTGCCTAGGTGCTGCCAACCACTAGTCAACTCATTAGCACACATTTTGCATATTGGAGATTCCAAGGATTTTAGGAGTGGTATGCCAGGAAACAGATAAGACCAAATATATATTTCACAATATCACAGTCCAGTCTCAGTCTTCAAACTTGGATTCCTTTCAGCAAAAGGATATGGAACTCAAAAAATACTGGCACAACACCAGAATCCCATTCAGTCAGTAATTTATTCAGTCCATCATCGTATTCTATGAGCATGTCTCCCAGGGCAAGGCCACTCAGGTTTGCAGTTTCATTGATCTTGTTGGTTTCCAAAAGCAGAAATGGTCTTGGCAAACATGTAGCTTTGCCCTTTCAGGCATCTAGTTTACCTGAGCTTAGAGATAGTGTCGTCTTTTTTTCTGAGACGGAGTCTCGCTCTGTCACCAGGCTGGAGTGAACTGGCGCACTCGCAGCTCACTGCAACCTCCACCTCCCGGGTTCAAGCAATTCTCCTGCTTCAGCCTCCGAAGTAGCTGGGATTACAGGCACATGCCACCATGCCCAGCTAATTTGTGTCTTTTTTAGTAGAGATGGGGTTTCACCATTTTGGTTAGGCCGGTCTTGAACTACTGACCTTGTGATCCGCCTGCCTTGGCCTCCCAAAGTGCTGCAATTACAGATGTGAACCACCACGCCCGGTGAGAGACAGTGTCATCTTTTTATCTGAGCCTATTTCAAGGTATTAATATAATGAATTGATCCCAGTTCATAACCAATTTATTCATTCCTTTATCCTCTTTCTGTTCGTTTATTCCCAAATTTTTCAATCTCTGGAAGGGACGTTAGGTTTAGCCACCGTAATGGTCTAGATTGCAGGCAGCAATACTAGTCTAGCAAGTACTTCTTTCTCAGTCCACTCCCATTCAGATAGGGTAAGATAACGTAGGTGCAAAATTAGTGGGCTGTTTTTACCCCTAGACAATATAGCTGCATTTGTTGTTGACTCCAGTTTTACAAGATGGGGTATAGGCAACCCCCATAAGGCCCTTAGGAATTTTGAGATAAGGTTTAAAAACATAGTTACAGCTTCTTGCTCAGGAACCATGCCTACTTCCAGTACTTGTAGTTGCAGCCCTGCATACGGTAGGGGAAGAAAATGAGGTGTTGTGGGAAAGAAAGAAAAACTTAAAAGTCATTATACCACCATACTCATCTCTTGGCTAGAACTGCATAAATTATACCAGTATTCTCCCCATCCTTTCTTCCTCAGATCACCGGAAAAATAGGAAAATCTTGTGGGGACACCCCTTTAGTCGCACTCATATTGAGTGTAAGCCACCCTTTCATACTTTTATCTCCCCGTTTTGTTTTTGCTTTTGTTTTTGTTTTGAGATGGAGTCTTACTCTGTCAACCAGGCTGGAATTCAGTGGCAGGATCTCGGCTCATTGCAGCTTCTGCCTCCCGGGTTCAAGTGATTCTCCTTTCTCAGCCTCCCAAGTAGCTGGGATTACAGGCTCCTGCCACCACACCTGGCTAATTTTTGTACTTTTAGTAGAGAGGGGGTTTCACCATATTGTCCAGGCTGGTCTCGAACTCATGACCTCTAGTGATCCACCCACCTCTGCCTCCCAAAGTGGTGTTGGGGGTTATGGGCTGTATAGTGTGTTCTTTGGTCTGAAGAAATGAAAGTCAACTATCCACATCCATGCAGTATCTTCTTTTCTGGGCTTTTTATAGTACTCTGAGCATTTGCATCTTCCGTTGGGTAAGCAAAGCCCACTCCAGAGACTGTCTATTCTTCTTAAGACCCATTTGTAGCTCCCAGGGCTACCAGCACCAGTCTCACTTGCTATGCTCAGGGCCTTCCCACCAGGGAATCTGCCATCAGTAGTCTATCTCTTTTGCTGACTGGCAGAACGGTTCCCATTGGCATTTGCGTCTGAGAGGGTAGAAGAGGAACATCTAGATGTAGCCTGTCTCTGCATTGCCCGTACCACACATTTCATGAACCCAGGAGGGCATCTCTAGGGAGTACATGGGGATATATCTGCTTCCAATCCCAGTCACCTTCCAAACCTGGAAGGGAGTTCTTGTGATGGCCATTAGCATATCCTAATGTACCCCTCAAATTTCCATAGGGTTGTGCTCCCTATGGAAGCCAACCCTTTAAAAGTCCAGGTTTTCATTGTGATTCTGCCTGGCCATGTTGGACGGCCATTCGCCACTGCCTGAGTCAGTAAAAACCCAAACAGAGGGGCTTCCATCACCACTAGGAAAACAGCTGCAGTTCAGCCCACAGAGCTGATTTGTTTTTACCTTCTTTGCTCAAAGTGGCATCCTTCAAAACAGCATGCTATCTCTTCACCTTGGAATTTCCATCCACAACCAAGAAGCTCTTTGTCATTCAGTTGAGAGCTATTGGCACTGTGGAATCCAGCTCCTCACAGAGTTCCAGAGTCAGTCCAAGGTGGAAAGAGGCTCCCTGCTCGTGGTTGTGTCCTCCTTACATTCCCTACATAACATGATCTTGTAGAAGCCATTTCCATTTATTATGTAACTCTTCTGGGCACTGCCTTCTCATAGTGTTTCTCTGACATCCCCAGAGATAGCATGGGTATTTCAGGTTTCAAGATCATCTTATGTCCTTCAATCATAGGGGTAGCTTCAATTAGTGTCCCATAGCAAGGGAGTAAATGCCTCTCATGTGGAAATTCCTTACTCCAAAGTCTCAGTAGTTGTTACTGAGAGGTGCTCACAGTCTTTTGCCATAAGCGCCAGTTTCCATTCCACATAGGACTATCAGACAGATCATTTATCCCTGCCAGCACTCCAGCTTCTATTGTACAGTGTGGGCCTGGGCCATATTATGGTTCCCATTTAGCATGGCCAGTTAATATTGTCTTGAAGGGCAGATGTACATGCCTTTTGTTTTACAGTACGAGGTAGGGGAAGTATGTCTCCAGCCAGACATATCCATTCTCACAAAACAATTAGGTGAAGAGTATATAACTTCTTTACTTAAAGCCGACTTAAACATCCTACCTTTCATAATCCTATTAGCCCTTACATTTTTATGTTCTCTTAATCTGATTGTAACTTGAATCAGAGCTTTACCAATGGTTGTTGATACCACAGCACGTGGAGCCTCCCATACCAAGGAGACCCAGGAGTTTATCTTCACCACCCATTTTACCCACTTGTGTAGGAGAGGCCTTTGGTTCCCAGCAGAGACTGGGAAATAGATCCTTGCCCATTTGTCAGTCATTATCTTGATTAATGAATCTGTCTGTTGCCCCAAGCAATTGTTGGTCACCTTTCTTGTAATCTCTGCCTTCTGTTTTTTTAAGTTTTCCCAAACTTAAAGACATTATGTGATCTTTGTCCAGAGAACATATCCAGGAACTATCTGAGATTGCTTCCACCCACTAAAGTAAAGCCCAGCACCCTGTTAATTAGCTGAAAGTCCCGCTGTTCTATCCTGTACCTTAGTGAAATATTTCCTGTTAAAGTATTTTGGGAGCGTTGGCATTCCCTCTCTTAGGCCAAGGGTCCAGGTGGATGTGGATCTTTGGGCCAGTTCAGAATATCCCTATTGTTAGTGCTGTCATGCCCAGGTTCTGACTCTACTAAGAAGAGTATTGTATCTATTATATCTGTCTGTCTACTATTTCCTGTTTTCCAGATATAAACAAATCTTAGGCAGGACATTAATTTGTTAACTTTACCAGAGCTTGCTGTACTCTCAAGTCTCAATATTGTAGATGATCTTTTATGAGGCTAAACAGATTTCATTTTGCTTTGTACCAAAATGAAAAACAATTTTCTTATATGTTACATCATGCCAGGCTATATCCTAGGTAAGTTCTTGGGTGGGGAATGTTACTTTAACTGGCACTTTATTCCATGCTCCAAGTTTATTAAGAGGTGTTTCAGGCATTCCAACAAAAATTTAAAATATAACTTCTTGGAGTTGGTATTGATTTAACTGCTTTAGAGTTGCTTCGGATTCATTTCTTTTTCTTTTTTCTTTTTTTTTGAGATGGAGTTTTGCTCTGTCACCCAGGCTGGAGTTTGTATGTTTACTTTTCAGTGTTTAAAGTGTGTGTGTTTAGTGGGGGTCAGCAGCTTTGCAAAAGAATTTACAGAAACAGTATATGTGCAATGTAAAAAATTAGAAAATATGCAAAAATTCAAGAAATTACCTTTTCATGACCCAGAGATGAATACTTTTAACATCCTAGAGTATATCCTTCCAGATTGTGTTTTTTTTCTGTGCCTGTACATATACATACTTATAACCTAAATGGCATCATGCCATATATACTTTTTTTTTTTGAGACAGAGTGTTGTTCTGTCATCAGGCTGGAGTGCAGTGCTGCAATCTCAGCTCACTGCAACCTCTGCCTCCCAGATTCTCATGCCTCACCCTCCCAAATAGCTGAGACTGCAGGTGTGCACCACCATGCCTGACTAATTGTGTTTTTAGTAGAGACAGGGTTTTACCATGTTGACAGGGCTGGTCTCGAATTCCTGTAACCTCAGGTGATCCACCTGCCTTGGCCTCCCAAAGTGCTGGGATTACAGGCATAAGCCACTGTACCTGGCCTGTATATACTATTTTATAAACTACTTCTTTAGGCAGTGATCTCCCCCATTTTGTTTCAGTAGATATCTTCTTCTTCTTTCTTCTTTTTTCCTTCTTCCTTCTTTCTTTTTCAAGGTGGTTATATGTTTCTAGTTTTGGTACAGTGAGAATGTTGTTTTTATAGCTTGTTCGTTTTTCCATTTATATATGATAGACATAACATATAGGACAGTTAAATAAATATGTACTTTTCCATATATAAAGGATTAAAATAATGCACTAAATATTTATTTATTTACTTACTTTAAGTCAGAGTCTCACTCTATTACCCAGGCTGGATTGCAGTGGAATGATCTGAGCTCACTGCAACCTCCGCCTCCCAAGTTCAAGCAATTCTCCTGCCTCAGCCTGCTGAGTAATGGGGATTACAGGTGCACACCACCATGCCCAGCTAATTTTTTGTATTTTTAGTAGAGATGGGGTTGGCCAGGCTGGTCTTAAACTTCTGACCTCAAGTGATCCACCCGTCTTGGTCTCCCGAGGTGCTGAGATTACAGGCATGAGCCACTGTGCCCGACCAGAATGCACTAAATTTTATATGAATCCTTTCTGCACATAGGAAAATCCTGTAAATTATTACAGTTTTATAATAGTAACTATAATTTTTTAACATCCTTATTTTGAGATTTGAAATTCTTATAATGAAGTCTTGCTAAATCAAGATTGAAATTAGGTGTTACCAAAATTAGGCTAGTTTTGTAGTAAATATCTGTTTTTTTAGCAGGAAATAAATCATATGTCTTTCAGAAGTCAAATTGCTTCCACTGTGTCTATCCTTGGGGATATTACCATAAAGCACAGAAAATTAAGGTGCTTTGTAATTACAGTGGGCTTCAGGGTATATGTTTCATTGCATTTTAGTCTTTATAAATAATTGTTTTTGAAGGTTTTACATGTTGTCATAATCTTAAGTACATGTACATGCCTTTAATGGCACATAGTAAACCAGCTTTAATGAGAGTTGACCACGTCCTAATAGTAAAGTTACAATAGCATTTTAAATCTTACTAGTGATTTAATAGTTCGCCATTTAACATTTGTAGGGCCAGGAAAAGCTGCTTATAAGACTCACGGGCACAGAGTAAGTATATTCACTTTGAGACTGTGTGATATATGTATGTATAGGGAGGAAGGAACCAAATGCTGACCTTTTAAAAATGACTTTTCTTTTCTTTTCTTTTCTTTTTTTTTTTTGAGATGGAGTCTCACTCTGTCACCCAGGCTGGAGTGCAGGTGGCATGATCTCAGCTCGCTGCAACCTCCACCTCCTGGGTTCAAGTGATTCTTCTGTCTCAGCCTCCCAAGTAGCTGGGATTACAGGCGTGTGCCACCATACCTGGCTAATTTTTGTATTTTTAGTAGAGATGGAGTTTCACCATGTTGGCCAGGCTGGCCTTGAACTCTTGACCTCAGGTGATCCACCCGCCTTGGCCTCCCAAAGTGTTGGGATTACAGGAGTGAGCCATAGCGCCCAGCCTAAAAATAACTTTCTTTATATTAACTTTTTTCTATTAGTTTCTTAATGTGGCCTCTTAAAATTCTACTTAAAAAAATACATATGTACATATATGTGTATATATGTAGTAAAATATAATAGTGTTTTCCTCAAGTGATTTTAGGCAGAATATGTAACTGCCCTTCCTGTGTAAAATAATCCTTAAAAATTGTAAAGCTCTTCATATTATGTGTTGACATCCTTTAGAGTAATCCTAGTTGATTAGCTTTTTTATATGGAAAACATAATTATACTGTGTGTAGCCATATTTTAAGATTGTGTTATTCAAGAGTCTTATGATATTGCCATGTAAATACCATCTCAAAATGTGCCCTGTTGTGAGATAAATAAAAACTTAAAAGATTTAAAGCATGTTTCCTAGAACATTTTGCTAATAGACAGAAAATGTCTTGTGAAGGTGTTGTGAGCACACTGCTTTCTGATCAGTAAAATTTGGGAATTAAAATATTTTCCTTTTAAGATTATGGTGAGAATTAAAATATATATTTGCAAAAAATTGGCAAATGCAGATATTCAATAAATGTTAGCTCTCCTCCCAGACAAGCTTATATAAATGTGTGTGCTCTGTAAATGAAATTCAAAGCGTAAAGTGTGTTTTTAGAATACAGTCTACTTGGTGAGCCATCTGGGGCTTACATGGCATCTTTCTAGTAACAGTTGGCTCTGCTTCCCACCACTGTCAGTCAGGGGGGGTTACGGAATAATAAACTTGTCTGTCAGCCATGAGACACAAGCTCTCATTCAGCCATAAACAAATTAGTGCGGCAAATTGAATTGCTAAGTAACTTTTCCAGTTTCATTAATAACATACTCTGTTATTTAATACATTCCCCACTTTTTTCTGTTTCAGAGTGGAAGCTCAAAATGAAATGGGGCAGCACATTCATTGTTATGTTGCAGCTCTTGCTGCTCATACAACTTTTCTGGAACAACCCAAGAGCTTTCGTCCTTCCCAGTGGATAAAAGAACATAGTGAAAGACAGTCTCTTAATAGAAATAGCCTTCGTCGCCAAAATCTTACCAGGGATTGCCACTCTCGGCAAGTCAAGCACAATGGCTGGGTTGTTCACCAGCCCTGCCCACGTCAGTACAATTACTAAGAATTTCACGTTTTGCTGGTTGGTTTCTCTTGGTTTGTGCATATGTGTATGGATGTGTGAATATGTACAATGAAAATGTTGTCTCTTTAAAACCAATTGATAACCAATCACATAGTTGTATCAGTGTATTTAGACACTATCTTGAAAACCAGATTTATATGCTGTGTATCACATAATGCCTTGCCTTTAACATTTACTTTTTTGTACACTTTTTCAGATTGTTTCTGGAAACATATCAATACAATTACAGTGTTTGGTGTTTGGGGTTGTCTTTAAATCTGTTAGAGTGTACATTAGTCAGCATTTTAAAGACGTTTCTTCCCAAGTACAAGAATAGGCATCTACATTTTCATTTTATTTTGTATTACTTAATCTTTTGAGCAAGCAAAAATTTATTCTCAGGGTCAGCTGTACACTTTATTGACCAGTACTTGATAATTTCTCTGTATATGATGAATACATTTTTACACACTAACATGAGCATTAACAGGTGATAGTTGCCATGGATATAATGGAATTATGGCTGGACTTTCTTTTGAAAGAAAACTTGATACATTTCTGTGTGTATGGTTTTTCCGCAGATTAATCATGCAGTTCATTTGGAATTGAGGTACATTAAGCTTTAGTGAAGAACGCATTCAGTAATTCCAATGTGACTGCATGACGTGGTACAGACATTACAGGTGTTGTAGACTTGCCTCATGCAGAGGGATTAAATTAGGCCTGTGAAATTATATTTGGAAAATTCATGTCTGTAACTAACCCAGTATCTAAGTCCAGTATTTAAGTCATTCCGATTCCTTCCTGCCAATTCTGCCCACTCGTCTCCTCACGTCAGTTATAAATTCAGAAGTACTTGTGTAGGCACTTGAATGATTTTATATTTTTCTCTGCCCGAAGGAAAAGAGATAGGCTTTATATTTCCACACAGAGTGAAAAATCCTCTGTCACGAAGCCTGCCCTACCAAGTGGCAAGCAAGGATGTGGGGGAATTTCTGGTGATGATGTCTTTCATGGCATCTGAGTGAAAAGTGACAGGTTGGCTAAACTTTTTTCTTTTTCTTTTTTTTTTAATTGCCTTGTATTGTGGGTATTCTTCCCTGCAGTCCAAATGACTTTTCATTTTTTGTTTTAACTGCAGGCAAAAATCTTTAACCACTCTGGCCTCTGTTTCTTCCACCAACAGGGGGAGGAGCAGTGACATTTACCTCCCTCACAGAGTCACTGTGAGAGTTCTATACCGATTGGAAGTGGGGCTGTTCAGAACTGAACCTTGTAGGAAATTCCAAGGGCCTTTCTACTGAATCTGGTGATAGGGTGGGGCCGTGGCACTTTCTCTGCCACAGCTGTTCTTCACAGTGTTGGTGCTAATGAGGCCAGGGTGCAGGGTTCGAGTCACACATAGGCCAGTTAACATAGAGAAAACTATTTCCTTACCTCCAGCCAGTCACTTCCTTTTTCCGTAGTTGTGATGTGTTTTGCTGAGCCATCCACTCTGACTGATTTCCTCTGAAGTTAAGTAAACCCATTTACAATCCAAAGCACATTCTACTGACAGAAGTGTCGCCTTCATCATCAAGCAGCTTGTTTTTCCATCTCCTCTGCAACCCTAATTAAATGAGTACAGGTCTAGAAAATGTTTTCAAAGAGAAAAGCAGCATATACTTATGTGAAGTATTATATTTTTCAATAACCCTGTAGTGGCATGATGCAGGGAACCCTGGGAGACTTGCAGGGAAGAGCTGTGCTCTTTTCTGACTAGACTAGAGCGTTTGGAGTAGAAGAGGTCAAATGTGTAGTTACATGGAGGTTTTAGAATGTTCTTCTCCTGGCTGTGATGAAGTGCCAGGATATCTCTTTAGAACAAGAATCTAGATTCCCCCCTTTCTCCTTATTGCCCCTCCCATTTTGACTTCCCCTTTATTTATTTGTTTTCTAATTAGGGGCCAAGTCTGTAAAGTTTTGTCAAACTGAGTTAGAAGTTGTTTTCTTACTATTTGTGTTTACCAGAGTTGGGAGAAACGGTATAGTTTCCATGAAGGTGTGTATGTTTTGTACAATGTTTGTTATATGGCCATGCATTGGTAACTTGAAAATAGACCAGCTTAATGTCTTCAGGCTGTAAGCCTCTGAATACACAGTGTCTCTCTTTCATACATTGCATGTAAGTCATTAGTACCTCGCAAGCTGCAGAAGTTCAGCCATGAGATTTTGTTTGGCAGCATAAACAGATTTATATATAACGGCAAAAGCCTTTTTTCAGATTTCCTTACTGACTTTTCGTTTGCCTTATCTGGGGCTAGTTTTTTATGCTTTGTGTGCAGAAAACAAAAAATTACATTCATTGGGCCTTTTTTCAAGGTTGGGATTACCACACCACCTGGAATATCATGCTGTGGTTTCTGCCTAAAATTGGCACATGTAAGAATTAAAGAAAATGGTTATATAATTCAATTGAAGCTCTTGGTCATTAGATGTTAGGCATCTCCTGTATGTAAGACACAAGGCCAGCCACAACACAGAACGATAATATTGTTAAGTATTCTCTGAAACATGGCCAAAATGCATTTTATTATGAGCTTTTTTTTTTTTTTTGCTATTGTAAATATTAGTGGTTTACAATGTGCTTTAGTCATATTTCTTTAAAATGCAAGCAGTGAGAAATAAGACCCCTCTGTTAGTAGCTCTAACTGATAACATAGAATGTTACTTGGAAAAAGTCTGGAATATGCGGTGTGCACAAGCAGTGCTTTGTGAATGAGTTGCTTAGCTTTTACATTGCACCATGTTTCTCAAAGTTTGTTTTTGTTGATAAAACATTTTATAATGTACATCTTATGTTTATTTTTCTTCCTCAACTAATTGAACTGTGTACTGCACTGTAAGTTGAAAATTAGTGATCCATTATTTATCTTCTGTGGCAATGCATTTATATGGTCAATTGGCTGGGGATTTTTTGCAGAAAGATGCAAAGTGATTGGATTTTTGACTTCCTATCGCAGGGAGCTTTTAAAAATGTGTTAATTTCCTGTACATTTTTCTAATCCCCATGCAAACTGTTCCTGTTTACATACATTCTCTGTTGTATCAGTACTTTGATGAGTGAGAAGAGAGTTTACTTAAAACTTGAGCGGGCTGTTGAGCATTGTTTCTGCTTCTCAAATCTGTATAGCACACTGGTTTGTAATCATTATGTCTTCGTTGAAATCCTTGCTTCTTCTCTTCCTCAGTGAAATACATTATATGTTATCTTTATGTATTCATTATTCTCATTTGCTTTGAGTCGGAAACAAAAACATGAAGGACTCCAATTAGAAGATAGATATTTACATTCAAATAGATTAGTGGGAAAAGTTTAAGAGTTTCCAGGTATTAGTTTTTATTTTTTGAGTCAATTAAGAGAGACTGCTCCTTTGACTGGGAGACACTAGTATATGTTTGTAATGTTACTTTAAAATGATCTTTTTATTTTATAAGTTCTGTGAATACTGGTTAAACTGTTGCAAGTTGGGCTTATATCATGGATGGTTTCACTGCCATCAGCCATGCTGATATATTGGTAATGGCATCCCTATCTACTTATTTTAATGCTTAAAATTATACATAAAATGCTTTATTTAGAAAATCTACATAATACAGTGGTGTCAGCCTTGCCATATATCAGTTTCACTTGAAATTTGACACCCATTGAAGTGGTTTAGGGTGGAGAAAGAGGTACTGGAAAACATGCAGATGAGGATGTCTTTTATTTGCAACAGTATCTTCTGCATGGGAGAAGTTACTCTTGAAAGGCAGGCAGCTTAAGTGGACAGTGTTTGTATATCATTGAGAATTTTCTTTATGACATTTTTTAACATTGTGTAATTGTTAAATGTCCATTTTTTGCTCTGTTTGCCTGAAGTTTTAGTATTTGTTTTCTAGGTGGACCTCTGAAAACCAAACCAGTACCTGGGGAGGTTAGATGTGTGTTTCAGGCTTGGAGTGTATGAGTGGTTTTGCTTGTATTTTGGTTGTTTTCTTTTAGAGATTTTAAACTTTAGTAATTGTGTGTGTTATTTTTTTTTAAGTGGCTTTGTTTTTTTCTCAAGTAAAATTGTGAACATATTTTCTTTATAAGGGCAGGGCGTGAGTTACGGAGACTGAAGAGTATTGTAGACTGTACCATGTGCCTTCTTAATGTGTTTCTGGACACACTTTTTTTTCATCAACTTGAAAATTCAAAAGGGACATTTGGTTAGGTTACTGTACATCAATCTATGCATAAATGGCAGCTTGTTTTCTTGAGCCACTGTCTAAATTTTTTTGTTTTTATAGAAATTTTTTATACTGATTGGTTCATAGATGGTCAGTTTTGTACACAGACTGAACAATACAGCACTTTGCCAAAAATGAGTGTAGCATTTAAACATTGTGTGTTAACACCTGTTCTTTGTAATTGGGTTCGGTGGTGCATTTTGCACCGTGTTTTTAATCTGTCAATAAATAAAATGTCCTTCATACTTGTCAGATTCTTTTATTTTATAGTCGGAGGTACCACTTACTGTTTTGTTTGTCCAAAAGATGTGTTTAATATGCATTTTAAATATGTTTTTTGAAGTATGTATAAAATTTGTATATTAAGGCGGGGCAAAGTGGCTCATGCCTGTAATCCCAGCACTTTGGGAGGCCGAGGCAGGTGGATCACATGAGACTAGAAGTTTGAGACCAGCCTGGCCAACATGGCAAAACCCCATCTCTGCTAAAAATATAAAAATTAGCTGGATGTGGTGGTGTGCACATGTAGTCCCAGCTACTTGGGAGGCTGAGGCAGGAGAATTGCTTGAACCTGGGAGGTGGAGGTGGCAGTGAACTGAGATTGTGCCACTGCACTCCAGGACAACAGAGCAAGA
>NW_016107424.1:5186945-5193770 GCF_001604975.1 Cebus imitator | reverse complement strand
GAGAAGACCTGCCAGGAATCTAGCAGCTTGATCAGGTCTCAAGGCAGTGACTGTGTGGAGTCGGAAGTGGGTAGACAAATGTGTGAAGGTGCCTTGTAGGGATGGGCACATCAAGGTTTCACAGTTTGATAGGTGGCCTCAGATTATCTTGCTCCTTTGCTGTGATTTTGTACAAACCACAAGGTTATTCACTGAAAGCACTCTCTACTGTAAATGTAAATTGAAAAACCTAAATCCTGTGGATAGATTAGTTGAATATATTATGACACATCCACACAATAGAGGTCTATGCAGCTTTTTTGAAAACTAAGGAAGAGCTTTATGAACAGATTGATTTCTAAACATACTCAAGTGAAAAAAAGCAAAATTTGGAGAATCTATAGTAAGCTACACTTCATGTAAGAAGGGAATATAAGAAAACACACCACTATCAGCTCATTATGCATAAGAAATACAGGAAGAAAAAGCCAGAAATGAAGAAGTGGTTACTTACAGAGGGTGGATAAAAAGGGTTGGAATAGAAAGATGAATTGGAATAGGTTAGTGAGGATGAGAAGGGAGCAACATTTCTCTGAGAACCTTTTTGTATAGCTTTGGCCTTTAGAACTATTAGTAATGTTTCCAACAGTTCTTCATTCATACTAGTCATATTTCAAGTGTTCCACAGCCACATGGGGCTAGGGCTACCATATTGGACAGTGCAGACAGAACATTTCTATCATCCAGAAGTTTCTGTTGGACAGTTTTCTCTGGACCTATCAACAGTTCCACAGACTCTATATAGCAATCTTGGACCACTACTCTGCTTTTTCTCAGTCCTTACCTGCTTCCTGTTACCAGAAACATTCAGGTTGCCACCACCTTTCTTCCTGACCACCTTGCTTCCTTTCCAGCGACACTTCATTCTGCACCAGTTTGGCCATTCTCATGGTCACATGTCAACTTTCAATCTTTTCTCTTTCTGACATGCCTGTTCTGCTAACCTCCAACCAGACGCCAATCGGAATGCAAGGTTTGTTTCTACACTTGAGCTGCCTAAGAGCTACTGGGGAAAAAAAATGACTTTTGTGGGGATCAGGGCTGTGAGATACGGAGGGCATACAAGCTCAAGTGCCAGTTTGGCAATTCTTTTGTGTACAACTGGTCAGTTCTCTACAATTCCTTCTCTCTTCAAGATCCCCAACACATTGCTTATCAAACTTTAAAATGCAAACATTATCTGGGGGATCCTGTTAAAAATGCAGATTCAGCTGGACGCGGTGGCTGTAATCCCAATACTTTGGGAGGCTGAGGCGGGTGGATCACCTGAGGTCAGGAGTCTCAGAACAGTCTGACAAATATGTCAAAAGCCTGTGTCTACTAAAAATACAGAAAATTAGCCAGGCGTGGCGGCAGGTGCCTGTAATCCCAGCTACTCGGGAGGCTGAGGCAGGAGAATCGCTTTAACTTGGGAGGCGGAGATTGCAATGAGCCGAGATCACGCCACTGCACTCCAGCCTGGGAAACAGAGTGAGGCTCCATCCAAAAAAAAAAAAAAAAAAAAAAAAAAAAGCAGATTCTAATCCAGTAGGTCTGTTGTGTATGGGACCAGAAATTCTGCCTTTCTAGCATGATCCGCATGCTGCTAGCTCAAGATCCATGAGTAGCTAGGCCCTAACCCATTGGTTCCAACTTCAGTGTGCACAGTTTCCTGGAGGGCTTATTAAAACACAGATGCTGGACCCCATTTCTGAAATTCCTAATTCAGTAAATCCAGGCTAGAGCCTGAAAATGCGTGTTTCTAATAAATTCCCTGGTGATACTGCCACTACTATTCCAGGGAACACACTTTGAGACCATTGCCCTAAACCATTGCTGGCCTTCTGTCTCCTATTTCATGGAGGCAATTGAGGCTAATCAGTGAGAAGCCCTATTTGAGCTCCTGTGACACCTGCTCTGCCCATAGTTCAGCCATCATCACACTATTGAAGGATGTTAATCTGCATTTTTAATAGGATTCTCCGGATGGTTTGTTTGCATTTAAAGTTTGATAAGCACTGTGTTACAGATCTTGAAGAGAGGAGAGAAGGAATTGTATAGCGCACTGGGCAGAATACATTTGTAATTAAGAAAAACACTGAGTGAAGAGGGGATGTATTTGTGAACATTCTGCATCCATTTTCCTTCTGATAATAGTTTCCCAATTTTCTTCTAGGGTTTTACTTCTCTCTCCAGAATCCACATTAGTTTCAGATGGCATTAACTATTCCCAGCTCCAGGAGTAAGCATATGAATTAGGTCTGGCCAATCAGATATGCATTTCCCGGGCCACAGGATAGCTCAAGGGTAGAACTGTGCCCCAGTCAAAGCTAATGAGATGCACTGAGGCTCTCTGGGACTGCTGAGGGAGGCTGAGACTCATCTTCACTTGACTTCAGTCAAGAAACACGTGAAGATTCGAGAACTATGGCAACTACCTTGCTCCACAAGTGGGGCAAGTTGACAGAGACACAGCCAATGTGCAAGGACAGGAGAGATGACTTGCCATAGTGACATAATGTAATATCCTGATCAAGCTTTACCCTTGGACTATTATGTGAGATAAAATTCCTTTTAAACTAGTTAGGGTTGGGGTTTCTGTCACTTGTGAGTAGGCTGTTTGTCTCATTGGCTTCCAGTAAAGGAATTTAAGAGCATTTTCTTAGGGCTAATTCTAGCCTTATTGAAGAGATTAAGCAAGGTGTTCCCAGAGCTGGAAAGGATGAAGGTGAGTGCTTTGAGTGTGGAGATTGGCCCTAATGGGCAGCTAAAAACTATGAGCAGAGATGGGAATTCAAGGCTTTCATTTCTACAGAGGCTCAGCTGCAGCTGAATGCAGAACCCCAAATGAGGGACAGCTGCGGGATGCTCACAGCGGCTGGTTGGCAACACAGCCTGTGAGCAGTGTGTAGCTTTCCAGGAGCAAGCTGGGGCTGGGGGTGGAGGGTCAAGTATAGTGGGGCTCCGGATTGGCATCCTGGAGCTCCCATGCCTGGGCAGACATTCTGCAGCCACACCAGGCTACAGCAGCCATGATGGCAGGCAGTGGGGACTCAAGCCCCAGCCTTCCCCTTGTTTCCTTCGACCACATACTGAGGTCACTGTACCACCCTGGGTGAGGGACACGCAGGGACTACAATCACTGCTCCAGTGATTAGGCCCTAAGTGCTCTGCCCTTGCTAATGAGATTAACGTCCTTATAAAAGAGGCTTCAGAACTGCTTGGCCCTCCCCTCTTTGTGCCATGTGGGGATACTGCAAGAGGAGCCATCCTGAAGGTGGAGTGGGACTTTGCCAGACACGAAATCTGCCTGTGCCTTGACCGCGGACTTCACAGCCTCCAGAACTGTGAGAAATATATTTCTATTTATAAATTACCAGTCTAGGGTATTGTGTTTTAGAGCAGGAATAAACTAAGACTGGTTAGGATATTTTAATAGATGATTCAAGACATTACCTTGAGTTCTATCCCAATGGTTCTTTTGTCTTTTTTTTTTTTTTTTTGCGAGAGTCTCACTGTCACCCAGGCTGGAGTGCAGTTGGCATGATCTCGGCTCACTGCAATCTCTGCCTTCCAGGTTCAAGTGATTCCCCTGCCTCAGCCTCCTGAGTAGTTGGGACTACAGGTGTGCACCACCACACCCAGCTAGATTTTTTGTATTTTAGTAGCGATGGGGTTTCACCATGTTGGCCAGGATGGTCTCGATCTCCTGACCTCATGATCCGCCCGCATTGGCCTCCCAAAGTGCTAGGATTACAGGTGTGAGCCACTGCACCCAGCCCCTTTTAACATTTTCTTTTGGAGGTCCCATTCTCTAAGAGTATTTTAAACATGAAGTGTGACCTGCCAAAGTGAAAACACTATAGGAAATTATATTTAAAACAAAAACAGAAAAAATCCCACAGAGCCTTCCTGAATCTGCTCCACTTCAGAAATTTTGTGACCTAACATTTAGGTCCAAGTGTGGATATCTTAATTTGTCACTGCAATGCTTTATACCTTGTTGCTAACTTGCTTGGTTTGCAATGTTGACCGTGGATGACAATTCAAGACAATACAGAGCACCTGGAATCCCTTTCAGGTCAGTGCTGAGAACATCAGGGCTCTCCTGCTGCATGCACTCAGCATATCCTGCAGATGAGGATGCTGGCCTGTTTCCAGGAGACAGGATAGTGCCCTCACTCCACCAGGGGGTTCCAGTGTGGCCTGGGAGGAGTAGATATCACTCTAGAGGGCTTAGAGCATCCTCTCTGTCCCAGGGATGGAGTAAGTGCAGCCAAAAGCAAGTGGGCAGACTCAACGCTATGTATTCCTGGTAGCTCTGAAAATGACAGAGCAAATCATGGGAACTGCACAAAATATATGACGTTCGAAACTGTTTGATTTTTTTTTTTTTTTTTTTTAGACAGAGTCTTGCTCTGTCGCCAGGCTGGAGTGTGACTTCTTAATTGAGAATAAACAAGAACCAGGAGGCTCTCTGAGTCTACTCTGGCTCAGGTGGCTGCCTGATAAAAAGAAAAATAAATAAATAAAAAATAGACAAGAACCAGTCATTATGGGGCACACTCAGTTAAAAAGTGAAGTAATCACAGGCACAGGGGCTCACACCTGTACTCCCAGCTACTTGGGAGGACTGCTTGAGCTTGGGAGATCAAGGCTGAAGTGAGCTGTGATTCTGCCTCTGCACTTCAACGTGGGTGACAGAGCAAGACCCTATCTTAAAAAAAAAAAAAAACAACAACGTAATAACCACTTAAAAATACTTTCAAATAATTACACTGGCTCATCTAGTCATCTGTTGGGGTAAAATTTTATTTCTAAGTTCTTTAAGTTGGAAATACATGTATTTCAAAAGATAGTCCTAAAAGAAGTGAGGGATTCGCTTCCTCTGTAACAAGAATAAAGCTTAAGTTTTTCAAGTTTTTTTTTTTTTGGCATTGAATTATCTGGCTAAAAAGAATGTGTCCCGTTGCTTCAACACACCCTGGCGTATAGGTTTTAAATAAAACTTAACACTCAACTACGTTAAAACTAGTGTCATATCCAAATGCAAGGAATAAAAAGGGAAATGAATTGTATCAGTTGGTCAGCATTTACTAAACACCTCCCAAGGGTAAAATACAGGGAATGGGTTGGAAAGAGAAGGATGTTGGAGATACTGTGAACACAGAATTGACGAGTGTGACTGGGGTGCAGGGGATGAGGGCAAAAGAAGGAGGAAGCAAAGGATGGGAGTTTTCCAGTTTGGGGGAACATGGGGATACAGATAGAACACACTCTGGCTTATGTATCCCCATATGGGGTGCTCTCTAATGTGGAAATACAAGGATAAAATTATTCCTGTCAAAAGTTGGACAACTGTATTCAAGAGTATGTCATAACATAAAAAAATCAATGAAATGATATAGCTATCTCACAGGCTAAAAATAGCCTCTAGAGAAGTCTGCAACGGTGAAAACTGGATTAGTAATTAAAGTGTTGACCAGGAGTGTCTGTGATCATCCCAGCCTCTGAAATAACATTAACAGAGTCTGAAGTGATGGCTTCCCCAGAAGCTTATTTCTTGGCCAGTCTCCCAGGGCCTACTCTGCGCCATCATGTCTGGAAACCCTGGGAAGTGCAGGCCCCAGGGTTCTCTGCTTCAAACCAAGCCTGGGCCCTAGGGGACGCAAAATGCTCCTCTGTGTTTAGATTTGAATCATTCTTTGAGGCTGGCTTTGCGTCTCTGGTGCACCCGGACTGCATCCATGGCACTTATCAGGAAGGGAGTCAGATTGGTCAGGTCGGCACACTTGAAGTTGTTTTAAAAGTCAGGCAGAATTTCACTCTGGAAAAAAAAATTACAAATATTTACTCAGAAATCCAGAGCAAGTTAGAAAATCTTGGAACTAAGAAACAACTTATAAAGTTTCGCTGATCAAAAAAAAAAAAAAAAAAAAAAACTTGAACAGACACTTGGCAACATGTGCTGCAGAACAGCAATTCACAGCCCCCCGAGATGTGTAGAAATACCCGAGGGACCATGAGCAGAAAGCGGCTTTCACTCATATTCTCACGCGTAAGAAGCAAACATGAAGAGATTGATGTATTTTATATTCTTAAAGCAAACTAAAGAATTATCACTTGTATATCTTGTCATAAAATGGGGTTGGTAAAACATGAATGCACATGGTCATAACATTTAGGGGAGGATTTGACAAAGGGCAAGATGACATTAGTTCTGTGTTCCAACTAAAATGTCTGCCCTGTTTATAATAGAATTTGTACATTTCTTTGACATTTTCTATACACTCTATAGTGTTGATGCACTAAATTTTTTCTGAGTTTTTTTGTGGTTGAATTTTCTATTTTAAAGCCAATTTTGGGGGATGCCATTGCCAATACACATTAGTAATTCAACGACCTGATTGTTACACAAAAATACTTCATTTTGGACCCAAAGTTTTGTATATCTTACTGTCAACTTTGGCAGAACTTAATTTCTATTTGCAATTGTTATATTAGGAGGTAAATATGCTAGTCTAAGAAATGTGGACTCCAGTTGTATTCCATAGCAATACATGTGTTATAGTATGAATTCCATTACGTATGTTAGACTACCTTGCAGATTTCAGGTTAATGCAAAGATATTTGTAAATACCTCTGCAGCTCTCACGAGGCAGACTGGAATAGGTAAAAACAAGGGGACTAAAATCCTTAGCTTACTGTAGTAGTGTTACTTTTTATTACAGAAACTTCTATGTTGATATACACTGTTTAATGATTTGTCTTCCAATTTTATTATTTGTAGTTTTTTTTTTTTTTTTT
>NW_016107424.1:5184074-5186910 GCF_001604975.1 Cebus imitator | reverse complement strand
TTTTGCTGAGATGGTCTCGCTCTGTCACCCAGGCTGGAATGCAGTGGTGCGATCTTGGGTCACTGCAACCTCCGCCTCCCAGGTTCAAGTGATTCTCCTGCCTCAGCCTCCCGAGCACCTGGAATTATAGGCACATGCCACCACACCCGATGGCTACTTTTTGTATTTTTAGAAGAGAGGGGGTTTCACCATATCGGCCAGGCTGGTCTCGAACTCCTGACCTCAAGTGATCCACCTGCCTCTGCCTCCCAAAGTGCTAGGATTGCAGGTGTGAGCCACCATACCTAGCCCTCACTTTTATATTTTTAAGGACCACCCACTCATTTTTGTGTGCAGAGCCTGGGGCACTGGCAGCCTAAGACCTTTTCTGGTAAAACTAGTAAAAGGAATCTGTTTTATTTTACATATATATGTAAATAAATTTTATTTGTAACCTCAGTTGGTATATAGAACAAAATGTTTGTTTCTATAAATGACATCATTTCAGTGTGGTTAAGCTGGTTATTCACTGCAGTCAGAACCTTTGTTGATAGTTGTACAGACATAACTCCAAGGCTAAAGGGGTCTCTGGTTGGGGAAAAAAAAATTGAGAGTCACTGTCCTAAGTCCCTAAGAGTAAATGAATGTATCTGGGAACTGATATTTCTTTCATCACATAAAACTTTATTCCAAAACATTCAGTTCACAATTCCTTATTCACAATTTTGAAGTCTAAGAAGCTCTTTAAACCAAAAGTTTGGCACCAAAACTTACCTCGCAGCAAAACCTGGCTTAAACTGATTTAAGATTTAGTGGTATCATGGCATTCTTCCCAAAATATCCACTGTGTGCTAATATTTTGTTGCTTTTTTTTTGTTCTTTTGTAACCAAGAAAATGTCAAATAGAGTCAAAGATACCCCAGTGGGTAATAGTGATAAAGGAAAGGAAAAAAACATCCCTCATTACAATAGTCCAGGGTAATGTTATTATAGAATGTTACAATAGTGATAAAAGGAAAAAACATCCCTCATTACAATAGTCCAGGGTAATGTTATTATAGAAGCCTGATCCAGGTGTGTCTTCTGAGGAATTTTACTAAAGATTATGAAGTAGAACCATTATCATATAAGACACAAAAAACCATAAGTTTTATAGTGATGATGAACAAGAATAAAAATAGGAAAACACTGCATAAGACAAAAATTTTACATCTTTACTATGTTTGAGTGGATTCAACAAGTGAATGTATAACTAGAATTAGAATATACCATGAAAGAACTGGATCCTGAAGGTGTGTGTGAACATCCATTAGGTTGGTTATAAACAAGGGAATGGGTGTGGTGGCTCATGCCTATAATCCCAATACTTTGGGATACTGAGGCGGGTAGATCACCTGAGGTCAGGAGTTTGAGACCAGCCTGGCCAACATGGTAAAACTCCGTCTCTACTAAAAACACAAAAATTAGCCAGGCATGGTGGTGTGTACCTGTAATCCCAGTTACTTGGGAGGCCGAGACAGAATAGCTGGAACACAGACGGTGGAGGTTTCAGTGAGCCAAGATTGCACCACTGCACTCCAGCCTGGGCGACAGAGCAACACTGTCTCAAAATATATACACACACACACACACACGCACGCACACACACACACATACATATATATGATATACACATATATCATATATATGTTATACAATATATATGTATACATATATTTATATATAATTATTATACTTTAAGTTCTGGGGTACATGTACAGATCATGTAGGTTTGTTACATAGGTATACACGTGCCATGGTGGTTTGATGCATCCATCCCCCCGTCATCTACATTAGGTATTCCTCCTAATGTTAGCACTCCCCAATTTCCCCAATCTCCCGACAGGCCCTGGTGTGTGATGATGTTCCCCTCCCTGTGTCCATATGTTATTGTTCAACACTCATGAGTGAGAACATGCAGTGTCTGGTTTTCTGTTCTTGTATCAGTTTGCTGAGAATGATGGTTTCCAGCTTCATCCATGTCCCTGCAAAGGACATGAAGTCATCCTTTTTATGGCTGTATAGTATTCCATGGTGTATATGTGCCACATTTTCTTTATCCAGTCTATAACACTGATGGGCATTTGGGTTGGTTCCATGTCTGCCATTGTAAACAGTGCTGCAGTAAATATACACATGCATGTGTCTTTATAATAGAATGATTTATAGTGCTTTGGGTATATACCCAGTAATAGGATTGCTGGGTCAAATGGTATTTCTATTTCTAGATTCTTGAGGAATCACCACACTGTCTTCCACAATGGTTGAACTAATTTACGTTCCCACCAACAGGGTAAAAATGTTCCTATTTCTCCACATCCTCTCCAGCATCCGTTGTCTCTTGATTTTTTTTTTTTAATGATCACCATTCTAACTGGCGTGAGATGGTATCTCAATGTGGTTTTGATTTGCATTTCTGTAATGATCAGTGACGATGAGCTTTTTTTCATGTTTGTTGGCGCATAACTGTCTTCTTTTGAAAAGTGTCTGTTCATATCCTTCACCCATTTTTTGATGGGGTTGTTTTTTTCTTGTAAATTTAAGTTTTTTGTAGATTTTGGTTATTAGCCCTTTGTCAGATGGGTAGATTGCAAAATTTTTTTCCTATTCTGTTAGTTGCTGGTTCACTCTAATGATAGTTTCTTCTGCTGTGCAAAGCCTAAGTTTAATTAGATCCCATTTGTCTATATATATATATTACATAATATATATAATATATGGAGCATAATTGTGTAAAATAATCTAAAACCAAAATGGAGAAACCTTCTGATCACTAGAAAATTATATTGAGAAATTTGATAAAAATCATATCTGACAA
>NW_016107424.1:5179550-5182136 GCF_001604975.1 Cebus imitator | reverse complement strand
TGTTGACCAGGATGGTCTCGATCTCTTGACCTCGTGATCCACCCGCCTCGGCCTCCCAAAGTGCTGGGATTACAGGTTTGAGCCACCGCGCCCGGCCTAATCCACCTTTTTGAAAGGCCAAGGCCAAGTTGAGAACATGAAGAGAACACACATCAGTGGTGAACCCAACACATTCTGCATTGGTTTTAATATTCTACTCCAAATTGCTTGTGTGGAAGAAAAAAGAAAGTAATATTTATAAAAAGGATTATGTTACACACTTTGTATACTTCCTTTAATTATATATTGTGAGGTTGGTATTATTCCCCTTTTATAGACGAAAACTGAGGTTAGGTAATTTATTAATTCCAAACCTCTCACGAATATTAAGTGATAAAAACTAGCTTATAATCCATCTATTTATCTCAAACCCATGCTCCTCAAATTTTTCACTTTATTAAAAAAATCACAATATCAATACATGCTTGCTGTAAAAGTCAAATACAGACATGTTAATGTCTCCTCCCCAGCCCAAATCTGCTCTCACAGTAACAAATTTTAATAGCTGAGGCGGCATCTTGCCACTTTTTTCTCCAGGCTCATATAATCATGGACACAGACATATGAAGATTTTCTTATTTTTCTCCAAAGTAAGATTTTTCCACTAACATTACTCTGCAGTTTTTATCACTTATGAATGTATCACAGACAGCTTTTCAAGTCCACATAGGTAATCTTAACTCATTTTAAAACAATAATTGCATGATATATTCTGTATTACAGATGAACCATACTTTTTTAAACAGTTCCTGATAAAATTCAAATTATCTTTAGGTTTTTGCTATTACAAATAAAGCTCTAGTAAACTTTCTTGAACATATAGTCTTACAAATTGGAACCTTGGTTTCCATAAACTAAATGAAAAGTGACATTACTGAATGTAATCTTTAGGTCTGAGCTGTTCCCATTGTCAGGTTTGGACTCATAGAGATATGGAAGGCCAAACAGTGGAATGCCTTCCCAGTAGTCCTGGTAAAGTCATTCCCACTGGACAGAAAACAAGATTCTGTTAGATTCTGTGTAGTGTGAACTCCCAGCAGGGGTGCGGTCTACACCAGGAGGTATCAGAGAAAGAAATAGGTTATTATTTTATTAACTTTCAAGCTCAGAGGCCTCTATTAAAACCCGTTCCAGCCAGGTGCGGTGGCTCACACCTACAATTTGGGAGGCTGAGGCGGGTCAATCACCTGAGGTCAGGAGTTTGAGACCATTTTTAGTAGAGACAGGGTTTCACCATGTTGGTCAGGCTGGTCTCAAACTCCTGACCTCAGGTGATCCACCCACCTCGGCCTCCCATAGTTCTGGGATTACAGGCATGAGCCACTGTGCCCGGCCAGCTTTTTTTTTGAAATTCTTAAACTGGATATGTACCTTTGGATCCATATATAAACTCTCCAATCTTTATTTTCCTCTTTTGGAAAATAACTGAGGGGTTCAGAATTTGTGATGTGTGACACTACTTCCAATTCTCAGATTCTATAATTCTAGTTATAAAATGTGGAAAAATTTCCTGTAACATTTGTATGAATTCATACAAATATAAAATTTGAAGTCAAGGCCTGGGTTCAAGTCCCAATCTGCAAGCTAAGTAATCTTAGATAAGCCCTCTGACTCCTCTGAGTCTTCTTCCTCAGCTGTAAATCTGGCAAAAGAAATCTCATAGGTTTGTTGCAAGACTCAAGTGAGGGGATATTTGTGAAATAACTTGTGAACAATAAAGATATTAAAATAAATGTAGCACAGGCTGGGAGTGGTGGCTCACATCTGTACTCCAAGCACTTTGGGAAGCTTAGATGGGAGGATTACTTGAGGCCAGGAGTTCAAGGACAGCCTGGGCAACATTGCAAGACCTCATCTCTACAGGAAATTTAAAAATTGGCCAGGAAAGGAAGAGTGCACACCTGTAGTCTCAACTACTTGGGAGGCTGAGGTGGGAGGGTCGTTTGAGCCCAGGAGGTTGAGTCTGTAGTGAGCTATGATTGTACAATTATACTCCACATGGGCGACAGAGTGAGACTGTCTCTAAAAATAAATAAATGTGGCATAGTATTCTTACTAAAATGAAGCCATTAGTTCTCATTTCTCTGCTCAACTTAAACTTCACTAATCAAATATTTAAGTCATTCATTCCACAAATATTTATGGAATGTGTCTTGTTTTAGGCACTATACCTCAGTGAATAAGACACTGAATTTTCATTTACTATCCAACACTGGCCAGGCACAATGCGAAGTACTGGGTACACAATGGTATAATTAAGAGCTCTTGGCCAGGTGCGGTGGCTCACGCCTGTAATTCCAGCACTTGCGAGGCCGAGGCAGGCAGATCACGAGGTCAGGAGTTCGAGACCAGTCTGGCCAACATGATGAAACCCCGTCTCTACTAAAAATACAAAAATTAGCTGGGCATGGTGGCACATGCCTGTAGTCCCAGCTATTCAGGAGGCTGAGGCAGGAGAATCACTTGAACCCGGAGGCAGAGGTTGCAGTGAGCCGAGACTGCACCACTGTATTCCAGCCTGGGCAACAGAGTGAGACTCTGTCTCAA
>NW_016107424.1:5163989-5179480 GCF_001604975.1 Cebus imitator | reverse complement strand
AAAAAAAAAAAAAAAAAAAAAAAGAGCTCTTGTGGGAGACACAGGCAAACTGACATCATGGGACTTGGATTTAAAAATGTCCTTTTACAGTGTGAATCAAATACAGAAATCTAAACATATTTTACAAAGGCACATACAAGGGAAATAAACTGTATTCAACATAGGAGAGAGATGAATGTAGTACCTACAATGACCCAATATTCAGGGGCCAGCTGCTGTTTTAGGTACTGGAGATTCAGCAATGAACGAAGCAGACTAAGTCCCTGGCCTTTTGAGCTTACATTCTATTAGAAAGGCTGAATCACAGGCACATGTTCTCAGGACCTCCTGAGGGATGTCATGGGACTAAAATTAAAGAAAGTTTGAATCCGCCAGACTATTACTAATTACATATGGAAGACACAGGCAAAGAAAAGTATGAGGCAGATGTGAGAATGATGAGACACAGTTCTGGACCCAGCACTGCTGGCCTCTTCTCTTGCTAGTACTCAGTTCCCCTTATCAGAACTGAAGGCATGATGAACTCTGTTCTTTGAATCTATCTGTGTCTCATACAGCACAAGGACTCCTGTAGCCAATAATGGATCACTAGCCTCTATCTAACCTCTAATTATTGCTCATATATGACTTCATTATTGTGTCCAATAATTGCAAATTCTTTAGCATGATGCACTATGCAAGGTCCTTGCTTTCTGGCATTTATAATCACATTGAAAACTTAACAGAAATACAAACAACTCTAGTATTAGATGGTATGAGCTGATGCCATTTGATTATATGAGATATAGGAGCTTCAAGGAGAAAGACATCACTTCTGGCTGGAGTAACTACAGCAGAGAAGGATGCAGCTCTTGTGAGACTGGTTTTTGTGCTGGCCACAGTGTGAGACATCTTACATACAATCTCTCATTTGCCAGGAAGGCTTCATGAAGGACTTGGAAGTCTAAGACCTTGAGGAAGACTTTGGTAAGGCAGACACGTAGTTTCAATTGAATTTTCATTTACTGTCCAACACCGGCCAGGCACAATGCTAGGTACTGGACACATGATGGTGATGGTACAAACTAAGGACTTTTAGTGGGAGACACAGACAAATAGGCAATTACAACTACCCTATAGTGTAATGTATACTATAATAGATAAAGCACAGGGGCAATGGCAGAACAAGGTCAGGTGTATTTGTCATGATTCTCTTAGTTGCACGTGACAAAATGACTCAAAATATCTTAAGCTAAAATGTGATGAACTGGCTTATGCTACTAGGACCACTAAGGTGGATCCAGGACTTAAGCCAGGACACTCCCTCTGCTCTGTGTCAGCAGTGTCCTTTAACACTGCAGATGGGAGGTCCCCAGGTGAACATTCTTTGACACAGTGACCCTAGAGGCAAGAGGCAGGCTTCTTGGCTAGCTCTCGTGGAGGGAAGGACTTTGGCCCTGCTTGGACCATTTATCTTTTCCTGAAACAATCCCTGTTGCCAAGGAAAGGGGCACCACAATCAACAAACTGGGTTTACACACCTAGCCCTGCTGGTGAACCGGTTAGGTTCTGATACCAGCAGAGAGGGAGAGGAGAGAAATACATATGGGGTCACCACAAACAACAGCTACCACATGGAAGCCCTGAAGTGACAGTGCAGTCGTAGGAACAGCGGGGACACAGGGAAAGGGATGTGTGGGATGAGTTCCTAGGATGGTGAATAGATTTAGTTTGGCTGGAGCAGTGGTCATACCGAAGAGCACAGACAAAAACCAAAGGGGGCAGAGCAGACTGTGGAGGGACTTGAATACCTGCTAAGGACTCTATAGCAGGCTGATGGGAGCTTGGTGACAGCTTTGCTCAGAATGTGTAGGGCGATCCTTTGTAGTTCATAAACATGATGACTGGGTGTTCATGTGCACGTGTGAGATGTGCCACCCTCAAATCTTGTTATGATGCTGGTACATTACCTATCTGACATGGAAAAAAATATAAATAACTTTTAAAAATCTATAGGGCCACAAGAGTGAAGGTGTGAAACACCTACAGACTGTATCTTCTGTGAAATGAGGAAGTGACAAAGTTTACAAATTTCACATTGTGTGTGGCATCACCCCCAAACCAGCACAGTAATCTACAACGTGTTGGCAGGTCCCATAGGGAACACCAGAAACTGCACAGGAGTCCAGCTGGTAGCAGATCCCAGCCATCCCCAGGGAAATTCAACCCTAAGAGGAGAGGACTCACCCTAGATGGGAACCACTGTGAGAAGGACCAAGAAGGAAGAGGGCAAGAACAGTAGGAGAGGAAGAAGGAAATCACCAGAGTGCCTGGAGGACTCCCAGGCAGCTTTGGGAAGTGCAGCTTCCAACAGAGAGAGGAGCACCATGGCAGGAAGAGGCAGGATGCCTCTGAATCAGTGGCTGGGGAAGGGCCAAGGAAGCTCTGGGGTTGGTGAAACCAATCCAAGTGAGGTTAGAATCCTAAAGTCAGAGGAAATTTGGCTACACAGAGGTGCCATCCAGTAAACAAAGTAGACCTCACTACAGCAGAGGAGGGAGCCCTCGAGCTGAGAATCAAGGAAAGCTGCCTCCCTTCTCACATCACAGGATTCTCTTGCTAACTGTTGGTTCAGAAAAATCCAACCCATCAAAAAATAAATGATAAAAAAAATCCACAAAAGGTTCTGCCAGAAAAAAAAAAAAAATCTGAAAAAGAATGGCAAAACCTCCTCCCTACGGAATGAAAACTCATCTAAAATATCTTACCACAAAAATGGAGTCTCGCTTAGTTGAGCTGGAGTGCAATGGTGTGATCTCAGCTCACTGCAACCTCCGCCTCCTGGGTTCAAGCGATTCTCTTGCCTCAGCCTCCCAAGTAGCTGGGATTAAGGCATGTGCCACCAGGCCCAGCTAATTTTTGTAATTTTAGTAGAGACAGAGCTTCACCATGTTGGCCAGGCTGGTCTCAAACTCCTGACCTCAGATGCAATCTGCCTGCCTTGGCCTCCCAAAGTGCTGGGATTACAGGCGTGAGCCACCACACCTGGCCAGAAGAAGAAAATTTTAACCCCTATTCTATTATGACTTTTTAAAAAAATGTAATGAGGCAATGACAGTTATGCAGGAAGATGACAAAGCAGAAATAAAGAATTCAAGGAAGGGGTGGTCAGGCTGCAGAAGGTTACAAACCATGGGAGGGCATGAAAAAGGAGCTGGTAGATTAAAAACTGCTTTAGCAAAGAAATGGGAAAGAAGTACAGAAAAACTGCAGAAACAAAAACAAATTATAAGGAACACAAGGGAGAAGAGACACTACTATGAAAGATACTGTGGAAGACATAAAGAACAGAAGAAAAGTAAAAAATAGAAACTTAAAATCATTAAAGAAGTGATAGATGAAAACTGCATAAACATAGAGTCTCTGAAGGAAAAAAAAACGGAACAGAGCAAATTATTTTAAAATATGGTTCAATTTTAAGTAGGGTTTGGAACTGGGATTAGAGGGACAGCTTGGCCCAGTTCACAGACCTAGATTTAGGAAACAAAAGGGGAAGGGAAGCCTGCAAGTTATCTCAAGGCTGTGGAGCCGGGGGCAGGTCAAAGGTGCTCTTTATCCACAGGAACCCTCTGCCCTGAGTCTCTAAGAAGAGGGAGGCACGGGAGTCGGAAAGGACAGTGCTGCCCTACCCACATCCTGGTTCAGCCCAGCCTCAATTACCTACAAAAGTAGAGGGCAGTGGGGAAGTGAGCAAACAGTTCAGAAACAGTGCCTTAAAAACTAACAAGTTACCAATCAGGGAACCAAAAAGTAGAGATTAATCTCTGTGCATCCATCACTTAGTTTATTAAATATTAACATTTTATCCTACTTGTTTCAGATGCTTTTAAGGAAATAACAATATTACAGATATAGCTGAAGCCTATTATAAACCTCTCTGATCCCATTCACCTCTCCCCCACCCAAGATGCCACGTCCTGAAACTGATGATTACTTTTGTCAAGTATCCTTTTATGCTATTACTGCATAAATATGTATCTACAACTACATGTAATTTGTATCACACTTTCAAATTTTATATAAATGGTATCATAATGAATGTGACCTATAATTTGCTTCTGTTTTTGACAAACATTGTTTCTGAGATTTATCCTGGTTGATATACATGGGTGTACTGCATTGTAACTGTGGCAGTTTTGCTGCTGTTGTTTTCTTTTTCTTGAGATCGGGTCTCTCTCTCTCTGTCAACCACGCTAGAGTGCATAGGGTGCAGTGGCGCAATCTCAGCTCACTGCAGCCTCGACCTCCTGGGCTCAAGTGATCCTCCCACCTCAGCATCCTGAGTAGCCAGGACCATAAGGGCACAACACCACACCCAGCTAACTTCTTTATTTTTTGTAGAGACAGGGTCTCCCTATGTTGCCCAGGCTGGTCTTGAACTTGTAGGCTCAAGAAATCCTCCTGTCTCCACCTCCCAAATTTCTGGGATTATAGGTCTGAGCCATTGCATCCAGCCCCTATTAGTTTTTAAAATAAAATATACACCTACCCTGTGACCTCACAATTCCACTCTTAGGTATATGTTCAAAAGAAATGAATGTGGGAGGGGCACAGTGGCTCACATCTATAATCCCAGCACTTTGGGAGGCCGAGGCGGGCGGATCACCTGATGTCAGGAGTTCAAGTCCAGCCTGGCCAACATGATGAAACCCATCTCTACTAAATATATAAAAATTAGCTGGGCATGGTGGTGGGTACCTGTAATCCCAGTTACTCGGGAGGCTGAGGCAGCTGAATTGCCTGAACACAGGAGATGGAGGTTGTAGTCCAACATGGTGCCCCTGCACTCCAGCCTGGGCGACACAGTAAGACTCTGTCTCAAAAAATAAAAAAATTTAAAAAATATATGTATGTCCACAAAAAGACTTCCTTGTGGATATACAAGAATGCCCACCGTGCTTTTGTTCACAATAGCTAACAATTTAAAAATAACAAAGTGTAGCATATCCATACAATGGAATATAAACAACAAAAAGGAGCAAAGTACTGATAGATGCAACATGAATGAAATTAAAAACAATGGGATGGTAACGTTCCACAACTTGACAAGAGTTTGGATTACACAAGTCTATTTATTAAGATTATATACTTGAGATTCATACCTTTTTCTTTTTCTGAGACAGGGTCTCACTATGTTACCCAGGCTGGAGTGCAGTGGCATGATCTGGGCTCACTGCAATGTCCACCTCCTGGGTTCAAGCAACTCTTGTGCCTTAGCTTCTAGAATGACTGGAATTAGAGGCATGGGTCACCACGCAAAGCTAATTTTTTTTTTTTTTTTTTTTTAGATAGAGTTTCACCACGTTGGTCAGGCTGGTTTTGAACTCCTGGCCTCAAGTGATCCACCCACCTCAACCTTTCAAAGTGCTGGGATTACAGATGTGAGCCACCATACCTGGGCCACATGTTTCACATTGAACTTTTAATGCTGTGCATGCTAAAGTACTTAGGGAGACATGTACTGGTAGCTCTTTTTTTTTTTTCGAGGGCCGGGGGATGCACCAGAAAATAAGATGGAATGGAAAGATCTGTGATGAAGTAAGAATAGCAAAATGTTGATAGTGGAATTTAGGTGGTTTAACATATGAGTGTTCATTATAAAATCCTTTCAACTTTGCTGAATATTTAAAATTTTTCATAATAGGCTGGTCACAGTGGCTTACTCTTGTAATTCCAGCACTTTGGGAGGCCAAAGCGGGCAGATCACTTGAGGCCAGGAGTTGGAGACCCGCCTGGCCAACATGGTGAAACTCTGACTCTACTAAAAATACAAAAAAAAATGTTTGCCAGGCAGTGATGCATGCCTGTAATACCAGCTACTTGGGAGGCTGAGGCATGAGAATTGCTTGAACCCGGGAGGTGGGGGTTGCAGTCAGCTGAGAGTGCACCACTGCACTCCAGCAAGACTCTGCCAAATAGTAATAATAGTGATAATAAAAAAATGTACAGGAAATTTTAAAACATTGAACCTGTCCAAAACCAGCTCCTGATTTTGTCCTACCCATAGCTGCTCCTCTGAGTGACAGCCATTCATTCGTCTAGTTGCTTGCCTTTTGCTTGTCTCACAGTCGCCCCAGTCTGTCCATCAGCACAACTCTACTTTCAGTGTATATCCTGAATGTGCTGCTCCACATCTCCACCACCCAGCCCGCTCCCGCAAACCATCCCCTTCCCTGCCTTGCACCCATCTCCTATCCGGTCACTGCTTCCACTCTTTTCCCCTGCTGGAGTCTATGCTTCACATAGCAGCCAGCTGGATACTTTTAAAACATTCTCTCCCCCTGCATCTCCTTCCCCTCACTCCCTTGCTCACTATGTTCCAGCCATACGAACCTCCTTGTGCACTGAATGTGCCACAGTCCTCTGGACTTTCTGTTTCTCCACGTAGGAAGTTTTTCCTTCCTATCTGCATGGCTTATTCTTTCTTCATAGTTCTCTGCTCGAATGTCTCGCCAGGAGGCCTTGCCTGAATATTTAACAGAGCACCTCCTGTTATCTCGCACCCTGCTCTTATTTTTCATCTTAGTTCTTATTACTATCTGACACATTTATTATTTTCTATGATATTCCCCCTCCCTTATACTAGATTTAAGCTCTAAGGGGCAGGAATTGTTTGCTTTACTGTACCCTAGTGTTGTTGCATTAATGAATGAACTAAATGTCACCTCCTCTGTGAGTCCTCCCCAGATCACTCCCTGCCCCTGCAGTCCCCTCTACCATATCATCTTATCTTTTGCATCATGCCTAACAATAGTTATCTGTTCCACATTTACCCTCTGTTCCCCAATCCAACAGAACTCAAGCTCTGGCTACAGAGAACAGTTTCTTGGTAACTGCCATATCCTCCTCAGGAGAGCAGGGCCCCGCCCAGAGCACTCTGTGCCCTCCTGCCTATTCCAACCTCCCAGAGCTTCTGGATTTCCTCTGCTGCCCAACTTTTCTGTTCTCTCTCCTCACTGCAGTTTCAGGAATTGTGAAGGAACTGGACCAACCATTTCTGAGGCGTGCTCTCTACGTTTCACACTGTATAATGCCTGCCTTCTTAAGGGCCCTCCGTCTGAGGTGGCAGCCAAAGGCAGCACTGGCTGAGCCAGAGGCTCATCTGCCTAGACTCCCAGGTGCCTCCCTGGTCCCCAGAGCTCAGGAGCAGAGGGCAGTGCTCTGCTGCCACCCTGCTGAGTCCTCCAAGGTGCCAGCTGCAAAGCTCTTTCAAGGGAGTGTTTCCTGAAGCTAGGTTCTGAGGGCCACCCCCTGAGAACACAACTCTGCCCCCTTCCCTCCATTCATCCCACAAAGGGGGCTGGTGTCTACCAAGCCCCTGCCCCCAGAGGCTCCCTATAGCCTGGCAGAGGCAAGAAGAAGCAGAGGCAAGCATAAGTTGGAGAAGAGGGGGTAAAAAGGAAAGTCCTACTTCAGTAAAGGGCAAGACAACTTTCTAGAAAAGGCAGTGTTTAAATATTAATGAATAAATGGGAACTAGCTGGGGAAAGGCAATGGCGATGGGGAGAAATGAGGTGCAGGTGCAAAGGTCCCAAGGTGAGAAGTGCAGGGCGTGTGGAAAACAATGTGGGTGGATCTCCTGGGCGCAAAAGGCCTTGTGTATTTAAGTTTTGGGGTTTGACTGTTAATCCAAGTCAAGGCATAGAAAGGTCTTCAGGGGTGGTATGGGTGGCATCTATGCTTTGGAAGGGCATTTTGGCAATAGGTTGGAAGGCAGACTGCAAGGGGTAATGCATATCAGGAAAAACAGAAGAGTATTGCACTGAAGACAGAATGGTGTCCTGAACTGAGGCAGAGGGAAATAAAAGCATAATTTGGAAATGGCTTGGAAACTGAAGAGAAAGGACTTTGGTGATAAATGGAAGAAGCACAGCACCAGGGGAGCTGGAGTGAGACTCTACTGTGGATCTTGGGCAAGCTACACTTGTGTCTCAGCTTCCTCATTTATAAACCAGGAATGACAGTCATTTGCACCTGTCTCATAGTGTTGGTGGAGGACTAAAGGAGTTAATAGTATGTGAAGGCTTAGGGTACAGCCTAGTACATCATTTTACCCAGGAAATGTTATCTATGATTATGGAGCTCAGAAAAAAAGAAGAAAGGAATGACTAAGTTCACTCCCAGGATTCTGGTTTGGGCAACTATGTATGCAGTTCAGTTCTCAAAGTGTGTTCTGTGGACATCAAGAGGTCCCAATGACCCTTCCACATAGAATGTGAAGTCAAAACTATGTTATAGTAAAAATGTATTTAATAAAATAGTTTTTAAAACTGCATCTCACCTGATTCTAATTATAAAAATCGGCCAGGTGCAGTGGCTCATGCCTGTAATCCCCGCACTTTGGGAGGCCAAAGCAGAAGGACGACGATTTGAGGTCTGGAGTTTGAGACCAGCCTGACCAACATGGTGAAACTCATCTCTACTAAAATACAAAGATTTGTTTTATTTTGCATATGTTTTAGATAAGCATGATGGATAAGCAAATTTCATTAAATGGAAAGAAAAATTTTTATTCCTTTCTCATTATGTGAGAAATACTGATTATCATTAAGACCATTTTTGCTTAGCTTCAAATGAGTCTCATGACAATAAAAATGTATGAAAAATAACTTGGTGACAAGTTTTGAACAATTTGAACAACAAGATAAAGTATTGAGTTATAATTCAAATTATAAAATGAGTATCCGTAAGTACACACTGATAGGAATAAATGACTAAGTTAATGATTGAAGAAGAGACAAATCTCCAGTGCAGAAGAAATTAAAATAATACAGATAATTCATCCTAAAAAAGATCACTCCTCACTCCTTAGGTGTGGGCTGCACACAGTGACTTCCTTCCAAAGAGCACAGTATGGAAAGGGAGGAAAAAGAGTAATTTTACAATGGAGAAACTTGACAAACATTACCTCAACCAGGTGATCAAGATCAACATCAACAATAATAAATCATGATGTCGGTATCAACTTTCTTTTTTTTTTTTTTGAGACAGTTTCACTCTGTCCCCCAGGCTGGAGTGCAGTGGCACAGTCTCGCCTCACTGCAACCTCCGCCTTCCAGGTTCAAACGATTCTCCTGCTTCAGCCTCACGAGTAGATGGGATTACAGCCATGTGTCACCATACCCAGATAATTTTTATGTTTTTAGTAGAAACAGGATTTCACTATGTTGGCCAGGCTGGTCTCGAACTCCTGACCTCATGATCCACCCACCTCAGCCTCCCAAAATGCTAGGATTACAAGTGTGAGCCACTGTGCCTGGCTAGTATGAGCTCTTAATATGATGTGAGGAAAATGGTACTTTACCACTATGATCTTCCTCCCCAAACCCATAACCCCAGTCAACTCTTCTACTAGAATTCATCTGATGTTTTTCTCATGGTTAGCCTACAAAATACTTGACCAGCACTCCTCAAAACTGTGAAGGTCATCAAAACAAGAAAAGTCTGAGAAACTGCCATGGCCAAGAGGAACCTAAGACATGACATTTAAATGTGATGGGTATCCTGGATGAGATCCTAGATCAGTAAGGAGGTAAAAACTAAAGACACAGGAATAAAGTATGGACTTTAGTTAATAATAACACATCGACATTGATTCATTAATGGTAAACATATCATAGGGTAATAAATGTGCCCTACCATATGATGTCAATAACAAGGCAAACTGTTCATGTGTGGCAGGTGGGAAGGGGGAGTGGGAATATGGAAGTCCTGTTCTACCTGTTCATTTTTTCTTTAAATCTAAAACTGTTCTTAAAGTCTATTAATGTTTTTAAAAGCCCAGTACTTATTGGGAATAATTCCACCATCGATCAATCATCCATCATTGTAACCTAGAGACTTAAAGTTCTATAATGGGATATCCTACACATAATTCAAATCAGCATTTACCCAAGTCCTACTATATATGCCTTTGAACTGCTGAATACTGGCTACAAAATGAACAAAACAATTTCGAAGGCTTAGTTCGAAATAAAAGACATCTAAATAGGTAAATTTTTGACCTGTAAGATGAACATAACTGCAGCACAGAGAAAAGGATCTGGGAAGCTTCAACAGAGGAGATACATCAAAGAAAGGGCACAGAATAAAGAAATGGGCAGCCTAAGCCTGAATTTTTGTTGTTTTGTTTTTTTAAGCCTGTGCCTCCAAGAACCTTCTGGGGTTTTATCCTCCTGAAAATGAATGTCAGAGCAATCAAAATAGTTACCCCAAAGAAGCATTATAGAGGCCAATAGTTTATCTGCCGTGGTGTTTTAACTTTACATGTACAATAGAGGAAAAACAGGTGAATTTTAAAACTGGGATGAGTAGGAAAAGAGCAAGCTAAAAGCAAACATGCTTGCCCCTCCAACTTTTTTTTTCTTTTAAGAGACCCACTTGTCTGCTGACCAGGTACCTGTAATACAGGAGAATTCACCCTATTCCTTTCTACACAATGATGTCTTGGAATTTTCTAATTTCTCCTTTTCTATGATTGCATTCTGTTCATGTAACAGTCAAGGGATGACAAAGGACATTTGTAAGAGCAGTGTCTTTTAAAATTAATTTACTAGTTAGGACTGAGTATACATTCATCATTCAAAGATGAATCCCACAAACGTTACTCGACATCTTGGTTTTCAGTAATATTTTATCAAATTCAACCACGAGGGCCAACAGTCCTGCTTAAGATCAGGTGACGCCTGTTGGGCGATCCCCGATCCCTCTTCTTGCCATCATGCTGTTAGACCTTTCAGCTATATCGGTAACAGCGTTTCAAGTAACTGCAAAAGGAAGGCAACTTCTGCTCCGCGAGAGCCATCCTAAGCGTTAGAAATGGCAGGAAGTTTCTTGGGACTGACAAGGCATGGGCTTCTCCTGATGCTGTCACCTTGGGCAAGGCTATTACAGGTAAATTAGGGGGAGAAACAGTTACTTTGCTGGCGTTACGAGACTAACAATCGAAAAAGTGTGGAAAAGGACTTCGCCCTCCCCAAAGCGCCCATCCGCGGCGGCTTTTTCCCGGGCCTCAGGCGCGCTCGAGCCGCGCAGCACAAAAGCCTGGCGGGAGCCGGGTGCGCCTGGCGCCGCCTCCCGGTGCATCTCGGGAAAGGGTCCCGCCCGCGCGGCAGCGTCTCCCTGGCGCGGCCCGCTTGCCCGCCTGCCTGCTCGCCCAGTGCCAGGGCAGACGCGGCCCGCACGAGCAGCCGCGGGTTCCGAGAGACATTCGCACGGCTCCTGCACCTCGGGGGTCTTTGTTTCCGGAGCTGTTTCCCGCCTCGCTGGTCCCGCCCCAAAACTTGTTTGCTGAGTACCAGCCTAAAGTCTCACTTGACGATGGGCAGTATTGGGGTGCGCTGGTTGGGCCGGGGGGCGTTCAGAGGCAGCGAAGGGAACCCTAAGCTTAAACACCAGGAGAAGGAAAAGGAAGAGCGTCAGGCCCTCCTCCTCCCATTAGCGCTCGGGCGCGGACTGCGCCCTCCCGCGCTGGCGGCTCGCGCGGGCTCCGCAAGGCGCGCTGGCGGCAGTGGCGGGGCGGGGCGCGGCAGGCAGGCCCGGGCAGGCACGTGGTGGCGACCGTTCTTCTCATCAGGCCAGGTCCCGTGGGACCACCGTGCTGACGGGGAGGGGGAATGCCGTTCCCGGGCCCCGCTAGGGAGACGGGTTTTACCCTTGGGGACCCCGGAATTGGAGGCGGGGAAGAGAAGGCGCAAGGGAGGGCGCGGCGTGGCGCGAGGGTTTCCAGCGCGGGGACTGTGGGGTGGCAGCTAGAGGCCATTGCAGGAGCAGGGCAGCGGGTTAGGGGAGCGACCCATCCATGGGGAGGGAAACCCGGTCAGGGGAGCTGGAAAGCAGGGTTGATACGTACCTGGGTGGGCGGACTGGAGATGCCTTACCTGGGCGTGCAGCGCAGGACTGGCGGAGCCAGCTCCGGGTGGTCGCCGGGCCGGGACGAGCTAGCAGAGCCGCACAAGGCTCGGCGCGCGGTGGAGCGGTGTTTACATTCTGCAGCAGCTCCACGTTGTGCGGCCGCCCGTGCCTCCCATTGGCCAGCTCGTCAGTCAACGCTTCGCTCCTCCCCCAGGGGCGGGCCCTGAGGTCCCCGCGTAGCTCAGGGAAGACCCGGGTTCTCTCAGGCCTTGGCGGGACGGCCAGGGTGCGCCCCAGGACTGTCACTCCCCAGCCACCCTATGCTTACCTGAGTCGCGTCCTCCTGTCATGCGCCCGGGCAGAGCCGCAGCCTGACAGCCCCGAAATCCAGGAGTTGCAGTGGGATAGGGCAAGAGCAAACTGGCGGGAGATGCAGGAGCTGGGCGGCGGGGAGGCCATCAGCGGAAAAGGAGCCTCTGAGAGTCTCCCAGTCGCCGCCGGCCGCGCTATGGGGCGTGGTGGACGGGGACCGAAAGCCTGGGAGAGTCTACCCCACGGCCGCCCCGGGTGGCGGGTGCTTAGCGAGGACAGGGCGCGACGCACGGGCGCGCGGACAGACCGGCGGGCGGGAGAGGGGAGTGCGCTGTCCGGAGGTGTCAGTGTGAGGCGCATGCGTGCGGGGCGGGCCCGGCCCGGCCTATATATTGGGTTGGCGCCGGCGCCAGCTGAGCTGAGCGGTAGCTGGTTTGGCGGTGAGGAGCTGCTGCGCGTAAGGGGGATGCGGGAGGAAAGAAAGCCCAGTTGGGCCGATCCCTTACCGCAGGCGGGAGCCTCAGGGAGGAAATACGGAAGGGCTGAAAACTAGGCGACTGGAGGTCATGGGTCCCCGCGTTCCGTCCCTGTCAGGACCCTTGGCAGGGGACCGGGAAGCGGCGGGGCATGAAGAGCCGCCCCTCATTCTAGGGGCTTCTCTATCCCACCCTCATTTGGGGACCTATCTCGTGGGAGAGAGGATGGGAGGCAGGGTTCCCTCCATGGGGAGAAAAGTTCCCCGCCAGGCCAGTCTCCCCTTTCTTTAGCTCCTTTCCCTGCCCCCCGCCTCCCATCAGGAGTTGGGGTCCCGGCGCCCCTCCGAGCGGCGGTAGGGGGTCGGGACCGGGAAGGAGGGAAAGGAGACTGGAGGCCGTGACACCAGTCAGTTCCTCCGCCCCCTGCTTCCCCGCCACTGCCGCTCTCCGAATTGGCGCGGAACCGGCTTCTCCACAGCCTTTCGCCTCCACAACCCCCTCTCCGCGCTCGTCCAGGACAGGAGGCGGGACGTGGGGGCGCTGCCCAAGCCCGAATCTCGGTGTACGGGGGAGAGGGTGGAAGACCCAGAAAAACCCGTTTGGGGAAGAGGTGCTTCTGTGCGCATTCAAGGTGCCGGGAGTGCTTGGTAAATCTTTGGACACCCGCGTCCCGGCTGTACATTCAGTTGAGGAGATGCAGGCGTGTATCCAAAGTGAATTACCATGAGCTAGCTAACAGCACAGAAGACGGCAGGGTCACACGGCCCAGGCCCTCTTCTGAGGGACTGAGCTAAAACCTCCGAATCCGCGACTTACTGCCACCTGGAGAATGTGAATGACAATGTACTTGATTGCGGCTTTTCCTCTCCCCCCTTCAGAGGTTTTATACACCTGAAAGAAGAGAATGTCAAGACGAAGGTAACATTATCTGTCTTAGAGACATGTTTCAATTCGTTGCTGCCTTTGACTAATTACACTTCCTTTTTAAAAATTCACCACAGTAGCCGTTTACAGGCTAAGCAGCAGCCCCAGCCCAGCCAGACGGAATCTCCCCAAGAAGCCCAAATAATCCAGGCCAAGAAGAGGAAAACAACCCAGGTGATTTAAGGAGAAAGAGGGAGGAACGAAATTCCATGTTAGGACTTTAGTTTACCAGTGATCTTTTCTATTTTCCAGGATGTCAAAAAAAGAAGAGAGGAGGTCACCAAGAAACATCAGTATGAAATTAGGGTAATGCAGAATTGGGCTGGGTGGTTTTGGGGGGGAAATGGAGGATAGACGAATAAGAATAGAATTATGTGTTTATTGCTTTTCAATAGATTCCTCTGACACTTTTAATGCCCCTAGAGGTCAGCAGGAAAGCGCTTATCTTTGAGGGGTTTGTATGTGCCCGAATCCTACTACAGCTGCAGAGTAAGTGCCTTCAAGCAGCTGGTTCCTTTTTGTAAATCCCTCCCTCTTGGAGCTGCCTGGTGCACCCGGGCCCGCCTAATCTATCCAATATACTGCTCTTTGTTCCCTCGCAGACTCTAGTAGACGGTCCTAATAGCTGCTTCTTGGGCATAAATAGGATGTGAGATCACTGACAGCCTGGCATGCAGCCCTTTGGTATCTCTTCTTCCTATGTGTTTTTGTACAGAAAGCACTTTGGAGATAGTGATTCCCTTTGAAACCAGCATTATTGGGAAAAGGATCCTTTAAGTAATTGGTTCCACTTGATTCCAGTTTTAAGGTTTTGCCTTCAAATATTCAAAAGTATCAGAGCCGACAACTTTTTTTTTTTTTTAAAAAGAGCTTTTTATTTTAAAAAGTCCCTGCTACCATTGTGAGATACAGAGAACTGCAATTCTATGATGTTGAAAGTGATTAGTATTTTAGACCACAGATGTATTTTATTACTCTCCTCCTTCAACACCTAGCGTCTTCTATTACCATAATTGCATTTTGTTGTCTAAAACATCCTGTTACTCTTTATAAAAATTAACATGAGCTATATGGGTTGTTTATAAAATATGAATGTCAAATTAGCTATATTGCCATCTATGTTAGCTAAAATTACAGATTCTTTAGATATATTAGCTTTTATTTATGAAAGATCCATGATGAAAACTAAGGTTTCCCTTGCACAAATTGATATTTTTCTTTTCTTTTTTTTTTTGACAGAATTGTTGGCCACCTGTATTATCTGGGGGGATCAGTCCTTGCATTCTCATTGAAACACCTCACAAAGAAATAGGAACAAGTGATTTCTCCAGATTTACAAATTACAGATTTAAAAATCTTTTTATTAATCCTTCACCTTTGCCTGATTTAAGGTAAGAAAAATTTCAGTAATTTTATTTCAAAGATACAAAATTGTGCTGATTTAATGTATGGCATTATTTTGTCTTTTGCTGTCATTATAAAATAGAAAAAATGTTGTAAAAACTGTTTACTAATATTTAATTAAGCCTGTATCATTTTATCTGATAGTAGGGCTGCTTGCAAATGATAAGGGTATTTAAAACACTGATTCTATAAAGTTATTTTTATTTGCTTGCTGAGTACTGTAAAGACTTAATAGGACTGAATTTTTTTGTTAGGATTGGAAGCATTTTTACATGTGCAGCTTTTTCCTTTAAATTTTTTATTCTTGTTTCTTGCAGTTTCAACTCAAAGGAAGCTTTTTCAATTAATCTATCAACCCTGTTTATTTCTTAGTAAGGTCTATGCTTTTTTTTCTAGTTCATGAGTATAACTAAGAGGTACAGCTTATACAAAACATGTAGTGTAATAATTTATGATTGGCCTTTTTTTTTTTTTTTTTTTTTT
>NW_016107424.1:5154487-5163450 GCF_001604975.1 Cebus imitator | reverse complement strand
GACACAAATCTAAACCATATTACCTTATCTCAAAAATCACATATTTTTATTTTTTTTTTTTTTTTTGAGATGGAGTCTTCCTATTTTGTCCAGGCTGGAGTACAGGGGCACAGTCCCGACTCACTGCAACCCTCACCTCCCAGGTTCAAGCAATCCTCCTGCCTCAGCTGCCGGAGTACCTCGGATTACAGGCGTGCACCACCACACCCAGCTAATTTTTTTGTTGTTGTATTTTTAGCAGAGACAGGGTTTCACCATGTTGGTCAGGCTGGTCTCGAACTCCTGACCTCAGCGATCCACCTGCCTCAGCCTCCCAAGTGCAGGGATTACAGGCGTGAGCCACCACACCCAGCCACTTCGTGGTTTTTTTGTATATGCATATCCTTGATGGCCTGGGCAGTTTAATAAGTGTTCTTACAGTGAACACAAAGATTTGAACCTCTTGATTTGCATGATTTTGTGGGGTTTTCCAGGTCAAGTGAATAGCCAACTATTTTCACAGATTACCTCAGAACACTTAGGGGAAGAGCAACATGGTTATCTTTTAACAGCAACTTTTATAAAATATAAATAAGTGAGACTAGAAAGCACTCCCTTGAAATCTGCAGGTTTGGATGATCATAGTGCAGGTTCTCAGTGTGTTATTTCAGCCTTCTGTTTATTCACACAAAGGAAATGGTTTCCAAAAATTAAGGTAGAGTTTTGTTTTTCTAATTTACTTTAAGAGCTTCTTCTAAGTGCTAATTGACCAGAGTCAATTAGATTTGGATTTCAGTGTCTGAAAGTTGAATTTTATCTATGTGAAACAGAGCTTGTATATTACATGGATTGCACAATTTAAATTACGGTTTTTGGCTTGTCGTGGTGGTTCACACTTATAATCCCAGCACTTTGAGAGTGAACCAGGCAGATCACTTGAGGTCAGGAGTATGAGACCAGCCCAGCCAACATGGTGAAACCCCATCTCTACTAAAAATACAAAAATTAGCCAGGCTTCGTGGCCAGCACCTGTAACCCCCGGCTACTTGGGAGGCTGAGGCACAAGAATCGCTTGCACTCAGGAGATGGATATTATAGTGAGCCAAGATTGTGCCACTTAGATTGTACTCTAGCCTGGGCAACAGAGCAAGACTCTGTCTGAAATATATATATATATATGCGTTTTGTTTTTCTGTCTTTCCATAGCTGGGGATGTTCAAAGGAAGTCTGGCTAAACATGTTAAAAAAGGAGAGCAGATATGTTCATGACAAACATTTTGAAGTTCTGCATTCTGACTTGGAACCACAGATGAGGTCTGTACTTCTAGACTGGCTTTTAGAGGTATGTTCCAGCAATACAAATTTCCTTTCTCTGTATGATGGAAAAAATATTTAGTTGTAAATGTGCTTTCCATGTACTCTGAGTTTATTGTCCATCCCCAGGAAGCTTTTTTGAGGTACTTATTGTAGTTGATGGCACCCAAAGTGGAAAGTGACTCTATAAGAGTAAAATAATAACAAAGCTACTACATATAACTAAACTCAATTCAGAATTCCTGTTATCTGTGGATACTGCTATGTACCAGCCACTGTTCTAGGAGCCACAGATACTCAAGGTGAATAGAATGTATAGTTGATTAGGTTTTGAATTCTGCTATACAAAGTGAAGAACTAGAACTAGGCTTCAGGGCCCTCTGAAGTCTTTTTCTGCATTACCAAAATAAAATGATGATTAGGAATCCTGGTTTCCATATTCTAAACCATAATGAGACTATGGATATCTGGAAGTGCTGAGCTCTCTATGCTTCAAGTTCATTCTCTTTATTATAGTCTTCTGTTCTTTTCAGAAATATACTATACCACTAATTTAAAGGAAAGGTGATCCTGAAGCCTCTATAGATTTGTGCCAGAATTCTCTCTCTTGTTTAGGCTTATTTCCTTTCTCTGGATAATAACTGTAAAAAAGTCTCAAATTATTATTGAGGAAATGATTACTTATGTTGATGACAAACTGATTTTCTCTCCAACTCTTGGATATTTGCTCTGTAGTCTGTCTTTAAGACAGAGATGAAGCCTTCTCAGGAAAAAATACCATAGACTTTTTGGAGGAGTAGCACATGGCAGGAATAACTCTCACAAGCTATTAGGAAAGTTTAAGACTATAAAATGTTGTCCTTTTGCATCAGGTCATTTTTTTCCTTATTCTGACTAGAAGGAAAGATTGGATTTTAATCATGGGCAAAAGAAGGCACTGGGTTTTGACATTTTCCTGAGTGTCTACTGATCATGGAATCAACTTAAGCGCAATTACATTAATTTTTAATTTTTTCCTTTTTGTTACACTGATATTTATCCAGTGGCTATCCTATTCAATTTATTCCTTTTTGCCTAAATATGATTACATATGCAACAGCATACAGAATATATCAAATGCAGCAATGTTGAACTCTACTTTGTCTTAGTTTATATTCTTCAGTCTAGGAATGCAAACTTGATTTAACATTTAAAAATCTATTAATTTATTGCCTTAACAATAAATGAGAAAAATGCTGAGATCGCAACAGATGTGAAAGACATTTTTTTGAAATTCAACATTCTTTTTTTTTGAGACAGAGCTTCACTTTATGTCACCCAGGCTGGAGTACAATGGCATGATTTTGGCTCACTGCAACCTCTGCCTGCCAGGTTCAAGTGACTCTTCTGCCTCAGCCTCCTGAGTAGTTGGGATTACAGGCACGGGCCACCATGCCTGGCTAAATTTTGTATTTTTAATAGAGATGGGGTTTCACCATTTTGGCTGGGCTGGTCTCGAACTCCTGACCTCAAGTGATCCGCCCACTGTGGCCTTCCAAAGTGCTGGGATTACAGGTTTGAGCCACTGCACTCAGCCAGCAGAGATTTTGTTTAAATCCATTATTAGAAACTCATGTGGCTGGGTATGGTGGCTCATAACTGTAATGCCAGCATTTTCGGAGGCCGAGGAGGGCAAATCAGTTGAAGCCAGGAGTTCGAGACCAGGCTGGCCAACATGGCAAAATCCCATCTCTACTAAAAATACAAAAAAGTAGTCTGACATGGTGACACACACTGGTAATCTCAGCTTCTCAGGAGGTTAAGGCAGGAGAATTGCCTGAAGGAGTTTGCAGGGCCACTACTGCGTACTCCAGCCTGGATGACAAAGTGAGATCCTGTCTCCAAAAAAAAAAAAAACCTCTGGTATGTATCTCTATTTCCTTACCTCCAAAATGTCGATAATGGTACCTACTTACAGAGTTACTGTGAGAATTAAAAGCTTTCCCTATAGGTGTGGAAATGACAGATACTATTTATTAGTAGTAGTAACAATAGTAAAACATCAGGGCAATTCCCATTAAAGTCAGAAACAAGGGATAAGATTTTATCACCAATGTTAACCATTCAGTATCTTTCGATAATTCTTAACCAGTACAGTAAAATATGAAAAATAAATGATGTTTTAAAAAAAACTAAAACTAGTAAATGTGGTAATAGATTTGTTTATCCTAATAGTTCATGTTAGTTTCTTTCCTTTCCTGTCTTAGCGTTGCTATCAGTTTGGCTTAAGTGTAAAGTCTGAAATGCTAAGAAATGACTTTCTAATTTGGAGAAATTCAGAGGATAATATTTAAATGTTTGGATTCTTCTCTAGGTATGTGAAGTATACACACTGCATAGGGAAACATTTTATCTTGCCCAAGACTTTTTTGATAGATTTATGTTGACACAAAAGGATATAAATAAAAATATGCTTCAACTCATTGGAATTACCTCATTATTCATTGCTTCCAAACTTGAGGTAAGTTCTCAAAGTTTATCCTTAGACATATTTATCCCAAACTTTTTTTTTAAATCAACATATTAATCCCAGAGAATACCGTGTTCTATATTAACTCCTTAGGAAAGTGAATGTTTTTGTTTCTCAGTACATTTTCTGAACATTATCACAGGGATGAATGATAAATTACCATAGTTCCCTCTGTAATGTCTGAGCCTTATTACAAGTCTCTGGTTTAGATTCTGGGATTAGTATATAGGTGAAATGTCCCGTGGCTCATTCTGCCAAATGAAACATATTGATGCTCTATTTATATACATAATTATAGCATTTGTATTCAACAGAATGACCTTTGAAAACTAAATGGCTAATAAAATGAATACTGTGTTGGATTAGAATAATGGTTTATCCAGCCCAATATTTTTATATCCAATGGTGCTGCCATGATAGAAGGCAACTCCTTTCTTAAGGTTTTCCTTCGCATAAGCTCAATTTACTTTTCTTAATACATGATGGATATCATTAATACTTTCATCTAAAACTTTCATAGATGGTATCATTTTGAGAGTAAGAGAGGAACTGTGATCATATATTAATTTTTTAAATGTATTTTTTTTAAATGTCTTTTGAGCTCTAAGAGCCATCCCCAAATCTGTTGAATTTGGCACATAAATTTGTATTCAGTCTATCCTTACTTGAAATTACACTGTTTTAGACAACTTTCTAGACTGAAATCCTGGTCTTTTAGCTATGTGGGAGACACATCTTCTAATCCTTTGATGATTCTGCTTCTTCTCTGGAGTGCTAAAACAGACCTGTTAGCCAAACTGCGTGAAGTATTTTTTGATTAACCATATTTTTGTACTAGGGGTAAAGGAAATATTTTTAGTTTCTAGATCTTATTTGTTGGGTGTCTTTTGGTTTTTGTTTTTTGAGACAGGGTCTTGCTCTGTCACCCAGGCTGGTTGCAGTGACACTATGACAGCTCACTACAGCCACAATCTCCCCGGCTACAGCGATCCTCCCACCTCAGCCTCTGAAGTAGCTGAGACTACAGGGATGCACTACCATGGCTATTTTTTCTTGTAGAGACAAGGTTTCTCTATGTTGCTCACGCTGGTCTTATAAAACTCCTGGGCTCAGGTGATCCTCCCACCTCGGCCTCCCAAAGTGCTGGGATTATAGGTGTGAGCTGCTACACTGCACCAGGCAGGGTGTCTCCTTTTGATCTGATCAACATATTAGGCAATTTTAAAACAAGTTTGGCTGTTTTTAACTGTAATGACTTAAGATATTCTAGTTGTATTAATGAAAATTCAAAATCAATTCTATGAAGTTTCAATAATCAACAGTTGCTAATTTAGATACCTAGATATGAAAATATCTTAAGGTTTTGACTATAGTAGGATTGTTTTACTAAGATTTACAATTACTTAGTGAGGCTGTCCTTAAATCTGAAGCCTATATGTGATTTGTATATATAGACGGTCCCCTACTTACCATGGTTTGACTTTATGATAACTGAAAAATAACCTGCATTCATTATGCTCCTTGACATACAACAGGGCAATGTCTGCATAGGTTGAAAATATTGTAAGTTGAAAATCCACTTGCTGGTCGGGTACGGTGGCCCACACCTGTAACCTCAGTGCTTTGGGAGGCTGAGGCGGGCGAATCATTTGTGATCTGGAGTCGAGACCAGCCTGGCCTACATGGTGAAATTGTCTCTCTTGTGAAAATACAAAATATAGCTGGGTGTGGTGGTGCATGCCTGTAAACCCAGCTACTCGGGAGGCTGAGGCGCAAGAATCACCTGAGCCTGGAAGGCAAAGGTTGCAGTGAGCCAAGATTGTGCCACTGCACTCCAGCCTGAGCGACAGAGTGAGACTGCCTCAAAAAGAAAAAAAAGGTTGGGTGTGGTGGCTCACACCTGTAATCTCAGCACTTTGGGAGGCTGGGACAGGCAGATCATGAGGTCAGGAGATGGAGACCATCCTGGCCAACATGGTGAAACCCCGTTTCTACTAAAATACAAAAAAAATTAGCCAGGCATGGTGGTGAGTGCCTGTACTCCCAGCTACTCAGGAGGCTGAGGCAGGGGAATGGCTTGAACCTGAGAGGTGGAGGTTGCAGTGAACCAAGATAGTGCCACTGTACTCCAGCCTGGCAACAGAGCGAGACACTTCATCTNAAAAAAAAAAAAAAAAAGAAAAGAAAAGAAAAAAAGCACTTTTTTGTTTTGGTTATTTCTCTAAGAAAAAGAAAATGCACTTTCTACTTAAACAATTGTTTGGTTTACTGGGATGTAACCCCATTGTAAACTGAGGAACATTGTGGTTCTTTTAATTTCTATCTCAATTGTGCTCAATAAAAAAATTATAATTTAAAGGAAATCTACGCTCCTAAACTCCAAGAGTTTGCTTATGTCACTGATGGTGCTTGCAGTGAAGAGGATATCTTAAAGATGGAACTCATTATATTAAAGGTAATAATATACATTTTCCTAGTTGCAAAAAAGAAACTATGTTACTAAGTAAGTTATGATCAAATCTCAAATACAATATAAAAAGTCAAAACTGAGATTTGTATTAGGATCCAATTCTATGAGGTTAATGCATCAAAATATTGACAATGGTCATGGTTGGATGGAGAATCAACCTCTAAACTCTACTATAGAATGTGGTATATGTGTTTACATTCATTAACAGGAATTTTAACATTTTGTTAACAGGCTTTAAAATGGGAACTTTGTCCTGTAACAGTCATCTCCTGGCTAAATCTTTTTCTCCAAGTGGATGCTCTTAAAGATGCTCCTAAAGTTCTTCTACCTCAGTATTCTCAGGAAACATTCATTCAAATAGCTCAGGTACTGACATTTTTATTGATTAAATGGTAATATTATTATAGGTTTTAATGCACATATAGTCTTAAATAGGCTATACCACAAAATAATGACATACTGAATTTACACCTTAATTCTAAACCAAAACTTTTGATGTATAAAGTTCTGTCCCCAATGTTTATGTTGCTTAATATTTCTAGAAAACAAAGTCCTTACACTTTACTAAAGTATCTCTTTTGGATATGAAATGGGGGAAAAGTATTTTTTAGCCAGTTGTGTTTAAGCTTTATAATGGCATAATTATTCTGTATGATGTCTTTATATTTGGATACATAGTACCTATCTAAGTTAAATATTAGAATTAAAATTACTTTGTTATAAATTTTTTTAGAATATAAATTCAAATTAAACTTTTCTAGGCTAGCATATTTAGCAAAGTAAGTAATTAGAGGAGGAGGACTTGGCCGGGTGCTGTGGCTCAGGTCTGTAATGCCAGCACTTAGGAGGCTAAGGCAGGCAGATCACTTGAGGTCAGGATTTTGAGACCAGCCTGGCCAACATGTTACTTTTGGGAGGCTGAGGCAGAAGAATTGCTTGAACCCAGGAGGCGGAGGTTGCAGTGAGCCAAGATCGCACCACTGCACTTCAGCCTGAGCAACAGCGAGACTCCATCTCAAAAAAAAAAAAAACAAACAAAAAAAAAAAAAAAAAAAAAAAAAAAAAAAAAAAGAGATCCCATTCTTTCTTATTTCTAGTAAGTAATCTTAAGGCTGCTATATCTGCCATATATCAAGTGAAGAAAATCTACATTCTTACTCTGTTTGGGATATGAAAATCTAACATAGGGAAGACATTTGGGGAGGAGTATTAGGTCACCTAGGTTAAAATTTGTGGGCAGTGGTGCTTAAATCTAGCATGTTATAAATACTCAAATTAGATAACCAACTTTAAGTATATACTAGAATTGGTTTATTTTGTAAAACTTTTTATTATAAAAGCTTAATTTTTTCATCCAGAATTCCTCACATCCCAAACTGCCTTAGGCAGCTATATCCTTTTAACAGGGTAAATCTTTGATAAGCTGATAAACAATGTGGAGTTTCTAGAGTATATAATAGTAATATTTCACTTCAAATTCACAACTCTTCTCCCATTTCTCCTACATTCTGGACCAATGAACAAACAGATTTGAAGTTTAATTCCACTACATAAGTATCATCTCAAATCTATGAAATCTAGCCCTTTTATACTATACCATTCCACTGATACTTGTTCAGCTCTCTTATTGCCTGGATTATACAGCCTTTTAACTAATCTCACTGCTTAACAAACATGTTTCCTTCTAATCTGTCTGCTACACTCCATTCTAAGGTATCTTTCTTAAAATGGAACTTTGATTTAAAAATCTTCCAGTAAAACTACAAGAATCAACCTATGAAGTTCTGACTTTACTTAAAGACCCTTTGTGATCCAATCTAGACCATGCCTCTAGCCACCACCCCTCATCCTTGATAAGAAATGAAGGAAAGGTACTCCTTGCTTATTTCATATTTTTCATCTTAGGAGTTCTGAACTACTGTGAACTGAGTTCCAAGTGATGTTCCTATACCTAGAACATTCTCTGCCTCCCAATCTTCCTGGCTACCTTATAAGACTCTTTTATGGCAACTTGAGGCCATCACTATCTTTTCCAATCTGGATTAGGTGCCCTTCCTGCTAGTACATGTCACACTGTATTGCAGCAATCCTTCCTTGTCTACTTCCTTCAGGTTGGTGGCTTATTTATCTCTAGATCCCTAAAGTTTCAGCAGGAGACATTTAGTACTCATCCTTCTCCTAAATTGCTTGTGCTTTTTTTTTCCTTTGTTAGCTTTTAGATCTGTGTATTCTAGCCATTGATTCATTAGAGTTCCAGTACAGAATACTGACTGCTGCTGCCTTGTGCCATTTTACCTCCATTGAAGTGGTTAAGAAAGCCTCAGGTAAGACTGTTTGTTGTCTTACTTTTTCACAACTTCTAATGGGACTATAGACTGAACTTTAACATTCTGCTAAACATGGATTTAAAACTTTGGCAGAAAAAATTAGCTGTTCAGGGATTATCTTCCTTTCTGTTGAAAGTACTTTCCAATACTCAGTATGTATCTATAAATGAGAAGACCAAATGGAATTTAAATACATTTGGAACAAATCAACATTATAGCTCCACTTTAAGAGTTGTTTGGGGGCTGGGCGCGGTGGCTCAAGCCTGTAATCCCAGCACTTTGGGAGGCCGAGGCGGGTGGATCACGAGGTCAAGAGATCGAGACCATCCTGGTCAACATGGTGAAACCCCGTCTCTACTAAAAA
>NW_016107424.1:5150129-5154337 GCF_001604975.1 Cebus imitator | reverse complement strand
TCCGTCTCAAAAAAAAAAAAAAAAAAAAAGAGTTGTTTGGGATTTGACCATTTCCGTTTCATGTAGAAGGTACTGGTTAAGAAGTTCTGAAGTCCTTTTTCCCTTCAACACAGTCATATAGTTTGAGAGTGATAATGTTTTGACATGCTAAACTTGTTATAATTTTTCTTTCTTTTTAAAGTAAGTATCTCAAAATTTAGAAACAGCAGCAAGTAGATTAGGCATATGTAAGATAGTTTCTGATGTACACCCTTCATGCTTTTCTAACTTCTTTTTTCTATTTAGGTTTGGAGTGGGACAGTATTTCAGAATGTGTAGATTGGATGGTACCTTTTGTCAATGTAGTAAAAAGTACTAGTCCAGTGAAGCTGAAGACTTTTAAGAAGATTCCTATGGAAGACAGACATAATATCCAGACACATACAAGTTACCTGGCTATGCTGGTATGTTTCTTTTTTTGGAGCTTTTTGGCTTTGCTATTTGAATCTAGTAAGTGACTGAAACTGATGGTCAGAATAGAGTACTCCTTCAGGCAGTTATATACGATGGGTCAGGGGAAAGTTAGTTCTAATGGGCAAAGGCAAAATGATAAAATGTAGAAAAGTTCATAGAATTACTTTGAAATCAAAGCAAGATTTGTGAAGTGTCTCAACATCAATGCCAACAGTCTACCAAAGTTAAAAAATGTATATAGCATTACAAAAACTTTCAGAATATGACCATTCACACTTGCAAAGACATAAAAAGACCATTAGGCCTAAATAATCTCAAATAAGTACCCAGAAGTCTGTTTGACTTTGTTTTACGAAATCAGTGCATGATTTCTTCCCATGTATAGGAAGAAGTAAATTACATACACACCTTCAGAAAAGGGGGACAGTTGTCACCAGTGTGCAATGGAGGCATTATGACACCACCGAAGAGCACCGAAAAACCACCAGGAAAACACTAAAGATAACTAAGCAAACAAGTTGGAATTCACCAAGTATTGGGTAAAACTGGTATCACTGAACTACTCATGTTTTACAGGAAAATAGTGCTGTGATTATCCTAGCCAATTCAGAAGTTACACTGCCATTCTTTAAAACTTAAAATTGGCACTAAAGAATATAATTAATTCCTATGTTAGCTGTTAAAGAAACAGCAGGACTTGTTTACAAACATGTGACTTCATTCCCAAGGTTTACTTGATAGAAGCCAGCCACATTTATACCATAGCAATGTTTTTCCTTTGATCCAGTGTTACTGTGTTTATCTTGATAAACTACAAATTTTACCATTGGAGTTTTGGACTGGGTAAGTGCTACCTTAGAGGGTATACTAAATGATATAGTACTTTGAATCTAGTTGTTAGATTCTCAAAATTCCTACACTCTTGACTAGTGCAATTTGGTTCTTGAAAATTAAACTTGTTTACAAAGGTTTAGTTTTGTAATAAGGTGACTAATTTATAGCTGCTCTAGCAAGCTATTATAAAACTTGAATTTCTACAAATGGTGAAATTTGTTTTTTAACTAGTTTATTTGCCTTGCCATAACACATTTTTTAATAAGGCTTAGATGAACATGGTCTTCAACTTGTGCTCTAAACAGTGGGAGTACCAAAGAAATTATAAACAAGATAAATGCTGTGGCTCCTTCCTATGTGGGGCTTTATTGACATGTAGGTTGCTTGATAATAACCTTTTTGTATATCACAATTTGGGTGAAAAACTTAAGTACCCTCTCAAACTATTTATATGAGGAAGTCACTTTATTATGCTAAGATATCCCTAAATCATTTTTTTTTAATTTAGTGTGACTAAGGCTTTATTTATGTTTGTAAAACTGTTAGCGTCCTTTCTAAATTCCTACATTGTGAGATAAGGACAGTGTCAAAGTGATAAAAGCTTAACACTTGACCTAAACTTCTATTTTCTTAAGGAAGAAGAGTATTAAATATATACTGACTCCTAGAAATATATTTATTAAGACACAAAAACTTGCTGTACATAGGCTAGCTACTTTTACATATTTTAAATTAGCTTTTTATTACAAAATTTAGCCTCAAAGTAGATTTAATTAGAAAACTAGATTGCTAGTTTGTTATCTGATATGTGAATCTCTTCCATTTGAAGAAATTATAAATTTAAGCTATTGTTATGAAGTCTAATGTATAGTTTGTTTTTAAACTAATATTGTTTCAGTATTTTGTCTGAAAAGAAAACACCACTAAATGTGTACATATGTATTATATAAACTTAACCTTTTAATACTGTTTATTTTTAGCCCATTGTTTGTTTAAAAAATAAAAGTTAAAAAAAATTAACTGCTTAAAAGTAAAGTTTTGCCATTGCTTGGAGAAACTTTTTTTTCCTTCTCTGTGCTGCCAGCTGTAACACTTCTTCTGGATTGCTTGCATTCAACTCTGTCTGACCGATGGCTTTTATCTTCCAAAACAGAAAAGTGAGGTTATTAGAGGTCTGTCAAAAATTAAGTTTTGTTGGTACAAGTAATATAAAGCTACCTACATGCTAATAACGCTAAGGTTTTTAATGATTAACTGAACCTCTAATTGTAAAACCCAAGAGTTTTGGAAAAAATTTAAGATTGACTAGGGCCACTGAAGGAAAAATGGACTCGGCCATAGTTTATGGAATTACCTTAATGTAAATTTATTTGACTGAAAGTAACAGTACGCTTTACATAGTAATTTTTAGAATTAAACTAGGGATCCACTTTTTTGTTGTCTTTTTGAGATGGAGTTTTGTTCTTGTTACCCAGACTGGAGTGCAATGGCACAATCTCAGCTCACCGCAACTTCCGCCTCCTGGGTTCAAGTGATTCTCCTGCCTCAGCCTCCCAAGTAGCTGGGATTACAGGCATGCGCCACCACGGCTGACTAATTTTGTATTTTTAGTAGAGACAGGGTTTCTCCATGTTGGTCAGGCTGGTCTCGAACTCCCGACCTCAGGTGATCTGCCTGCCTTGGCCTCCCAAAGTGCTGGGATTACAGGCATGAGCCACTGCATCTAGCCCAGGTTCCGCTTCTTAATGTGCAAAAATAACTACTTGCTCAGCACTATAGTGGAATATAGTGCCTCAATCACTTAAATATACATAGTTTAGAACCTTAAAAATCTATAGATTTAAAAAAAAAATTTTTTTTTGAGACAGAATTTCACTCTTATCACCCAGGCTGGTGTGCAATGGCGCAATCTTGGCTCACTGCTACCTTCCTGTGATTCTCCTGCCTCAACCTCCCGAGTAGCTGGGATTACAGATGCCTGTCACCTCACCCGGCTAATTTTTGTACTTTTAGTAGAGACAAGGTTTCACCACGTTGGCTAGGCTGTTCTCAAACTCCTGACCTCAGGCGACCCACCCACCTCAGCCTCCCAAAGTTCTGGGATTACAGGAGTGAGCCATTGCGCCCAGCCTAGCATTTCCTTAAACAACAAGACTTCTGATACATGGCTTGAAAAGAGAAATGACTATTCAGGTATGATCATCAGGTATGGAAAGTCAAGGAATAGAAGAAATTGCTGGATGATGCCATTTCAACATAAAGGAATGCATGTGGCAAAAGTAGGTAGTAGAGTATAACCAGAGTTGTTTCAAACAAACCAGGTATCCCAAAGACAACTGGCTATAAAAATCCAAAGTGAAACAGAAGTTGGAATAGGAGCCAGATATTTGAGAGAAGTAATGTATTCCATGTAGACAGTAATCAAAACCAAGAGTGGATTAAAATAGGGATGAGAGAAGCCAGAAGAATAAAGAAATTTCAAGAAGGAAGGAGATGTAATCAGGAAAATAACTGTAAAGTATCCGCTGTATCTGGCATTTGGTGCCTCTTGAGAGAAAATTTAAGAGCAGTGATGGCAGAAGTCAAATTGCTGGGTTGAAGAGCTTCATAAGCTAGGCAGAGAGGGATAAGAGGGCTAGAGGTGGAGGCACAGACAGCACAAACCTGTAGTAGGATGAAGTCTTTTATAGGCCATGGGAGAAGTTGACAATATAGGAAATCAACTCATTAAAAGGTTACTGAGGGGAGAGAATTCAAAGCATAAAAATTTGCCTTCAGCCGGGTGTGGTGGCTCAAGCCTGTAACCCCAGCACTTTGGGAGGCTGAGGCAGGTGGATCACGAGGTCAAGAGATCGAGACCATCCTGGTCAACATGGTGAAACCCCGTCTCTACTAAAAATACAAAAAATTAGCTGGGCATG
>NW_016107424.1:5134067-5149999 GCF_001604975.1 Cebus imitator | reverse complement strand
TAACAGGAGTGAAACTCCGTCTCAAAAAAAAAAAAAAAAATTTGCCTTCATCAACCTCTTTTTCTGGCTGCATAGTGGGCTTAACAATGAGTATAGCTGTAGATTATTTTAAAGGCACAAAGCAGAGAATGAAATAGGAATCTGAAGCCAGCTCTCTTAAGGTCACCATTCCTAAGTCTGTAACATCCATGAGGACAGGGCCTGGTCAGTCTTCACTGGTGTATCCCAAGCACAGAAGAGGTAAAGTTACTGAGAATAGAAAAGGTAGAGAGGACAGGGGCTTAATGGGAAAGTCCAAGAGTCCCCAAAGAGAATGTGGACCACCGACTAGTGGCAGGTAAAACAAAAAAGCTGAGGGGCCAACTAAGGTTGGAGACTGGTTTGGCAATGGCACCAGTATGTACTGCTGGCCTAGTTGTAGGACTTTTTCCAGTAGTCTCAGTGACCCAAGAAAATAAAACACATAAATTACTGAACTTATGCAGGGCTAGGGCTTTCCCAGGTGAGGTGAAGGATAAAGTAAAGATGCTAAAAATACTGATCAAGAGTAGTTCTATCATAGCAGGGGTTCCCAAACCTGGTTTATCATCACACTACCTGGGAAACTTAAAAATTGGATTCCAGGGTCCACTTTGGGCCAACTCAATCACTATCTCTCAGTGTGCAGAATGGTATTTGCCGTACTCGAGTAGAGAAGGGAAGATGGAATGACTGGGGGAACAAAGTCACAAACCTGAACATCTCAGAGCGTGAAGGCCTTGAGAGCCAGGAAGTAAGAGGAGGATAGGTTATGGGCAGAGAGTGGGGTTGCAGTCTAAGATCATATGTAGAACAGTTGTGCCTAACAATAAGACATGGCTTTGGGTGTGAGTGGCTGGTACAGAGTAAAGATGACACTCCACAGAGCTGAGGCTGGCAAGGACTTGTAAAGCTCTGGGTGACAGGTAAATTCATCGCATCTTTCGACACATGTAGGAGAACCACCAGATGCTTACATGAGCTAGTAAGGAAGGTATATGCTTCAAAGAATAAGGGTCTCAAAAATGATGCAAGTAGAAGTGGTCTGGAAATAGCAGAGGAGCTAGGAAAATTTTTCAATATTGACCTTCCAGCCCCGGGTAAATTAGAAAAGGGAGAATGAATAGCCTCCAATCAAGTGGAACTGGCATTTGTGTTTTTTTTCCTTTTAAGTGCTGTTATTATGTTTCTTCTAAACAATGGGGATACATTTTAGTCCAAGTACAAAGTTTAAAAGACTTAATAAAGAGCATTTATTAATATAAGTGAAAGAGCAAAGAAAATACCTGTGGTGATACTGCTGCAGTAAATGTTAGACAAGTAAATATGGCCATACAATTTAAAATGTTTTGGCCCATCAAATTTAGATAAAGAATTCATCTAGGCCGGGCGCAGTGGCCCACGAGGTCAAGAGATCGAGACCATCTTGGCCAACATGGTGAAACCCATCTCTACTAAAAATATAAAAAAAAACTAGCTGGGCGTAGTGGCGTGCACCTGTAGTCCCAGCTACCTGGGAGACTGAGGCAGCAGAATTGCCTGAACCCGGGAGGCAGAGGTTGCAGTGAGCTGAGATCGTGCCACTGCACTCCAGCCTGGTGCCTGGTGACAGAGCAAGACTCTGTCTCCAAAAAAACAAAGCATCTAATCAGTGATTCCAGAGCACCTAATATGTGCCAAGCACCATTCTAGGTACCAACTATGACAAAACAAGTCCTTACCCTCATGGGGAAATAGCTAATAAGTAAATACACAGTATGTCAGATATTGATAAATGTCCCAGAGAAAAATGTAAAAAGAAATAAGAGTGCTGAAGGGAAAATGGAAGCAGAAATTATTACTTTATAAGATGATCAGGAAAGGATGACTAATTGAGAAGAGATCTGAGGGAAGTTGGGTGTTCTTGGAAAAGAAAATTTCAAAGGCCCTTCGTAGGCGGTCAATGTTCTTGGCTTGTTCAAACAACAGTAGGGGTATTGGTGTAGCAGAAATTAGCAAGGAGGAAAGTTAGGTGGGTAAGCTAGAGGTCAAGTTGTATATTGTAAGACTTTTAACTGCGTGTGAGATAAGAAGCCATTGGAAGGTTTGGAGCCGAGAAATGACCTGATTTAACATTTTAAAATAATGTATAATGAGACGGAACAGCTAAAATTATCAAAGGATCTTTTATAAAGTAAACACTGATAATCAAATTCTGGCAGTAACTAGGCACACTATCTTGTTCACATCTTAACAATTGTTTAATATTCTGGAAACTATGTATATCACTGAAGAAAGGCATAAGGTAACTTACTGCAATTTGTCTTTTATCTGTTTCTCCTCTTTTATGATGAAGATCTAATGAATCAGTTAAGAAAAATCTGATAGTATTAAATATGAGAATCTCAACTCATTTTCAGTTATTTGGAAAACATACAATATTAAATACTCCTTTAATTTACAAAAATGGATCATTCTAACATCACATACTGATGAAAGGATACAAGTCAAGTATTCTAAAATGGTAACATCCCATATGTAGTCATAGTAGGAATCCATAGCATCATGACTGAAAGACAGAATTCAGTTACTTCTTAAGCAGAAAAATGTTGACCTTATTATTTTTTTTAAAAAAGTATTCATACCTGTTTTGTTCTTGCAGAGATTTAAACGCTGTTTTGTAGTCAATTTCTCTGAGGAACTGACATAAAATTGCCACCTACATCAACAAAGATTTGAAAATGGCTTCAAGTCATGACAGTTTGGTTTTAGAGGGTAATCTTCTTATAAGAATATAATCTTTAAGAAGCCTTATAGATCACATTGAATCAGCTCATATTTATGGATTCCATCCAATTTTAATTTCAAAAACCTTTGTACACATGTCTGTCTGACCAATATTTTCTTCATCAGTGACCTAAACCACAAATTTTTAGAGCTTTGTTTGAATGAGAAGCTGGCAAAAAGCCAGTTCAGAAAACTGAATTGAAGGGGTGGAAAACTGCCAAGCAAAAGTGTCATGACATTCAAGGACATACAGAGCGTCCAATTAAACCTTTCACAGCTGGCAAGTACAGAAGCTTGTTTTGGCAAAATTTAGGCTGCCAGTCTGCTTAACGTAGAAAATGTCTATTTCACGCAGGTCATAATGTCCACCTCTAAAAACTAGTTTTTATTGATTTAATTCACAAACCATAAAAGTTACCTTCTCAAAATACCCAATCTGGTGATTTTTAGTATATTCACCAAGTTGTACAACCATCACCACTATGTGATTTGAAAACATTTTCATTACTTCCCCCAAAAAAGTTCATGAGCAGTCACTCTCCATTCCCTCTCACCTCAAGTCTCTGATAACCACTAATTTACTTTGTCTCCATAGATTTGCCTACTCTGAACATTTCATATGAATGGAATCAAAGACTGTGCAGCCCTTTGTGTCTAGCTTCTTTCACTTAGCATAATCTTTCAAGGTTCAGCCATACTATAGCATGTCACAGTAATTCATTCTTTTTTATGGCTGAATAACATTTCATTGCATGGATATGCCACATTGTGTTTAGTCATTGATCATTTGATGGACATTAGGGTTGTTTCTACTTTTTGGCCATTATGAATAAAGCTGCTATGAACACTTGTGTACAACTTTTTTTCTGGACCTATGTTTTTAGTTTTCTTGGGTATACACCTAGGAGTGGAACTGCTGGGTCATACAGTAATTCTTAGGGTTAGCTTTTTGAAGGACTGGGAAACTGTCTTCCTGAGGCTACACCATTTTGATGCTATACCATTTTACATTCCTACCAGCAACATATGAGGGTGCCAATTTCCCCACAGCCTCAACAACTTATTAGATGTCTTTAGATTACAGCCATCCCAGCGGGTAGGAAGTGGTACCTCATGGTTTTCATTTGCATTTCCCTAATGACTAACACACATTTCTAATCTAGAGTATCTTTAAAAACTTGATGCTTTTTCCCCCATTTAGGAAGTTTAAAGGTCAATGTTTTTAATTCTTACTTTCATTTTAGTTGACATTCTATAAACCATTTTTAAAAATTTAAAGAATATGCCAAACTCTTACAAACCTTAAGTGATTTTGATATGGAAAATAAAAGCTAATTTCCAGTTCAATGCTTTACATTTATTATAAACTCTAACATACATGAAAATAAAACTTCATAATAATATAAACTAACCTGTGTGTGGCAATTCAGCAAAGAACAACATTTTATCATTCGTTTTATCACCTACAAAAGCAAAATTCTCATTATTTTCAAAAACCAGCTAACACGGATTATAACAAATGTGTCACTCTGGTATGGAGTGTCAACAGAGAGAAGCTGGACGTGAAGGAACAGGAGGTGTATGGGAACTCTGTACCACTTATTCAATTTTGCTGTGAACCTAAAAGTGCTATAAAAAATAAACTTTAAAAATGTAATAAATGTTAAATCTTATTTCGAAAGCCATGTTAAGTATTTTAAAACTATCTTTTGTTAAGTTATGATACTGGTAGCCAAAATCAGAGGAAACAGCAATGCATATTTAAAAAATGGATAAAACCTGATACCAGGTACAGGAATGGGGAGGAAATGGGGAGAAGGAGATCAAAAGGCACACATTTGCAATTAGACAGAATAAGTCTAGCAAGCTGATATACAGTATGAGGACTAGAATTCATTATACTGTGCTGTATATTAAACATTTGCTGAGAGTAGATTTTAGGTGCTCTTATCACAAAAAACAGGTAACTAAGAAAGGCAATGGGTTTTTTTTGACTGTAGTAATCATTTCACTGTGTACATGTATATTAAAACATTATTCTGTACATCTTAAATATATACCAAAGAAATTAGGGGAAAAAATAGGGATTTAGGAGATAGAATCCATGTGATTTGAGAGCTAACTGGATGGTGGCAGGAAGGTCAGTAAAGACAAAAGCCAAAAATGATGGTCAGGGTTTGGGCTTGAACAACTCAAATGTTTAAACAAAAATGTTTGGTATTTTGCAGTTTTTTTGTTTTTGAAAGGGCAGGTGAATTTATTAGGAGTGTATTAGGAGTTTATTACTTTATGGTAAAGTAAGACACAAATCAGGGTTTGGACCTGATTTTGAATTTGTGGTGTTTGGGGAAAACAAAACAGCAATAGGTGCTAGAAACTGGGACAATGAAAACATGGAGAGCAATCTGGTCTAGAGCCATGAACCTGGGATTTACCATCACATTACATGGAAATGCGTAACTTCAGCCAAAATGGGGCCCAGGAAGAACATATAAAGGTAGGCAAGAAGCCAGCCAGCCCATGAAAACAATTTACCTGGTCTGTATAAACATCAGGGGGCACAGCCTTATTAAAGAAGTCAGAACACACAGCTCCTGCCTGGAGGTAATAGTGAAGAGCTGCTGAATACTGATTTGTTGCTGAAGCAGAAAAACAGACATAAAGCATTAGAGGTAACAGCTGAAAAACAGGGCTTCCTTTGTGAAGAGTCAGGTATAACTTCATGAGTTAACAAAAGCAGACTGAAACCAAAGATCTAGAAATAAAACTTTAGTTCAGATTTCTTGTCAAATGTCCTAGTAAAGAATTTAGTATTTAGAGATTTTATTTCCTAAATGTCCAAACTAGAAACAAATCCTAATTTTATAAAGTAGTACAGAGTAAATATATCAAGAACTTGATAGCTATCAAGTTGGTGTCTTGAATATGACAGATATCAAGAATTTGATAGCTTCTTTTGGGGGCTGGGGTGGAAATGAGCATTAAAATCGGTATTTGTTTCAAAATAATCCAGAGAAGAGAGGAATGGTGTGAGAAAGGGGACACATGAAACATGCCTGGCCATGAGCTAATGATTTAATTAGTAGCTGGGTGGTGGACATATGGGTGTTCAGCACACTATCCCTTTTATCTTCACATCTTGAACTTTGGCTTTAAAAAATTCAACTCTTAACAAGCATGAGAGGAAAAAAATTTAAAAATCAAAAACCAACTCCTAAAACACAGATTCTAAAATAATGCTAGTCAGAAATTTCATTTGCTCTACAGAGCAACAAAAGCATCGAAAATTTTATATCAAGTGGGAAAACACGATCACATATAACCAGCAGGGGGGTGATGGGGAGAGTTAAGCTGTATCTCCAAGAATACAAATAATGATCAAGTGTACCTGGAGAGATTTTAGAATCTCTAACCAGCAATTTTGCAATGAAAACCTCATTCTCCTTTAAAGATGTTTTACCGATTAGATCTTTAAAATTCACTATTTTTTAAAAGAAGAAAAAACGTAGTCAACAGAAAATTAAAAGCATCTGGACCAAAGATTCTACACTTAAAAAAGCATAAATACTTTCACTGCTTTAATTTTACTAAAGACAAGTAAATCTCAAGAAAACTTAATAGTAATAATAGTGCAGTGTAGTGTAATAAAATATGTCATATATTTACTTTCACTTCAAACAGTGCTATAAAAACAAAACATAAAGCAACCAAACATCTCACTTACCAAAATAAATATCTGCCTGGATAATTAACCAGGAATGGTTATTTGGATTTATACTGAGTGTATATCGAACTAGTTCTTTCACTGTGATTGCCACAGCTTCGAAGTCCACAGACTGGAGGCTAAAGGAAAGACATATAACATTAATCTATATTTTAAAAGTCAACTTTAAATTCCAAGCATGTATTTATTAAAAACAAAAAGATTCAGCCAAAATTTAGGTGAACATAAATATAATGCTAAATGCTAGGAGTAAATCTATTATAAGAACTATCAACCAACTAAGTCTAAGAAAGTGTGATGAGCTAACATTTTATAAGCGGTTGAAAACAATCTGATTTTTGTTCTGTTTTCCTCAAAATGTCAAAGGTAGACAAGACTGCACCAAGAAAGTGAATTTGCATCTTTTACAAATGTTTAAAGCATATAAAAGATAAAACTGTTACCTCTGTTTTTAGCAAAATTTATAGGCAACAAAAGAAAAAAGACTCCTAAAATTTCCCCAAAATGATTTTTTTTTTTTTTTTTTTAAAAGACAGAGTCTTGCTCTATCACCCTGGCTGGAGTGGCAGATCTCAGCTCACTGCAAGCTCTGCCTCCCGGGTTCAACAGATTCTCCTGCCTTGGCCTCCCAAGGAACTGGGATGGGATTATAGGTGCCTGCCACCACACCGCACCCAGTGTTTTTTTTTTTTTTTTTTTCAGTAGAGACAGGGTTTCACCATGTTGGCCTCCTGGTCTCAAACTTCTGACCTCAGGTAATCTGACCACCTCAGCCTTCCAAAGTGCACCTAGCCCGCAAATAAGTTCTGTCATCTATGAGAAGCCACAAAAAAATCAACAACTCAGACACTGACAATGCTGCCACGTGGCTTTACATCCACCTTAAGGCTTCTTGTAAGAGTTGCTGACTCCCCTGGAGGAGATGTTTCAGAGGCTTTAACAGGGTGAGGGACCAGACAAGTCTATCATGTGAGTGCATTGGGCAGCCCCCGAGAATCAAGAAAAAGGTACTGTGAGCCTGGCTAAATGTGGACACCTTGAGGTACAGAGTCAGAAGGTGGAACTATGAGGAGAAAAGCCAGGCTGGCACCCAAGAAACTGCTAGCTGCTGCTGCTTCCTACAAGCAGTAAAGCACAGGGGCAGAGAATATAGACGGTGGATTCCAACACATGGCTCTATCATTTACAAGGTGAATTTAGACAAGGCACTTCTGCTGCCCTGAGGGGTTAGAGTTTACCATAACTCACCACTGTGCATTTGTAACATTTACAAATGTTATAAGTCTAAGAATTCTATACATCAAATAGTTGGTTTTAAAAAGGTAATCTTCAATCCAGTGCCATTCCCACTATTCTTGAAATCCATAGATGCCCACTCAGGAGAAATACTTTCTCTGGTCAAACATTGTCATATTTTCTTTTCTTTAGGTCAATTTACATAAAAGTATTTTCATCATGATGATAATAGTTAAGCCTATTATGTACCAGGCTTTATTCTAAATGTGTAGCTTAGGAAACATACTATTTCATCCCCAAAATTCTGAGGCAGGTACTATTTTAGAGATGAGAAACCTGGCACTAAAAGCAACTTACTGAAAGTCATATCCTCTAAGCAGAAAGGCTGGGGCTCAAACCCCGTGAGCCTGGCCCAGAGCCCCTAGGATAAACTATTCTTTTGCTTCATTTATAAACACATTGGAAAACAATCATTACAGTCTAAACTTAGGCCACAGAGGTAATACTACAGAGGCTAAAAAACACAACCACTGGGTGGGGCACAGTGGTTCATACCTGCAATCCCAGCACTTTGGAAAGCCAAGGCAGTGTCAAATCACTTGACTCAGGAGTTCGAGACTAGCCTGGCCAACATAGTGAAACCCCGTCTCTACTAAAAATATAAAAATTAGCCAGGTGTGGTGGTGCATGCCTGTAGTCCCAGCTCCTCAGGAGGCTGAGGCTGGAGAGTTGCTCAAATCTGGGAAGTGGAGGTCACAGTAAGCCCAAATCATGCCACTGCACTCCACCTTGGGTGACAGAGTGAGACTGTCTCAAACAAAACAAACAAAAAGCACAACCACTGATACCAACAATTAAAACTACAAAACTGGCAGGTACAGCGGCTAATGCCTATAATCTCAGAGTTCTGGGAAGCCAAGGTGGGAGGATCTCTTGAGGCCAGGAGTTCAAGACCAGCCTGGCCAACATGGTGAAACCCCACCTCTACTAAAAATACAAATTAATAGCTGGACATGGTGGTGCACAACTGTAATCCCAGTTACTTAGGAGGCTGAGGCATGAGAATTGCTTGAACCTGGCAAATGGACGTTGCAGTGAGCTGAGATCTTGCTACTGCACTCCAGCCTGGGCGACACAGCAAGACTATAGCTCAAAAAAAAAAAAAAAAAAAAAAAAAGAAAAACTGTTTCTACCTGATTCTTTGATTGCTATCTAACAACAGATTTTATATAAAAATCAGAAACATGTGGACTCTGCAGTTCAAATGCTATGGAGCACACATGCATGGTTCACGCAGCATGGTGCTCCCTTGGGAAATAAGACTCAGTTAAGTGAAGGGCAGGGGCACTCACCTGCTCTGACCCTCCAAATCCCTGGATGAGACAGAGTTTTTCCAATCTCTAAGACTGAGATGGAAGCACATTCTTTACTGTTATTCTATTATCAGCTCACCTACCCACCAAAATCTTTTCTTCTTCAAAGATGCCGCAGAAGGCTTGGACAAGCACAAAGTAAAAAGACTGAGAGGGAGGGCAGGGGAGAAAAACATTTGTGAGGAAACAAGTGGATTCCCCTACATGAGAAGTTGCTACATGTGGGAAAAGAAAAATGAAAATGATGTCTTCAAGTAAATGAAGACTTTTTCCTCCCCTAAAAAAAGTCCCCATCATCTTACTGTGATTCTCAGATAATGTATGCCAAAGGGAGTATTTCTCAAAGTAACTAAAGAAGTTAAAAGAGATTGGGGGCCTTTGATAATTACAGCATTAGATGAGACATACAAAAAATTATGAAAAAACAAATCACTTTCAAACGGATACCTGTAAAAGAGATAAGATGCTGGAAACCTTATAGAAAGTCATTCTTTCATTGGCCCCAATTTTCCAATTCTACTGACAACTAATCAGGACCACTTAGATCTTCTGTTCTAAGGCTGATAAATCTGAACTCCTACTTAACAGTTATGCTGGGCCAGGTGTGGTGGCTCCTGCCTAATCTCAGCACTTTGGGAGGCTGAGGGAAGTGGATCGCTTGGGGTCAGGAGTTCAAGACCAGTCTGGCCAACATGGCAAAACCATGTCTCTACTAAAAATACAAAAATCAGCCAGGCGTGGTGGCGGGCATGTGAAATCCCAGCTGTTTGGGAGGCTGAGGCACGAGAACTGCTTGAACCTGGGAGGCGGAGGTTGCGGAGCTTGCACCACTGCATTCCAGCCTGGGCAACAGTGAGACTCAGTCTCAAAAAAAAAAAAGCTATGCCTTATCCACAATTTATAGGAAGATAATTATCATACTAGAGAAACACAAAGACTGTAGAATCTTAGATTTCTGGCCCTTTAATAAAATTATCTAAGGGTATCTATACTAGTCAGAATGGTTTCCAAATACATAACTCATTCAATAAAATATAAGCCATGCCACTACTTACTTGGGAATGGAAGATGGCCAAATAGAAATGTGTTCAGCTGTAATATCATTCACAATGTCCTCCTATAAAAAAAAAAAAAGAAAAAAGGTATGATTTACGAAATTTCTTTCCAATATTTTAAAATGAAATTATGAAATACTTACCCGAACATTGTGAAGTTTCACAAAGAGTGATAAAATAATAGTCAAAACCAGTGGTTCCTATGAGAAAGAATACACAGTATCCTTAAATAGTGTGCGTATTTAATATTTCTCCTGTCAACCTCACAGACATCAAGCATTTTAAAAGACTCCTGTCTTTTCTAAACTTAACATCTGCTTTAGAGCAAACTAAAAGTCAACTTTATTTTTAATTGCATGGGGTGGGGAAATCACAGCATGTAATTTACATAAAATTAGCATATTTAAATGTATGTTTTATAGTGCTATCTCCAAGCTCAACTCCTCACGTGACTTTTTATTCCTTAAAATAATGTTCAAAGGATGAAACCTAAGTTATGTCCAGTAAATAAATATGACATTGATCCTACTAAGCAAAAATTAAAGCCAAGCCTCACACATCTAGCCCCTACTATGAAGACTTCCTTAAAATTCAAAGAAATGCCTGCTCTGTTCACTAAAACATGGTAAATGCAAAACAAACTTTCCAATCAGATTACCCCACCCACCAATAATAATCACTCAAGAAAAGCACATTAACAGGTCACCTTAATAATTTCTCTAGAGGCCGGGCACGGTGGCTCACGCCTGTAATCCCGGCACTTTGGGAGGCTGAGGCAGGTAGATCTCGAGGTCAAGAGATCGAGACCATCCTGGTCAACATGGTGAAACCCCGTCTCTACTAAAAATACAAAAAACATTAGCTGGGCATGGTGGCGCGTGCCTGTAATCCCAGCTACTCAGGAGGTTGAGGCAGGAGAATTGCCTGAACCCAGGAGGCGGAGGTTGCGGTGAGCCGAGATCGCGCCATTGCACTCCAGCCTGGGTAGCAAGAGTGAAACTCCGTCTCAAAAAAAATAATAATAATAATTTATCTAGAGGCCAGGCAAGGTGGCTAACACCTGTAATCCCAGCATTTTGAGGGGCCAAAAAGGAAGGATCACTGGAGGCCAGGAGCTGGAAACTAGCCTGAGCAAAAAGCGGAGACCTCATCCCTACAAAAAATTAGCTGGGCATGGTGACATGTGCCTGCAATCCCAGCTACTCAGAAAGCTGAGGCGGGAGGATTGCTTAAGCTCAAGAGTTAGAAGATGGTGTGAAACACCTCAGCACTCCAGCCTGGGTGACAGAAAAACCCCGTCTCTTAAAAAAAAAAAAAATAAACTAAAAGAAATAATAATTCATTCAGTTTTTGAAGTAACCAGTATTTTTTAAGTCATATTCTACAAAAATCAGCAACGGTAATTAGAGCAATTTTTAATAAAACTTACTCGTAATTTTTTGATAAAAGAAAGCAGTTCACTCCTACAAAACAAAAATTTTTGAATACACATTTAATAATAGAAATCAAGAAAGAAAATTACAGGTGAAGGTTTATTCTTAATGCTCCAATTCTGCAAGTATGAAAAAGAATGTAATAGTCTACTGTTATACCAACCTAATAACATTTCTTCCCTGTTTTCATTACATGTAAAGTCTTTAATACTATTCAACCTGAAACACTGCTGATTTTGAATTCCAGTTGATTAAATGATTTCTTAAAATGACATATAAACAGAAGACATTTCCAAAGGTGGCCATGGCACACAGGTGCATCACAGACGAATACTACAGAACTCCTAAGATTGTGCATTTTTATAATACACAGAATAAAAGCTGATGTTCTTGAAATCAACCTTTAATAGGTTAATAAATAGGATAAATAATAAGAACTCAAATGCAACTGACGGAAACATACCAATACATACCGATACATAATACCTAGCGTAGATTCCCTCTGCTTTATTAAACTAACTCTGCCATCATTTCCTCGCTTGTGCTGACTGGACACACTGCAAATTTGAACAACAACTTCCCAAAGGTCTTTGGCTGTCCGTCTACTTTCTTTAGGGCCTGGAAGTTCTTTGCATGTAGCTGCTAAAAGCTGTCCAAGCTATAACATGAAAAACAAAATACACAAAAGATCACCTGTAACGTCATGCGGATTAGTTCTGTTACCAAGGCACACCGGAGGAAAGATGCATTGACTGCCCAGACAGACAAAGCACAGTTATTTCATGCTGTGCATTCCATACAACTGAGGAATTCAGGGCTCGCTGTCTACTGACAGATCTGAATCTGAGAAAGATCCTCTGGTTCAAGCAGACAAACTTTGTCTCTGAACAATTATAGACTAGTGAAAATGACAATGAGACAATGCAAAGACACAGATGATTTATCAAGTGTGGAAAAAAACACAAGTTGCTAAATACACATAGTACGATCCCACGTTAGTTACACAGAAAAAAGAAAAGGTGTAATGGAAGGCACACACCAAGATTTTAACTGTAGTAAAAGCCCAGGGGGTGAGATTAAAATGATGCTTAGATTTCTCTCTCTCTCTTTCTCTCTCACACACACAGCTTTTAATCACTGAAAAAAATTGTTTTAATGAGAAAAGGAAAGGAATAAGGAAACTGAAGTTGGCAGATATAAGAGATACAGATTTAAAGCAATTTTTCTCTAAGAAATTGACACCAATTGGGAATGAAGCTACTATTCACCTGAGGAGGCAGAAGTAAGGCAGGACAGGTTACGCAAAGTGACTGATGTGAATAAAAGCAGCCTCAAGGACCTAAGATGTAGGGAGCATCCAGAAATAAAGAGTGGAAAGGCTAAAAGCAAAAAGCAGATAAAGACTGACTGACATCAAATTCAGAATTTTTTTTTCTTTTTTTTGGAGACAGGGTCTTGCTCTGCACCCAGGCTGGAGTACAGCGGCACGATCTTGGCTCACTGCAACCTCTGCCTCCTAAGCTCAAACAATTCTTGTGCCTCAGCCTCCTGAGCAGCTGGAATTATAGGCATGTGCCACCATGCCCAGCTAATTTCTGTATTTTTGGTAGACTCAGGGTTTTACCATGTTAGCCAGGCTGGTCTCGAGCTCCTGGCCTCAAGTGATTCATCCGCCTCAGCCTCCCCACGTGCTGAGATTACAGGGATGAGCCACAGCACCCGGCCAAATTCAGAATTGGGCCCTTTTATCCTTGTTCATATTAACTTTTATACCCCATGCCTCTTGTAGAGGGTGCAGTAGCGAGCAATTTTGAATTCATCAGGAACCCCTGGTTCCTACTGAAAATGGACCTACAAAGTTTTCTAGGGGTCCCTACTGCTTAAGGTGGTTTTTTTAAGGAGGTGGCAAGATTGTGATAAAGACAAAAACTGGCGGTTCTTCCCAAATTTTTTTATTATGAAAAATTTTAAACAGAAAAAAACCAAAAGAATAGTTCAATACATACCTGACACATTGTGACTATTCTGCCATGCTTGCTTTACATATCTACATAAATTGTTCTGTTAAACCATATTAAACTAAGTTAGGCACAACATTTCATCCCTAAATGCTTCCATATACATCTTCTAAGAACAAGGACATTCCTCTCCATAGCCACAACTCTGTGATCATGAAAATTAACAAGAGTACTGTGGCTTTCCAAAGCTAGTGAGAGTGACATAAAAACCCTACCTATACTAGGTGAATGGACATGGACCAGTAGCCTAGCAGACATTTCATCCAGCATGCTCCCCTAACATACTCTTCTCTGACAACTGGGATCACAATACACGCAGCTATTTACTGCACTGTAATGCCAGGGCTTCAGCAGCTCTTAGCTCAAACTCACCTGCTGTTGTCAGTGATCACATGCTTTAGGTCACTAAATTTACTTATTTATTTTTATATATTTTATTGCACTTTAGGTCATTAAATTTATTGCGTAAGTTTAAAAGAATTTTTGGGGCCAGGTGCTGTGGCTCACGACTGTAATCCCAGCACTTTGGGAGGCCGAGGTGGGCAGATCACCTGCAGTCGGGAGTTCGAGACCAGCCTGGCCAACACGGCAAAACCCCATCTCTACAAAAAATACAAAATTAGCCGGACATGGTGGTGCACACCTGTAATTCTAGCTACCCAGGAGGCTGAGGCAGGAGAATCGCTTGAACCTGGGAGGCTGGCATTGCAGTGAGCTGAGATCACGCCATTGCACTCCAGCCTGGGCAACAAGAGGGAAACTCCGTCTCAAAAAAAAAAAGAATTTTCAGAGGTCTTAGGTCCCAAACCAATTGAATTCCACAAACATTCTTGAGCACCTACTATGTGCTGGGCATCATGGAAAGCACAACATAAAAATCAACTGCCCTGAAGCAGCTCATTATAGAGAAGACAAGTGGACAAATAACTTACTATTCAGCATAAACACAACAAAAGAAGTATCTCAACGGTACAACAGCAGCAGCATCAGTACAACAGTACAAAGGCAGCAAGGAGAGGAAGCAAGTCACTCATTTACACAGAAAAGAATATGAGAAAGTATCAGAGAAATCACACGAACAGGCAAAGCTGGGAAGGACATCCAGGCTGAGAAGACAAACAGTGTGTGCACAGGTGCAGAATAGGAAACATGGCATGGGCATGCTAGTGCTGCCAGCACAGGGCTGGAAGGTCAAGGGGCAGGGGAGCTGCACCTGGAGAAGAAGCACGCACACCTTAAGAGGCCTGGCAGGTCACATGAACAACCTAAGGTTTTAGCCTACACTAGCATCACTATGACTGCCAACCCCTCCTACTGCTACCTAGACTTTTACCATGCAAGTGCCTATAAATCCTGTGCCCTTCCCATTATGTGGCACTGCCTCCCACCCTGATCCAAGGGGCATACTAGACAGTTTCATATTATTTCAAAAGGGTGTATTTTTAGTCATATGCTTACAAATTTTCTGTTCCTATTTGTGATTACACAATACATATTCGAGTTAAGAAAATATGTAACAGAATAGAAAACATTAAAATCACCTAATATCCCATTATCCAGAAATAATGGCTGTTAATAACCTTTCAGACTTTTTCCTACGTGTGTGTGTGTGTATGTGTGTGGCGTATTCCACACTGCATTGGAAGTGTGGAAACTGATCCAAATTGCATTTTTTTCAAAACAGGATCCCTCATTCTAAACTTCTTTCTCTAATTCCTTTTTCCTTGACATTAACAAGGCAGTGAGGCCAATTATGTATGGAAGGTAACACACAAAACCCTAACCACCAGATGACACAAGAAGACACCTAAGTGACTTTTCTTTAACAAAGTCACCACACATCCTTCCTCTTTTGGACCAGATCAGGGGAACTGCAGGAAGCAGTGAGATAGCCTCTCTCAGAGTTAAGCAACCTATAAAACAATTTCCTGTGTCTTACACATTGCAGACCCTCAAGCATTCGTTACACAATCATATGCCCATCTCTCCTGCTGCACAGCTCCACAGAATTCACTGCCAGAGGTAAAGCGAAAAGTTACTACACTGTCTTAGCACTCAGCAACAAGCTACGATTCTCCATGTAAATGACAGTAACGTTGGAACAAAATGGTTCCCTCATCTGATTTTCTTAAGGCTAAGAAAAGACCATTGGGCATAATAAGACAAGTGCCCAAGATATTAAGAACTCATATGCCAGAAAGTTCACTAAAGAGATAGATATGATTCAGGCCAGGCACAGTGGCTATGCCTGTAATCCCAGCTCTTTGGGAGGCCCAGGTGGGTGGATCACCTGAGGTCAGGAGTTCGAG
>NW_016107424.1:5122998-5132954 GCF_001604975.1 Cebus imitator | reverse complement strand
GACCAGGATGGTCTCAATCTCTTGACCTCGTGATCCACCCGCCTCGGCCTCCCAAAGTGCTGGGATTACAGGCTTGAGCCACCGCGCCCGGCCAGAAGGGTAAAATTCTAAAGGAGGGTAAAGTATTCAAATGGAAACAAGAAGTGCATCCCTGATGCTATCCATCAGTTCTACAGTATGATTATAGCAACCAAGGCAAAGACAGTGAATCTCTCACTACCTTAGGATTACACCAACGTGTTGTCTGTCAACTAAATAATCTGTGACTACATGCTCATGAACTATATGGTATTAAAAAATATATCAGAGCACAATGAAATGCATCAATTATCAAAAACTATCAACAAGCATTTGTCCAATCATTTGTATCACAGAAATTAGACACGTTCCCAAAGTAGTGTAAAGTTAAACAAGTATAATAATACTATCCTAATAACCCTTTTATTTAAACATTAATTACCTTCACATATGGATTACTCTGAAGCAAAAATGCAGGAACTTGGAGTGTAAGGTATTCATTTTCCCTCCAGTTTAACATAAAGGCAACACACTCCTCAGCTATAACTTGACGAAGAGGAATATCTAAAAAGCAAAGAAGAAAACAGTTGGAATTACTAACACAACACTAAAGTAAGAACAAAGCAAATACTTGCCCAGAGTTCAATGGAATAAAAAAACTGGTCAGCTATTGTGACTCACACCTGCAATCCCAACACCTTGGAAGGCCAAGGCAGGAGGTTCACTTGAGGCCAAGAGTTTGAGAGCAGCCTGGGCAACAGAGCGAAACCTTGTCTCAAAACCAAACAAAATTTTGAAAACACAGGGTCTCGCTCTGTCGCCCAGTATGGCGTACAGTGGTGTCATCATGGTTCACTGCAGCCTTAACCTCCCAGGCTCAAGTGATCCTTCCATCTCAACCTCCCCAAGTAGCTGGGACCACAGGTCCCACCACACCTAATTTTTACATTTTTGTAGAGATGGGGTCTCATTACGTTGTCCAGGTTGGTCTCGAACTCCTGAGCTCAAGAGATCCACATGCCTCGGCCTCCCAAAGTGCTGAGATTTCAGGTGTGAATCACCATGCTTGGCTACAAAAAATGTTTTAAAAATTAACCAAGAGTGGTAACGTGCCCGTATTCAGGAGGCTGAGGCAGGAGGATCTCTGGAGCCTAAAAGTTTCAGGTTACAATGAGTTGCCAATATGACCATGCCAATGCAGCCGTCCTAGATGACAGAACAAGACTCTGTCTCAATCAGTCAATCAATAAAATTTGAAAACCAACAGCTACAGAAAAAATAAAAATAAAAAAAAACTAACATTTCACACATTTCTGCAAAATTTCCCAACAATAGATTGCACGTTCCCCCCATTAATCAACAAAATCACCTATTGTTAGGAGTCAACATTCCTTTGTGCAAATCTAAGAGTAGACACTTATCTTCCAGAAGTTTATCATTCAAGTGAGCAGACAACAATCACACAAATAAAACAAGTACAAAATAGTATGGAATAAACTTTCAGCACATTTACAGCAAAGTAGGTAAACCATATAATCAAACTGTAATAAAATCTGAGTTGACATATTTATCCTTTTTTCTGATTAAAATACTCATAAGAGACAAGTCATTCAACAAATATTTACTGCACCAGAAACAATTTTAGGTAAGTAATATGAAAAAAATAACCCAGGCTTATTTTGAACATTAGCTCCTTTGAAATAAATAATTGTTAAATATACCCTAATATATTGTGATTTTTTGTGGCTCAAAGTATGTAACATCAGGTTTTAATGCACTTCAGGAAAAAGGCAAAGAAACCAAAATGAATCCTGAATAACAACGTTAAGACTGAAAATGGGGAGATTTATTAAATGCCTCCTTTTCTAGGGTAACTATATTTCTCAGTTTTTCTAAAAAGATAGGGCCTATGACTATTTAACTCTCAACTTACTCCAAAAGAAAAAAAGATTTGACATAACAAAAAAGATGCATAAGAACATGGCAAAATAAAAATACATTATTTGCATCATCTTCTAAGGAAGGAACAGGCCAGGTGCGGTGGCTCATGCCTGTTATCCCAGCTACTAAGGAGGCTGAGACAGGAGAATCACGTGAACCCAGGAGGTGGAGGCTGCAGTGAGCCGAGATTGCGCCACTGTACTCCACCCTGGGTGACAGAGTAAGACTTCGTCTCCAAAAAAAAAGAAGAAATGAAGACAGTAATGAGATTAGTTCTCCAAATACATGCACACCATTGAGTTCTAAACATTTTGCCAAAAGGATTCCTTTCATCATCAGGCACTCTCACTCAAGGCTTCATCACCTGACACTCTGATTAGTAATACCAGCTGACTAGAGGAATAATTTTTTTTTTTTTTTTTTTTTTTTGAGGTGGCGTCTGGCTCTGTTGCCCAGGCTGGAGTGCAGTGGCGCCATCTCGGCTCACTGCAACCTCCACCTCCTGGGCTCAAGCGATTCTTCTGCCTCAACCTCCCGAGTAGCTGGGACAACAGGCACGTGCCACCACACCTGGCTAATTTTTGTAATTTTACTACAGATGGAATTTCACCATACTGATGTGCCCAGCCTAGAGGAATAATTCTTAAGGACGAATTAGAATCTAGAAACGGGTCCACGAGTTCAAGACCAGTGTGGGCAACATGGCGAAACCCCAACACTACAGAAAAATACAAAAACTAGCCAGTTGTGGTGGTGAACACCTGCAGTCCCAGCTACCAAGGGAGGCTGAGTTGGGAGCCTTGCTTGAGCCCAGGAGGTGGAGGGTGCACTCCAGCCGGAGGAATAGAAAGAAGCCCTGGCTCAAAAAAAATTAAAAATTGAAAAATTTTTTTAAAAAAGCATCTTACTTAGCTACAAAGGTATTAAAAGTCGAGGTCTCTCTCCAGACATATAATTGGTCTTAGAATAAATTTGTAGTCCCCTCATCCCACCTTTTTTTTGAGACAGGGTCTCACTCTGTCACCCCGGCTGGAGAGCAGTGGTGCCATCTCAGCTCGCTGCAGCCTCAATCTCCCTGGCTCAGACTATCTTCCTAACTCAGCCTCCCTAAGCCTCCATGATAGCTGGGACTCTAGGTACACACTACCATGCCCACGTAATTTCTGTATTTTTTGTAGAGACGAAGTCTCACTATGTTGCCCAGGGTGGTCTCAAACTAAAAAGTTGAATTTCTTGTCAGTTAAGATCACTTCCTGTTCCCGATAATAAAGCCAGATCAACCCATGTAAAAGAGTGCTTCCCTTTCTGTGTTCTACAGAGGGGTATGCATCTAATTCATCCAAAAATTGGCCTTCTATCACTAGGGAATTTTCTTTCTTAAAGGAGAGCAGAAAAGGTGGCAGATGATGCTCTCCATGGAGAGACCATGCCTATCAACCCTGATGCTTTCAGCGGTACCGGAGTACAGAGTTGTGAGAGCATCACAGCCACGAGGCTATGCCAGACTCAGATAGCTTAGTCCGTAATTGAGGCCTGATCAAAGTCAAAGACGAGAACCATACCTGTGGAAAAAGATCATGATCATTTTAGTCTTCTTCCTATTTGAAACAGCACCTTTCCTTCTTATTCGTTTTTTTTTTTTTTTGAGACTGAGTTTCACTCTTGTTGCCCAGGCTGGAGTGCAGTGGTATGACATCGGCTCATCACAACCTCTGCCTCCCAGGTTCAAGTGATTCTCCTGCCTCAGCCTCCCGAGTAGCTGGAATTACAGGCATGCACCACCACGCCTGGCTATTTTTGTATTTTTGGTAGAGACAGAATTTCTCCGTGTTAGCCATGCTGGTCTCGATCTCCTGGCCTCCAGTCATCTGCCCACCAAGGCCTCCCAAAGTGCTGGGATTACAGGCATAAGCCACCACACCCAGACTCCTTATTTTCGGTACTGTTTTTTTTTTAATTTTCGGCACTGTTTATAAGCACAAGCTACAGGACAAGTTGCTGAACATTTAATAAGTTAGGAGTTTACAAAAATTATAGGCAGCGCTATCAGTGCTTTACACTCCCTACGCCCAAAAAACTGATGTGAACTACAAACTGTTAAGCCGAAAAGGTAGTACAAAGACTAATTATTTAAAGGCATTTTCACCCATTTCAAAGAGTAAGAGCAAAGGCTTCAAAGGTGGGCTGATGGAGTAAAGTCATAGTTCTGTTTCTTCCTGTGTGACTGTGGGCAAATTCCTCAACCTCTCTGCACCTCGGTTTCTTAGTTATAAAATAGGGATAAGGAACTAGCAGCTGCTTCACGGAGCTGCTACAAGGACTAAATGAGTTATGTACCTAAAGCTTAGAACAATGCCTAACATGTAGTTAGCACTCAACAAACAGGGTTTAAACATTCTTTCTGATTTTAGAAAAACCCTGTATGAAAAACCTACCTCCTGGTTTTAAAAAGTAAACATGTATATATAAGCAGCATGTACGCTTTAGTGCCAGCATATTGTTAGATCAATTCTCATGAAGACATTACAACATTTAAGACCACTGATGTGTTAAAGGTCAAAGGTATTCTCTCTATAGGGTACTAAAAAGTTGGGATCTATGACTGCATGCCCCTGCTGGAAATTAGACTTTAATTAGAAATTAACCCAAAAGACTCAAGACGGTAGCACTTGTTTCTGCTCCAACACATTACTGGCACCTTCCTTTACGATGCAATTTCACTGTTTATTCTATTAAATGTGTACAGTATGATTTAATTACTCTAAATACTCCTAAAATAGAAAAGAAGCTGCTTTAAGAAAGATTTATATATGTCATAGATGATCATTTATATAGTAAGCCCCTTTTCACAATAAGACATTTACAATCAGAATTAAGCACCCAAGATCTGTTCCTAAAGTAGACACAGGTGAATTTCTAGCCCACTGGCAATCAGCGTGAGGGCATTTTGTGGCTGTAACGAGAAAATAAAACTTCAACCTGTACACTCAAGGACATTCTGATTCAAACACCGGAAAATTGCAATATAGTTTCTCTAGTGTGTAGAAGTATCCCCCAAAATTGGTGCGTACCTGGAACCTGAGAATGTGACCTTATTTGGAAACAGTCTTTGCAGATGTAATTAGATATGAGGAGGTCAGCTGGATTAGGGTGGAACCTAGATCTAATGACCGGTGTCCTTATAAGGAGAGAACATAGACATACACAGGGAGAAGGCCGTGTGAAGACAGCAGCAGAGACTGGAGCAATGCAGCCACAAACCAAAGATGGCTGGGCCACCAGAAGCTAGGAAGACGCAAAGCAAAGAGTCTTTCTTGGAGCCTCTGGGGGCAGCACAGCCCTGCAGACACTTCGACTTCAGACATCCGGCCTCCAGAACTGGGAGAGAATACATTTCTGTTGTTTTAAGTCACCGAGTTTGTGGTACCTTGTTACAGAAATCCCAGGGAATGAACAGTTTCCTTCATTTTTCCCAATGTTCTCAAGTGAACACCAAACCCAATTCTGTTTTGGGAGTGAAATAACTTTTTTTAAAGATGATAGACTCAAGTAAATGTTCTTTTAAATTTTCCCCCACAATTATTTGAGTACTGAGTTTCAGAAATTTGTCTTTGTGAAACAGTCTTACCAGGAAGCCTCATTTCCAGATAGCCTCGGACCCTACTAATGAGGTCAGATGGCGGTCTCTCTCCTGCCTGCCCTGTCCCAGCTTCGTGTGTATGAATATCCAAAAGCAACATCTCATTCAGCATGACCTGACGAAGCTTTGGTGAGAACTCTGTTACCAACTCCAAACAAGCAGCAAAGAGCTGTTTAGCATGGAAGAAGTCCTATGAAAAGAAACAGAACAGCCTGGGTCACCTTTCCTTTGGAACCAAAAAATGTGTGTCTTTATGATGACAGAGCAAAGAGAAAAAGGATTAATTCAAACAGTTAACGTTGCTTATCTCAGGTAGTGATGCTAGGCTCTCTTTTCATCATCGCTGTATTATTGATTTATTCCAATAAATATTTAATACCTTTGTAATTTAAAAAATCCAATAAACAATATAAAATACATGCTGTATGGTTAAACAAGTTTTATAAAAGTTATAAAATAACCAAAGACTTCCATATTTATATGGGTATAAAATTCTATTACAAGCACCCTTCTCCATCCAACATATTCAGAATTAGATCACAGACCATTCAAGGGTTGCACATTCTAAAATCTTCGCACACCACCCCACTAGCCTATAAAATTGGCTAACAAATCAAGTAAATTAAATCAGCTATGATCTAAGTCCTTTTCTACTCATCTCACTCACATGTTTCCAGAGACTAGATTCTATTTCTCCACATACTTCACTCCAATCATCTGGCTTCTACCCCCATCTTTACAAAGAAATAGCTCTCATAAGCCAAAGATCTTTTAATCGTCCAATCTACTGAACACTTGTCTGTTATCTCACAGGAATGAAGAGCTGCAACTCGGTGCTATGTATCATCCTTTTCCTGACATTTTCTTTTCCCCTAGCAATTACACCTTCTACATCTGTCTGCTCCTCACACCCATCACACCACTCTTTCCTGGACCTAGTGTTGCATTCCCTAGGGTCTCATGCTCTTTATATTCTCTCTGGGTGATCTTTGGTAACTCCCAAATCTGTAACTCCAGTCTAGACATTCTCCAAGCTTCAGGCTGTTTCCAACCATAGCCTCAAATTAAAATTGTAAACATAGACTCATTATCTGCTCTGCAAAAATGTGCTTCTGCACATTCACTTGCTGGCATTGTCACCTGCTCTGACTCCCAAACCAGAAGTCTGAGCATCACGCTCAATTCTTTCTGTCTCTTGCCTTCGAGATTAAATCAGTTACCAATTGCTTCCAGATTTTACCTCCTAAATATTTCGCTAATATGTTTTCTTCTGCCGGGCGCGGTGGCTCAAGCCTGTAATCCCAGCACTTTGGGAGGCCGAGGCGGGTGGATCACGAGGTCAAGAGATCGAGATCATCCTGGTCAACATGGTGAAACCCCGTCTCTACTAAAAATACAAAAAATTAGCTGGGCATGGTGGCGCGTGCCTGTAATCCCAGCTACTCAGGAGGCTGAGGCAGGAGAATTGCCTGAACCCAGAAGACGGAGGTTGCGGTGAGCCGAGATCGTGCCATTGCACTCCAGCCTGGGTAACAAGAGCAAAACTCCGTCTCAAAAAAAAAAAAAAAAAAAAATATGTTTTCTTCTATCCCTTCAAACACTTGGGACACTTACTAGCTGTGTGCCCTCGGAGAATGTAATACCTTTAAAACTGAGATCATACCTTTCACAAACTTTTCGTGAATAAATAACAGACGTCTTTGAAATTGCAGAACAGTCTCTGTGCCCAGTAAATGTTATGTTAGGTGTGGAAGGAGAAGAACTGCTAACTACATTCCCCCATTAAAACTTTTCAATGGCTTACAATTGTCTCATGATGCATTGTCCAATATGGCAGCCACTAGCTAGATGTGGCTGTTGAGCATGTGAAATGTGACCAGTCCAAATTGAGAGATTCTATAAAGTATAAAATACTTACTGGATTTGGAAGACTTAGCACATATATTTTTAAAAGAATGCAAAACATCTCAACTTTTTCTATCAATTACAGGTTGAAATGATAGTTTAGACATATTGAGTTATATAAATCATTTAAATCAACCTCACTTTATGAAATTATAGATTACATACATGGCCTACATTATGTTTCCACTGGACAATGTTGGTCTAGAGCAGCAGTTCTCAAACTTTAGAATGCAAACAAAATTACTTCGAGGGCTTATTTTAAAAGATGTTGTGCCCATCCCAGAATTTGATTCATTAGGTCTAGGATGGGGCCCCAGAATTTGTATTTCCAGCAAGTTCTGGCCATGTTTAGTGGCTCATGCCTGTAATGCTAGCACTTTGGGAGGCTGATGTGGAAGGGCTGTTTGAGCCCAGGAGTTCAAGACCAGCCTGGGCAATATAGTAAGACTCTGTCTCTACAAAAAAATTTTATTTCAAATAAGCTGGGCATGGTGGCACATGCCTGTGGTCCCAGCTACTTAGGGGGCTGAGGTGGGAAGATCGCTTGAGCCCAGGAAAGTTAAGGCTACATTGGGCCGTGATCGTGCCACTACACTGAGGTCTGGGTGACAGGGCAACACCCTGTCTCAAAATAAAAGTTACCAAATATCACAGATGCTGCTGGTGTGGGGACACAGATAACTTATTTAACCCTCAATTTTAGTTCATTTCTGCCTTCCAAATGCTGTCTTTAACCTTCCTACACAACTTAGTGTATCATCAGTCATGCAACTGCACTATTTTATATGATTTAAACATTCCACTTAAGTTTCAACATCCCAGACTGCAAACTCATGTAAAATACACTACAAAAGTAACTTTATACAATTTTGTTTTTTAATCTTGGTACACAATCTTTACTAACTGAATTCTACAAGTAATACCTTTGCATGTTCTCTAAATTTTTAAAAGGCACAGAGCAGTATCCATTTATTTGATCAAGATCATTTTAATTACAAGGGTAAAGGAAAAAGAACAAACCAGAATGCCTTTTCAAATATCCTTTTAGGCCATGAGTAATTTTAGAGATTAGGAAAAGTTAAGAATTTCTGGTTCCTGACTTCCTGCTAAAATTAGTAAAGCATATACTTTTTTTTTTTGAGATGGAGTATTGCTCTGCCACCCAGGTTGCAGTGCAGTGACATAATCTTAGCTCATTCTAACCTCCAACTCCCAAGAGATTCTCCTACTTCAGACTGCAGAGTAGCTGAGATTACCAGTACCCAGCTAATTTCTGTATTTTTACTAGAGACAGGGTTTCACCATGTTGCCCAGGCTAGTCTCGACCTCAATTGATCTGCCTGCCTCAGCCTCCCAAAGTGCCAGGATTACAGGTGTGAGCCCCGGCACCTGGCCATAAAGCATATTTTTCTACCCACCTTGGCCTCCCAAAGTGCTGGGATTACAGATGAGAGCCACCGCACCTGGCCCCATAAAGCATATTCTTAACAGGTGTTTGATACACACTTTTACTCACCTTAACAATACTGCAGTGCAAACCTTTGGCCATAAGAATATAAACCAAATCTCTTGTTAAATTGTCTTTAATTCCCAGGATAACACCACTATAGACAGAAGGTACTTCCCACTAAAAGAAACAAAAAAATACATATATACACACACACACAGAGAGAAAGCCAAATCTAGATAAGAATCTTTCAATAATCTTTAATCACACTAAAAAAAATAATTCATAGGTGGTCTCTTAAAAAGAAAGGAAAATGACAGCCATAATATAATGCTGACGAAAATGAACATTCACTACAATCAGTGCGTAATAATGGATTGGGACTTTCTGAAGGATTAGTTAGGAAAAAGACACAAAGACTAGGAGTTTTATATATATTAATTCAGGTAATCCTCACAATGATACTAAGGTAAGTACTATTATGCTACTATTATCGTTTTGCAAATAAGGAAACTGCAACACAAAGAAGTTAAATAGCTTGTTCAAGATTATACAGCTATTTAAGTATGAAGCTGACATTCAAACTAAAGCAGGCAGTTAATCCCAGAATGTCCTATAACAACTATTATGCTATACTCGTACATCTTTAAAATTTTTGGTTTTTGCTTTTTGAGACAGAGTCTCACTCTGTTGCCCATGCTGGAGTGCAGTGGTGTGCTCTCTGCTCACTTCAGCCTCTGCCTCCCAGATTCAAGTGATTCTCCTGCCTCAGCTTCTCAAGTAGCTGGAAATACAGGTGCACACCATCATGCCCGGTTAATTTTTGTTATTTTTAGTAGAGACAGGGTTTCACCATATTGGCTAGGCTGGTCTTCAACTCCCGGCCTCGGCCTCAAGTGATCCACCCACCTCAGCTCCCCAGAGTGCTGGGATTACACGAATGAACCACTGCATCTGCCCTCATCTTAAAAATTTACACTAATAAATAGCATCAATGCTAAAAAA
>NW_016107424.1:5118022-5121738 GCF_001604975.1 Cebus imitator | reverse complement strand
AAAAAAAAAAAAAAAAACAAAAAAACAAAAATAAAATACCCTATACAACACACAGCATGTACTGGCTACAGACTGCATAAATAATATAACATTTACATATATTTACAATTATATTTAAAATGCAGCCGGACATGGTGGCTCATGTCTGTAATCCCAGCACTTTGGGAGACCAAGGCAAGCAGATCACTTGTGGTCAGAAGTTCAAGACCATCCTGGCCAACATGGTGAAACTCCATCTCCACTAAAAATACAAAAATTAGCTAGGCATGGTGGCAGGTGCCTATAATCCCAGCTACCTAGCTACCTGGGAGGCTGAGGCAGGAGAATCACTTGAACCTGGGAGGCAGAGGTTGCAATAAACCAAGACAGCACCACTATACTCCAGCCTGGGTGACAAAGAGAGACTCCATCTCAAAAACATAAACAAAATGCATGTAGATATTTTGTCAACAAATGGAAAAACTCATTTTTAGATGCTACTCAATGGTATCTTTTTGTTTCTGACATTTTCTACTTTCTCTGTCAATGGATGTTTAAAAATGCAATTATGGTCATGTGAAGGTCTTAAAACTGTTAAGCAAAAGAGGTCCTTATTAAAAAGGTCAGTGAACAGCTTTTCTATTAAATTATCTCAAATAACAAGGGCAATTTTCTTATCTGGTCTTGACAAAGGGTTTCTTACCTTATTAGACACTGTCCAGAATTGGCGCTCTGAAGTCATACCATGTAATTCAATTAAAATCTGTCTAATCCTCCAAGGATCCACTGACAATATAAGTTGATGCTCTAACTGACCAATGTTGACACTTGCTGAGGCTAAAACAAAGATTTATGTTTCAACAATTTAATTGAAAGATACAGCTATAAGAATGACAAATTATTGTATCTATAAATTAAAAGCTGCTATCATCTTGAGAACTGATTCACTCAACAGTGTATATTACATATTAACTTTAACCTCACATAGATAACCTAACACAATTTTGTTATATCTACATTTATTAATTGCATGCATTTTAAAAATAAAGATAATGAAAATATAAACAAGATAAAAATATTAATTTCATGCAAAGAACTATGCAGGATATATGAAAAGAATTAACATAGATTCCTACTTTTGAACATAATATGCTAACAAAAGTATTTATAAAATGTTAATTTTGAGTAATAAACATTAAGCATGTGTTTCCGAGACAGAAGGGAGCATGTTCTTCCCAGAGACCCAAAAATAATTACCCAAATCCCTAATTACAGCTCAGCTATCAGAGGCAGTCTTCAGGTATGCATTTCCAGCAGTTCTGTATGTATTAACCTTACCCTTTTCCTTTACAACTGGACAGTCAACCAGTTTAAATCTAGTGAAGGTCAAAGAAGCTAAAATTGTGCTTTTGTAAAACCAACTGAATTCTCTCTCATCTATACTAAATTTTGAAGTTTATGTTTCTTATTTTAAAATAGCATTGTATTTTCTGCTTGTATTTGTAAAGGCAAAAATGGAAAAAAAAAAAATAAATAAACAAATAAGCCAAAAATGGCAATACTGCCAAAGCTGTTTGGCCAGCAGATACTAGCACAGTTATACAGACTGACATGCAGGAACATCTGTCCTCCTACTGGTTCCAGCATCTCTCGCACTCCTCTCCCCGTTTTTGTTGTTACCTGCATGAACATATTGGCAGCAGTGTGACCTTGGTCTACTTCCCCAGCTAAAATCTTTCACGTATCTAGGCCTGATTCTGCACTAATCATCGGCTCGGCAGAGCTCGCACATAACTGCCTATACAGAAATCTGACATGGAAGACAGGTGAATTTCTATTAATTACCAACAAAAGTGTTAATTACAACAAATAAGAGAGAATCCTCAAATATATTTCCATGGTAATTTCAATAGAGGGACAAAACATGCCAACATTTTAGCTGGCAGACTGGAGAGCTAACCTGGGATATCATAAAATGAAGTTACAGGTTTAATGCACAGATTTACTCTAGGGGATCTCTTCCTCATCTGATCAACAAGTAGCTTTCGTTCTTCATCTTTCAACAATGTAATGAAAAGCTCATGTGAAGAAATCATGAAAACATACTGCAGATCTTCCAATCCCAGACACACATTCCTAGATCAGTAAGAAATATTGTAAAACAAAAAAGTGTATAATTTAGTTTGAGAAAAACAATCATATCAATGAACTTTAATAAGTGATTGAAAAAGCCACCATTACATAAACTGTATAATGATAGTTTGAAATAGATTTTAAAATTTCCCTTCGGTCCTTATTTAAAATTGTGATGTCAATGCCACAATACACAAAAAAGGTAACTATAAAATCCTAACATCTTACATGGCTACACAAATTTGAACTTAATGGGTTCTCAAACCCCAGTTACTGCCTGGTTATAAGACACCCAAAACAAAAACAAAAGTAGTAACAGATACTTTTTTCACAGGACTAAGTTTAAAGTTAAAAAAAAAAAAAAAAAAAGAAAGAAAATAAAGGTACTTACTTCAGAAAAGCAGCCATGTTTCCTTTCAAAGACTCTGAAGCTTTTTCTAGATTTATTGATCTTGAACATACCTAGGAATTTGAGTAATTTTCATTTGAATATGGGTACTTTAAAAAATGTAGATTATAATTTGAAAAGGTTAGATTTAAAAACAACTGAATTTTTCTTTCTCAATCATATACCAATGACAGATTTAGTTAAGTAACTTAACAGGAGATGAGACCAAGGAGTAAGAATCCATTAAAAAGGGGAAATGGAATCTGATCATTTTAATAACTGCAGGTGTATACATGCAGCAAAGAATAACCTAGCTACCATGCTGTACGGTTCTCACAGAATTTATCAAGTATGTTGCCAAATTATATTAAGTGATAAATCATAGAAATCAGTAGCTCCTGTCAGAAGAGTTGAATAAAAATTTTTTAAAAACAAAAAGAAAATGGTTGAATGACTGATTTATCATGAAAATAGAATTCATGGTTCTATATTCATGAGTTGCTCATGAATATTTAAAAAGCTAACCAAAGTTTAAAAAGTAAACAATGCAAACAAAGAAAAGAAACTAGTTATGGTTATATTAGTCATCTACAAATAATATTTTCGTAATATTATTTTGAATTCATTCATTAGATAAGGATTCTTCCCCATGTATTATTCATAAGAAGCCAAAACAGTGTAAAAGTCCCTAATCTCAAGAAATTGTTAAATATTTTCCACACTAACACACACACATAAAATAGAATGTTCATAGAAGTATTACTCACAGTTGCCAAAAAGTAGAAATAACCTTAAGTCTACCAACTAATGAATGGACACACAAAATCTATGGCACATTCATTCAATGAGGTATTATTCAGCCATAAAAAGGAATGAAGTACTGATACATGCTACAATACTAAAAACATGCTAAGTGAAGGAAGCCAGTTATAAAAGACCATCTGTTTCATAGTTCCATATATATAAAATATCCAGAACAGACAAAACTATAGATAGAAAGTAGATTAGTAGTTGCCTCAGGTGGTGGGGGGCTGAGGGAAAATGAGGAGTGAGAGGTAATGATTAAGAGATCATTGTTTTGGGGTGAAAAAAGTGAAGTGATAGTTGCCCAAATGTAGGAATACACTAAAAACCACTGACTTATACACTAAAAATGTGTGAGGTGTATGGTATGTGAATTATATCTTAATGGAACAGTTAAAAAAAAAAAAAAAAA
>NW_016107424.1:5113740-5117186 GCF_001604975.1 Cebus imitator | reverse complement strand
CGGCTCACCGCAACCTCCGCCTCCTGGGTTCAGGCAATTCTCCTGCCTCAGCCTCCTGAGTAGCTGGGATTACAGGCACGCACCACCATGCCCAGCTAATTTTTTTTTTGTATTTTTGGTAGAGACGGGGTTTCACCATGTTGACCAGGATGGTCTCGATCTCTTGACCTTGTGATCCACCCGCCTCGGCCTCCCAAAGTGCTGGGATTACAGGCTTGAGCCACCGCGCCGGGCCTCAAATACCATTTTCTGATTAACAAATTAACCTATCAATAAATAACATCTGAATATCTTAGAGTATATGAAATATACTTACATTCTAATAATTTTGCTTCTTTGCTGCCACATGTAAGATATTATGGTGAATATTTGAGTCTTCTTTTACAAAAGATTATTCACATAGTAAGATGCATTGTACATGTGTCATGGAATAATGTTGGAAGCATATGTTAACTTTTGTTAAGCAACAGATCATGTTATATGAATTTCACTCACCTCAATTTTTAAAAAGAAAAAGTCGAACTAGTGGATATCTCTGTAGATGCTTTAATATTAAAAAGACAAATTCTGCCTGTAATCCCAGCACTCTGGGAGGCCGAGGGGGGCAGATCATGAGGTCAAGAGATCGAGACTATCCTGGCCAATATGATGAAACGCCGTCTCTACCAAAAAAATACAAAAATCAGCTGGGCGTGGTGGTGCGTGCCTATAGTCCCAGCTACTCGGGAGGCTGAGGCAGGAGAATTGCTTGAACCCAGGAGGTAGAGGCTGAAGTGAGCTGAGACTATGCCACTGCACTCCAGCCTGGCGCCTGGGAGCAACACTCTGAAAAAAAAAAAAAAAAAAAGATAAATTTTAATACTAATAAACATGATGAAGTGAACAGATCCTTAGAAAGTAACTTTTTACACAAACTTTTCCAGACAATAAAAAAAGACAGATGTCTCAACTTATTTACAGGACAAGTATGATCTTGACACCAACATCAAAGGCAAGACAAGAAAGACAAAAATAAGTGCACTGGCCAGGCGTGGTGGCTTACACCTGTAATCTTAGCACTTTGGGGGGCTGAAGTGGGAGGATCACTTGAGGTCCGGAGTTTGAAATCAGCCTGGCCAACATAGTGAAACCCCATCTCTACTAAAAATACAAAAAAAAATTAGCCAGGCATGGTGGTGGGTGCCTGTAATCTCAGCTACTCTGGAGGTTGTGGCAGGAGAATCACTTGAACCTGAAGAAGGAGGTTGCAGTGAGCCAAGGTCGAACTACTACACTCCAGTCTGGGTGACACAGTGAGACTCCATCTCAAAAAATAAAAAATTAAAATACATGCATCAATCTCATACATGAATATAGAAAAAAAAACAAGTATTAGCAAATCAAATTCAGCAATTTCATTTAAAAAAAGATCATGACCTAGTTGGGTTTATTCCAGATATGCAAATGTTTAACACTTGAAAATCAATTATGCTTTATCATATTAACAGGTAAGAAGAGAGAAATTGTGATCATTACAATAGACATAGAAAAAACATTTATAGAATCTAAAAATAATTCATTATTTTAAAAACAGGACGTTCAGTGAACTAAAGGAAGGAAGGAAACTTCCATAATCAGATAAGGGATAGCTACAAGAAAAACCTACAATAAACATCATTCTAAATGGTGAAGTAGTATAAGTTTTCCTTCTGAGACTGGGAGTGAGATGAGGCACTTTACTATTCACACTTCTACTGGACACTGTAGGCAACAGCCAGTACATTAAGTAAAAAGACATCAAAACTAAAAGGTTAGAAAAGGAATAAACAAAATGCATTTTTAACAGATGACTGACTGCATGCATAGAAAAATAAAATAATTTATGGATAAATTAACGGAATTTTTAAAAGCTAAGCAAAGTTGTTGGATACAAAATTATTAGAAAGTTCACTTATACTTCTATATCAATGCACAAATTCTTTTCTTTTTTTTTTTTTTTCTGAGATGGAGTCTGGCTCTGTCATCCAGGCTGGAGTGCCATGGCAGGATATCAGCCGACTGCAACCTCCGCCTCCCAGGTTCAAGTGATTCTCCTTCCTCAGCCTCCTGAGAGCTGGATTTACAGGCACGCTCCACAATGCCCAGCTAATTTTTGCATTTTTAGTAGAGACAGGATTTCACCATGTTGGTCAGGCTGGACTTTAACTCCTGACCTTGTGATCCACCCACCTCGGCCTCCCAAAGTGCTGGGATTACAAGGGTGAGCCACCGAGCTCGGCTGCATGAGCTATTTTCAAGTCTACATTTAAAGAACTATGAAAAAAAATTTAAGACTTCTATGTAAAAATTAGAAAGCTCTAAAGGACACTAAAGACTACCTAAAGAAATCAAGAGCCATACCCATTCATGGATTAGGACACCCAATAATGTAAAGATATAAATTATTGGGGGGTCTCTCTGAGCATACTTTGGCTTGGGAGGCTGCCAATTAAATTTTTTATAAAAAAAAAGCTTAAAAAAAAAAAAGACATTCTTTCTTTCCAAACTGAGTACTAAATTTAATGTAATTGCAAACAAAAATTCAACAGATTTATGAAACTTGACAATGTGAGTCTAATGTTTACACATAAAAATGCAAAGGACAAGAACAACCAATACAACCTTGAAAACAAGGTGGAGGAACTTGTTCTCATTGGTATCAGGACATAGACATAATGAGGTACGGACAGACAAATAGCAAGTGCTACAAAACGGCTCAGAAGCAAGCCCATACACGTATAGACTCTTGGCATACAATAGAGATGGCTCTAGAGATTGGTGGAAAAGATTAACCTTTCAATAAGTGGTGCTGGAACACTCCCTACTTCACCCTACTTCACACAAAAGCAACTGTAGGTTGATTAAACACCTAAATGTGAAAGGAAGGCTAGGCTATAAAGCTTTTAGAAGATATAACACAGAAGAAAATATTCATGACATGATAGAAAAAAAGCTTTCTTAAGACACAGAAATCACTGTCATAAAGGAAAAAAATGATAAATTTGATATTAAACTTTGGAACAATATAAAGAAAATTAAGCTGGGTGTGGTGGCTCATGCCTGTAATCCCAGCACTTTGGGAAGCCGAGGTGGGTGGATCATTCAGGAGTATGAGACCAGCTTCGGCAATATGATGAAACCCCATCTTTACCAAAAATACAAAATATTAGCCAGGCACGGTGGCACGCACCTGCATTCCCAGCTATTCAAGAGGCTGAGGTGGGAGGATGGCTTGAACCCAGGAGTTGGAGGTTACAGTGTGCTGAGATCAAATCACTGTACTCCAACCTGGGCAACACAGTGAGTTCCTGTCTCAGAAAAAAAGAGAGAGAGAACTGAAAGTGAAACTCAGAGAAGATACCTGCAATATTTAAAATTGGTTGCCGGGCGCGGTGGCTCAAGCCTGTAATCCCAGCACTTTGGGAGGC
>NW_016107424.1:5110157-5113095 GCF_001604975.1 Cebus imitator | reverse complement strand
AAAAAAAAAAGAAAAGAAAAGAAAAGAAAAAAAAGAGGCATAACACTTGAAAAAGGTACCTCAAAAAACAAAATCCATGAGTAAAAACTAAATGAAGAGTTGCAGAAATGAAAACCTCAATGAGGTACTGTTAGAAAACCACCTCACAGGTGATCTGACGATATCAAATGTTAACAAGGATGCTGAACGATGAGAACACTCAGGCATGCTGGTGGTACAAACTACTTGATATTAAAAACTAATGTTGCAGATATACTTTTCCCGAGATATATAACGTAAACTGGTGCGTATGTGCACCTAGATACATGTACAAGTATGTTCCAAGCAGCAAAAACGATAAACACAAATATTCATCATCGTATGTGTATACAGCCATAAACTATAAAAAACACAAATGTCTCCCATCATAAGAATGAAGAAACTGTGGCGTGGTCCATATAATTTTCTAACATCTTAAAGCAATGAAAAAAATTATGTTTCTATACAACTTGAATAAATCTCACAAATATAATGTTTAGTGAACGAAGACAAAGAGCACATATTGTATGATTCCACTTATATGAAGTTCAAAACAGGCAAATTAAAGATTGTTCTTTCAGGATGCATACAGAGGGGATACAACTGAAAAGAAAGCAAGAAAATGATGATCACAGAAGTCCAGGGCAGTGGCTGCCTCAAGGGAAGGCAGAGGAAGTTGTAAAGACCACAACAAACGCTTCTAGAGTGCTGGCAACGCTGTATTTTTGGAAGTGGTATTATCTGTGCTTTATATATTTCTCTCAATATCTGTAACATTAAGACTGTTAAGACAGAGGTAGAGTGATGGAGTAGAAACACAGACCCCACAGCACACAGGAGAGACTAGAGGTTTGATTTGGGAGTTCTTAGTAAACAGCTGATGAAACAAATGAGTGAAGCTTTGGAAGTGAATAAAAAATGAGTGAGCCAAAGATAAAAGTTCTATAAACAGAAACACTAAAGGAAGAGCAAAGGAGAAGTCAATGAAGGACTGAGGAGAATCCAATAAAGGTTCCAAAGAAACATGGGGGAGAACTAGAAAAAGAGTTACAGTGGGAGACAAGGTAGAAGGGCATAATCTGTCAAAAGTGCCAACTGTCGAACACAGAAAGGCAAGGCAGATAGAAAAAAAGACACTGGATTGGAGGTTACTGGTAAGCTTAAAGCAAATTATAAATCAAAATGGGAAAGAAAAACAGGTCATACCTCAAGAAGAAAGTCTATTTTCTCTTTATTCGGTCTAAGAAATAGCTGGTTGAATTGAACACTAATTGTTCTGCCTTCCAGTATATCACGGACTGTATTACAGGCACAAACTTTAAAACAGATTTCATCTAGAGCTTCATTTCTGTAGAACACAAAAGCAGATCAACTAGCATTATTTTTAGTGTAAAAGAAAAGTGTATATTACAAAATTATATTCACAAGAATAAGCCATTTGTTTTTGAGAGGTAAAATTTTAGGATATTCAAGCAAGTCAAGCATACTAATAAATATATACCAAATCATGGGGAGAAAGCAAGCAGACAGGTTTTGAATTTATCAAGGGACAATTTAGTTACATATCAGTTACATATAACAGAATGAAATTCTGCTATACATAATTTTCCCCCAAGCATTTTTTTTTTTTTTTTTTTTTTGTATTGGACTCTTGCTTTGTCACCCAGGCTGGAGTGCAGTAGTGCAATCTCAGCTCACAGCAACCTCCACCTCTTGGGTTCAAGCAATTCTTGTGCCTCAGCCTCCTGAGTAGCTGGGACTATAGGCGTGCATCACCACGCCCAGCTAATTTTTATATTTTTTGGTAAAGACAGGGTTTCACCATGTTGGCCAGGCTGGTCTGGAATTCCTGACCTCAATTGATCCACCCACCTCGGCCTCTCAAAGTGTTAGGATTACAGGCATGAGCCACGGCACCTGGCCCCTCCAAGCACTTTTAAAATGGACTAGATAGAGGAACACCAGAGTGGCTCCTCTGGCTATGTTTATTTCCCATACATTAACAACATGAAAACAATGTCAAAGTCATAAAAGTAATTTGAAGGTGTGGTTTTCATAAACCAGAATGCATTGCTATTTTATTCAAAAACCAAAAAGTAATTTTTCAACTTACTCACTTACCCCTGTTGAGCTTTCTGAAAGAGTTCTCTTAGTACTGACTGTCGGAACTGGACAGGTAAACTCAAGGTTAAGTTGTCTTCAATGAAAATCTGTATTACCTCCTAGAACACATACAAAAAGTTGCACCCATTCAAAAAATCATGGCAAAGTTTTGTTTTTGTTTTGTTTTTTACTTTAAACAAGTCTTTCTATAATGGAAAATACAAGTTGAAAAAAAAAAATCACAGATATATCTTACCGTTTCTTCCTAAAATTCTAAAATTTGGTTGAAGGCAAAAACAGTCCAGCTACCCCTTTTTTAAAATTGAAGATCACAAACCAAAAATTAGAGGTAAGAAAATAATCAATCAGTAAGGGGCAATTCAGCTATGTTATTAGAAAAAAATTTTAGGCTGGGCATGGTACGTCACGCCTGTAATCCCAGCACTTTGGGAGGCCAAGGCAGGTGAATCATGAGGTCAAGAATTCAAGACCAGCCAGGCCAACATTGTGAAACCCTGTCCCTAATGAAAACACAAAAATTAGCTGAGTGTTGTGGCATGTGCCTATAATCCCAGCTACTCAGGAGGCTTGAAAAATTTTTTCAAGCGATTCTCTCGAACCCAGGAGGCAGAGGTTGCATTGGGCCGAGATTGAGCCACTGTACTCCAGCCTGGGCGACAGAACAAGACTCCATCTCAAAAAAAAAAAAAAAAAATTCTCTCTACTTTAAATACAAGTTCGTAAGACAAACTAAATTATACTAATTAAAAGCTGGGCATGGTAGCTCATGCCTATAATCCCAGCACTTTGGGAGGCC
>NW_016107424.1:5102313-5107181 GCF_001604975.1 Cebus imitator | reverse complement strand
TTACCCATGCTGGAGTGTAATGGCGCGATCTCTGCTCACCGCAACCTCCGCCTCCTGGGTTCAAGCAATTCTCCTGCCTCAGCCTCCTGAATAGCTGGGACGACAGGCATGCGCCACCACATCCAGCTAATTTTTGTATTTTTAGTAGAGACAGGGTTTCACCATGTTGACCAGTATGGTCTTGATTGATCTTGCGACCTTGTGATCCACCTGCCTCAGCCTCCCAAAGTGCTGGGATTATAGGCATGAGCCACTGCGCCCAGCCCCCATCTCTTAAAAAAATAATAATAATTTAAAAATTCAGCTGAAAAAATATGCTAAGAAGTGATTCTAATAAATTTAAACGATTTAAACTATATTATCTGTAGACTACAAAAAAAATACCCATTGTTACATACAGACTTTTTCTCAGCTCCTTCTCAAGCAATGGAAGAGCAGGAAAGAAAGAAGTGGTACTAGTGAGAGAAGGGGGAAGGGAGATTTCTGAAAATTAAGCTGATCAGCCACTACCAGGAAAGTATTGACAAAAGTGGTTTCAAAACTATGGGCCAAGCACCAGCTTCACCTCCATAACAAAACACAAGCAAGGTAGAGCTCTATAGGAGCAACACAGCAGCTTCCCAAATGTGAGACGACACACCTGTTACAGCTGCTCAACATGACTTCATCAGCACTAAACAAAACCCACATCGTTCATAAAAACACAGCCCATTCGAAGAAATACAATTTCTAAGATAATCCTGCATGTGTAAGGGATGAATCTCAGAGTTGCCACAAAACTGTTACTGCCCCCTTCTTAGCTACCCATTACACTATTTTCTGATTTATGTATTTTAGAACTTTATTACAGTCACAGTGACATGTGCCTATCTCTGGGTGATATTCCTAAGGTCTTATTGGCACAGGTCTTACCACTCCAGTGAGGCTTTTTTGTTTTTTGGGTTTTTGTTTCGTTTCATTTTTGAGGCAGGGTCTTGCTCTGTCACCCAGGCTGGAGTATAGTGGTGCTATCATAGCTCACTGCAACCTTGAACTCCTGGGCTCAAGTGAGGAGTTCGGCTTCCCAAGTGCTTGGCCTCCCAAGTGCTAGGATTACAGGTGTGAGCCACCACACCCAGCCAACTTGTTAAGGAATCTGTATTTTATGATAATTGACCTCACCCTTCATAAACCTTCACTAAGGAGATTTAACTGAAAGCTCTCTAGTCTTTATTAAATTCACTTGTATATATAATTAAAGTTCAAGAAAGTTTAATTTTCTTTCCTAGAACAAAGCAATACTTTTTTTTTTTTTTTTTTTTTTTTTGAGGCGGAATTTTGCTCGTTACCCAGGCTGGAGTGCAATGGCGCACTCTCGGCTCACCACAACCTCCGCCTCCTGGGTTCAGGCAATTTCTCCTGCCTCAGCCTCCTGAGTAGCTGGGATTACAGGCACGTGCCACCATGCCCAGCTAATTTTTTGTAGTTTTAGTAGAGACGGGGTTTCACCGTGTTGACCAGGATGGTCTCGATCTCTTGACCTCGTGATCCACCCGCCTCGGCCTCCCAAAGTGCTGGGATTACAGGCGTGAGCCACTGCGCCCGGCAGCAATACTTTTAAAAAAGGGCCAAAAATGGGGGAAAGAAGTGCCATCTTGTCTTCTCTCTTCCTCTATTTTCTGTGAAAAATAAAAAATCCCCTAGATAAGAAAACTATAAAGCTGGAATAATACCCAATTGAAGACACAAAACTAAAAGTCAGTTATGGCTTTGTCATTTCATGATTCCTATTTTGAGTTAAATAACATGAATGAATGCACTGTTTCTTCTTTAGAATGCTTTCCAATAAAGACTTTAAAAGCATAATTCTAATTCCCAGTGATTTTCATAATAAAACTGAAGATAAACACCAAGAGGTGGGGGAAGGGAGGCAACAAAAGTCTCAAATGACTCATAAAGGCCTTTTCATGAACTAAACTGAGATGGTGAGTAAGCTCAAGGGCAGGTGGGCTCTGTCTGTAACAGACCACCCAAACCCACCAGAACTGCCATGTTCGCTCCCTTTCTCCTTCAGTCTTACTATTTGAAAGGGCTAATAAAGCTGGGCTATAAGCCATACATCCAAAAGACACAAGACTTAATGTTTGTAAAACTAAAAGCTATTAATATATTAGCAGCCAATAATGCCAGCTGCTAAACAAACACACACAACTAAAGGCCGTCTACCTGCAATTTTTTAATGTTAAAAGTTCTGCTTACAAGTATTTCTTACAAAATGTATTTAAAATAGGCAAACTTTATACCTTTAAGAAAAGATAGTAACAATGAAAAACTAACATCTGTGTAATGCTTTGCCTTAGAAATTATGAACTATAACTTCTCACTAGATTTTCATAAGAATCTCAGGAAATGGGATAATTATTACCATTATGTTACAGGCCAGTCTGACAGTGTAAATGACTTGCTTCAAGTCACGTAACTGGTAAACTGGTGGCACCAGGATTTGAACTTAGTTTTGTCTGGCTTCCAAAACTTTTCAACTACACCAGTGCATCCCCCTTACAAATCTTACCTGATAGCTGCCAGATCTCAAACAAATATGGACTTGACTATATGGAGTCAATTGTTGAGACGTACTATCAGAAGAAGGTACAAGAACATCACATGCTTGACAATAGCCAGCTAACCGCTTCTCATCTATGGTACAATGAAGAGATAATGAACCTATCTGTAAAGTAAGAGGTATACACCATTATCCACTGATGTAATATAAACAATAGCACCACCTTAGCACGTTTTAACAATACACGGAAATGCGAATAAGAAATTCAAAACTGGAGCAACCAAAAAACAAAAAGATTAAAGGTTTAGAACAGGGGTCAAAAAACCATTGCTATAGGCCAAATCCAGCCTATGGTCTGTTTTTGTCTGTCCTTTGAGCTAAGAACAATTTCTGTGGGCTGTAAACTACTCAAAGGGGACAAAAAAATACTAAGAATATGCAATAGAGACTGAATGTGGCCCCGAAAGCCTGGAATATTTAGTAGCTGGCCCTTTACAAAGAAAGTTTGCTGAAGCTTGATTTTGTGTTTTCAGGTCAATGTACAAAGGTGGACATCATTATCATGCCAGGTAGGTATGACAAGATATTAACAAAGAACAAATGATGTTAAAATTAAAGACAAGCTTAAAGGTTTTAAAAGACATATACCAGGCAGAGATTTAAAGGAGAGAACAGGCTTGAGCAAGGTGGCTCACGCCTGTAATCCCAGCACTTTGGGAGGCTGAGGCGGACAGATCACAAAGTCACGAGATCAAGGCCATCCTAGCCAACATGCTGAAACACTGTCTTTACTAAAAATACAAAAATTAGCCAGATGTGGTGGCACATGCCTGTAATCCCAGCTACTCAGGAGGCTGAGGCAGGCGAATTGCTTGAACCAGGGAGTTAGAGGCTGCAGTGAGCCGAGATCATGCCACTGCATTCCAGCCTGGCAACAGAGTGAGACTCCATCTCAAAAAAAAGAGAGAGAGAGCAAAGAAAACATAATCATCACTCGATTGGAAAGAACAGAAATGCTTCTACCCAGAGGATTTTAAAAAAAAGTTTGAAAAAAAATGCAAGTTTTAAATTATTGTATCTGAAATGCCACAAAATTAGAAACCTGATGAATTTCCTAGGCAAAGTAAAATGGGGATTTCTAGTGGGTCTAGCTAGAATAACGGAAGCATGTAAACCTCTAGGGCATTTAATCAATATCTCTACTAAGGACAGCAGAGATTAAAGTGGGAATTTTTCCAGGCACCAGGCATACAAAAACCTAGTTGTATACTTCACAATTCAGTCATCTGAATCATAAAAATAAAAACACAAATCATAAACACAGTAAAAATGTTTACTCATATTAGGAATTAATGGAAGGCAAGTTTATAAAAGATACCATATTTCACTCATCAAGTTAAAAAAAAAAAGTTTTTTTTTTTTTAAACATTCACTGCTAACTGAAGTGCCCTGAGAGAAATGTACCTGGAAAGTAATTTGGTTTGATAAATTATAGCCTCAAAAAAAAATAAATAACCACTGACGTCGTAATGCTTGTAGAAACTTAAACATATCTGAAATGTGAAGAAAAATTTAGGCTTGAAGATACAAATACCCACTCTTCTCGATTAATAAATATTATTAATGTCATTAAAGAACCTTTGGAAAAGGTTCATACCTTTGAAATGTCAAAATGCAATGTCATACCAGCTAATTATTCCAGAAGGACATTAGAAAAAGTTCAGCTTGCCAGGTGCAGTGGCTCACGCCTCTAATCCCAGCACTCTGGGAGGCCGAGGCGGGCAGATCACGAAGTCAGGAGATCGAGACCATCCTGGCCAGCACAGTGAAACCCTGTCTCTACTGAAAAATACTGAAATTAGCTGGGTGTGGTGGTGCGCACCTGTGGTCCCAGCTACGTGGGAGGCTGAGGCAGGAGCATGGCTTAAACCCGGGCAGCAGAGGCTGCAGTGAGCCAAGCTCACGCCACTGCACTCCAACCTGGCGCCTGGCGACAAAGCAAGACTCTGTCTCAAAAACTTTAGCATGCTTTAAACCCAATTGATGATATAATTTATGAAGTTATATTTTTAGCAATATAAAAGATTCAAGTGTGTAGTACACAGTTTATGGGCCAATAATTCACTAAACTTATAAAAACTAATTTGCCTGAAGTCAACTTTCATTTTTACACAGGCTATCTAACTGTAAGCATTTAACAGAGTGCAATAAAATAAATGCAAAAAAAATTTTCTTTGACAATTTGGCAGAAAGGTAATGGGAATGAAAAGAGGCAAGTGGGCAACCCACAGTTTTCTGAGTCCCTGCCCTGAACTTCTTCTAATAT
>NW_016107424.1:5078881-5102278 GCF_001604975.1 Cebus imitator | reverse complement strand
GGATTTACAATGAGCTTAACTGTACAAAAACATATAAATAGAAAAAAAACCGGGAAGAAAATATATTAGATTTGTAAAAGGGGTTATTTTCAGGTTATATTACTACAATTTTTTTAAAACCAGTTTTAGCACTTTCTTGAACATTACAAATAATGAACACATTTTTATCATCAGAAAAATCAAAGCCAAAAAATGTATAGATGTTTTAAAGAACTGCATATTAAGTGCCTATATGACTGGATTTACCTCTGCAATTAGTTCTTTGGTTCTAAAAAATTTTTCCCTGGCATTTTCATAGACAGCTGAATTTGTGGAGCCTTGCTGGAAGTATGCTGCACCCAAATCATAGCACACCTGAAATAATAATGAACACCAATTTGCTTAATAATTTCTCAGGTACTTAAGAGCTGACAGAACAAAATTCTCTTTATCTCAGGAAAACAGAAAAAACACATATTCCAAGGAGCAGTGCTACTGTCAATGTTCTTAGTCACAGGCAACATAAACCAACTCTGGTCAATTTAAGCAGAAAGCTGATTTACTGAGATTTCAGGTTGCCTACAGAATTGTTGGAAAGGCTAAAGAATCTGACTAGAAAAAAGGGCAAGAGAGGCATGCAGTCAAGAAGAGAGCTAACACTGGTCTAATGAAGACACCACTGCAGACAATCTCAACACAAGATTCCACAGCTCCTGTCACCTGTAGCCACCAGGACCAGACCCTGAAAGCAGCAGCTCCATTCCCGCAAGTGCTGCCCCCGGAAACCAGATTTCACTGTCACTGTTGCCGCTACATAACACCACAATGGATACTCCATCACCCTAAATGCTATGACTTACTAGGACTAGCTCCTGATTCAGTCAAAAGCAGTGTACCCATTTGTTTTGTAAAACTTATGAGATAAGCCTGTCCTTGAGCCAGATAAGGCTAGAGAAAGCTAGTAATGGAGTTTTCAGCTTATTTTATAAGAAGCAGACTCTGCCTCCTACAAGTCTGAAAAGATCGAAAATTCTTCTAATACAGGAGAGGGAAAAAAAAAGCTGGGGAGCCCCTCAAAAGTGAACGTGGTACACATCTAACATAACACACTGGTTAAATTGAGAAATTTAAACTAGAAAACTTTTCCAGTCGTATGTTTCTATGACAGAAGTTGTATGTAACATGTGGACAATAGGCAAAAAAATAATTTATATGTTTTTCCAAAAGCTTTCTTAGATGGACACCTGGAATTACCGAATGCAAAACTCAAAAAAGACTCAGATTATTTAGTTCAACTTGGCCATTTTATGGATAAGAACACAAAGGCCCAGAAAGTGACGTGAAAAGCATACAAGTAGTGGCAGAGCCCATGTTTGAACTCAGATTCCTAAACGCCTCAAATTTATTCTGCGCATGGCTGATAGATCAAGTCTTCTTAATCTGACTGACTTAAAAATTCTTTGCCAGGTGAGGTGGCTCATGCCTGTAATCCCAGCACTTTGGGAGGCCAAGGCGGGTAGATCACGAGGTCAAGAGATGGAGACCATACTGGCCAACACGGTGAAGCCCTGTCTCTACTAAAAATACAAAAATTAACTGGGCATGGTGGTGCACATCTGTAGTCCCAGTTACTCAGGGGGCTGAGGCAGGAGAATCGCTTGAACTCAGAATGCGAAGGTTGCAAGGAGCCAAGATTACGACACTGTACTCCACCCTAGTGACAGAGTGAGACTCTACCTCAAAAAAAAAAAAAAAAAAAAAAGTCTTCAATTATTCCCCAAAACAGAAGAAAGTTCAAACTCCTTCCCCTGCTATGTAAGGATCTCAGAATCTGGCCTAATCTTTCTTTCTAAACCTTTCTACTGTACTCTATTTTAATCATACCAGTTTTCTCAATTCCCCATTCACATGAGATCCTAGAAATAAGCTTCATTCCACATCCCTTACTCATTTTATACCACCAAACCAACCTCTGGCAACAGATACTTACTCCTCTTCCAAACTCCTATGCCATAATCATGCCTGGCGTTCATCATGAAACCACTCTTTACTGATAGTTTTATAAATATGGTTCTGTGCAATTCAACAAATCCACGTTAATTCTTTTTAGCCTCTACAATATTGCTTTACACTATTTAGACCACACTACATGTTTGGCTGAATTTTTTTTTTTTTTTTTACTGCAACCTCCTCCTCCTGGGTTCAAGGAATTCTCCTGCCTCAGCATCCCGAGTAGCTGGGATTACAGCTAATTTTTGTATTTTTTTGTAGAGACAGGATTTCACCACATTAGCCAGGCTGGTCTCAAAACTCCTAACCTCAGGTGATCCGCCTGCCTCGGCCTCCCTTGGCTGATTTTCATTTTAGAGAATTCATCCTATCTGGAGTAAAAGGATGCTAAAAGAGCAAACACACACACACACACACACACACACACACACACACACACACACACACACACACACACACACACACACACACTATAGTTATGTATAATTCTGCTTTCCAGGCAAAGATGGACTGCAAAATACCTAAAAGATATTTTCAAGTATTACTCTAGTAACTGACTAGCCACTACAATGAGTTTAGAGGTTAAGGGGCAGTCAATAGATTTATTATAAAAACAAAAAAAACCTGATAATGAAGCTGCCCTGAAGGGCAGTAAAACCTGGTTTTATTGGGGAAAAAAATAACAATTTTTCTTTTAAGTCTCAGGTAAATTTTAATAATGTAAAGAACCTACTTTAAATATTATCATGCCAGGAAATGAGTGTTACCATTAATTTGCCTTTTAAAAAACAGGAATTGTCACTCAGCTATGTAAGTAAAAGAACAGTTGATAGTTTACCTAGCACATTATAGATGTTTTACAGAAGTTCTGTTTTCAGGTTGTATCATCCGCCATATTGTGAAAATCAGCAGTGTTATCAACAACTTTTAAACAAGTTTTGAAAGATCATGAGAAACTATGTACCAGTAACACTACTATATGCGAGTTTCATCGGTGATTTTTAAAGGTTACCACCAAGTATCCTGTAATCCCAGTACTTCAGGGGGGCTGAGGTGGGAGGATCCCTTGAGCCCAGGAGTTCGAGACCAGCCTGGGCAACATAGGGAGACTCTGTCTCCATAAATAAAAATTTAAAGAAAAAAAAGGTTACCAAGTCTCAACACTTCATTACTCCCACTCCTGCTGTAAACTCCAGCTCATCAGGCCTTAAATAAATGATTACCTTCAGCTCTGGAAACAGCTCATCTATACAGTCACTTTCCCAAAACTGTCATAACTATTCTTATACCTTTCCAGAAAAGGAATTAGTGATAAAGAAGCCATGCCAACTCATACGACTAAAGAAAGAGAATACAATTCAGAAGGCATGATTCTAGTAGCCCTCTCTAGGAAATTGCTGAATACTTTAATATCTCTATTTTACTCAAGGTTCTATTCTAAAAAAAAAAAAAAAAAAAAAAAAAAAAAAAAAAAAAAAAAAAAAAAAAAAAAAAAAAAAGATGTCAAAGAGTTTATAATCCAATAAGGAAAAAAGAAGACATAAATACATAAAGTAATATCCAACAATAGTCATCAACTGAAAGCTGTGAAATGAATTAGGGGCCCAGAGTTAGAGAAAGTGGGCAAACTTAAGATCCCTGCAAAGCTAGACAGTGTCAAGGTCTAGATTTTTCAAAGTTCAGCATGTTATTAGTTTTTATTTTCTTTTGTTCTGATTACATTTCTCATAATATGAATGAATTGCAAATCAATTATATATAACTGTATTCTCAGTACTTAAACTCTGTCTCCTAAATACAATCAGGAAACTATTTCAGAGACAATAGATCACATAAAATTTCCCTTCCATTTCTTTCAGAAAAATGTCAAATCTTATAAATGTATAAATACAATGCAGCCTTAATAGCATCTTAAGAGACAAAAGCAGAAATAAATTCTAATTAAAAATAGGAGGATAACCTCATATAAGATTTTCCAAAAAATTGCCATACATTAATTAAATATCAAACGAATACCTGGCACTGCATTTCTTCGGTTCTGACTTTCAATCCAGCAGTAGAACTCTCAGTTTCTCCATTTACCATGCCTGGTTCCATGGCCAATAAATCTAGAGTTCTCATCGTATGGACATAAAGATCCTTGTTTAATTTTAGGGCTGCCTCTAGTACCAAAATAGAATCAGCAGCTTGTTCTTTCAGCTACAAAAATCAGTAAACAAATTAAAATACAAAAATAGCAATAGATATTAGACAGAGTATTAGGTACAGTGCATTTAGTAGCTCAGTGCACTAAGCTATTAAAACAAATTTAACACAGCAAGAGTACAATTAAATTTGTTGAAATAAAGTTACCTTAAATCAAAGAAAATAAGTTCCTACTGTGAGATTAGAAAATATGAAAAACAAGAAAGACTGGTATATTTTTTCTGTAGAAAAGTTAATGCTTTAGGCTAGGCGCAGTGGCTCACACCTGTAATCCCCACGCCTTGGGAGACCAAGCGAGGTAGGAGGATCATTTGAGGCCAGGGGTTCAAGATCTGCCTAGCCAACATGGAGAAATTCCATTTCAAATAAAACTACAAAAATTAGCTGGGCGTAGTAGTGCACATTTGTAATCCCAGCTACTTGGGTGGCTGAGGCATGAGAATTGCTTGAATCCAAGAGGCAGAGGTTGCAGTGAGCTAAGATTGTGCCACTGCACTCCAGCCTGGGTGACAGAATAATACTCTGTCTAAAAAAGAAAGAACAGCTAATGCTTTGAAGATTTAGCTGGACACAGTGGCTCATGTATGTAATCCCAGCACTTTGGGGGTCTAAGGTGGATGAATCGCTTGAGTCCAGAAGTTTGAGACCTGACTGAACAACATGGCAAAATCCCATCTCTACAAAAAATACAAAAATTAGCCAAATGTGGTGGCACATGCCTGTAGTCCCAGATACTGAGAACACTGAGGTGGGAGGATCGCTTGAGGCCAGGAGGTGCAGGCTGCAATGAGCCAAGATCAGGCCACTGCACTCCAACCTAGGCAAGAGTCAGGCCCTGTCTAAAAAAGATTTGCACTATTCCACTTGATTTATTCAAGAAATGTTTGCGTGCTTCAACGTGCCAGCCGCTTTATTAGGAACTAGATAACAAAACTTCCACATTCAAAATAATAGAGCATATTTGCTAAACAAGCAAATACAGGTCGTTTCTTACCTTTTTCTCTCCTTGCCCAGCCCCTATACCTCACATGGTAATCTGGAACACTGTAGGTGTTAATTACAGAGATCATTTCTAAATTATAAAAACTCTCAGGTTTCTAATTTTCCATTATGTAGATCAATTTAAAAATAACTGCTAGGCCCGGTGGAGTGGCTCATGCCTATAATTCCAACACTTTGGGAGGCCAAGGCGAGCAGATCACTTGTCAGGTGTTCGAGACCAGCCTGGCCAACAGGGTAAAACCCCGTCTCTATTAAAAATACAAAAAATTAGCTGGGCATGGTGGCACAGGTCTATAGTCCCAGCTACTCAGGAGGCTGAGGCAGGAGAATTGCTTGAACCCAGGAGGCAGAGGTTGCAGTGAGCCAAGACCATCACTGTCACTCCAGCCTGGGCGACAGGGCAAGATGCTGTCTCAAAAAAAATTAAAAAATTAAAAACTGCTATAACTTATTATAAAAGTAATTTTTAAAATATAAAGTATATATGTTTGTCATAGAGTTTTTGGAAAATACAAAAGAATATAAAGAAAGACATCACCTGTAAAATCAGTTTCTCATATCAACTAATGTATCATGAAATAGTCAAAAATAGAAACAAATAGCAGTAAAATCACACATTGAAAGTCTATGTATGATTTAGAAAAATACCTATGTCCTAATAGTAAAAACCTTAATGTCACTGCGCTTAGACCTTCTCAACTCTTGTGTCCCCCCAGGTTAGAAGATGCATCTCGAGGTCCCCAACCCCTAGGCCACGTACTGGTACCGGGAACGAGGCTGCAGAGCAGGAAGTGAGGAGAAGGTAAGCAAGAGAAGCTTCATCTATATTCACAGCCGCTCCCCATCGCTCACATTATGGCCTGAGCAACATCTCCTATCTGATCAATGGGGTCATTAGATTCTCATCGGAGTACAACCCTATCGTGAACTACACGTGTGAGGGATCCATGCTGCACGCTACTTATGAGAATACCTGATGAGATGTCACTGTTTCCCACCACCCCCAGATGGAACCACCTAGCTGCAGGAAAACAAGCTCAGGGTTTCCACTGATTCTAAGTGAGCTGGATAATTATTTCCTTATATATTACAATGTAATAATAATGCAAAATAAAGTGCACAATAAATGTAATGTGTTTGAATCATCCTGAAACCACCCCTGCCCTGCCCCTCCATTCAGTTTCCTGGAAACTGTCTTCCCCAAAACCAGTTCCTGGTGCCGAAAAGGTTGGGGACTGCTGCTCTAAAATTGTTCCTGAAATGTTACTGTGTAACAGATGCCAGTACTTACCACTTTCAAAATGTTTTCTGTTAGCTCTTTTTCCTGTTGCATTTGATTCATACTAAAGAAAAACAATTGAAAACAAAAGTATTAAAAGTTACTCTCAAGACTAAAAAAAAATCTAAAGAGCATCATTCTTGAAAGTCAGGTTCAGTTTAAATAAGACTGTTTTTAATGTTATTTATTTTCATGTTTGGAAAAAATCCTCAACTATTATGATGCTCATTAACTTACCAGTATTTTCTCATTTACTTTGTTTGGGTTTTCTGCTTTTCAGACAGGGTCTCTTTGTCACCCAGGCTGGAGTGCAGTGGCACGATCACTGCAACTTCAACCTCCTGGGCTCAAGTAATCCTCCCACCTCAACCTCCCAAAGTGTTAGGATAACAGGTGTGCGCCACATCACCCAGCCTCATTTACTCAATTTAAGAGCAAAACTTAACAAAAGCTCATTCGTATCAAGTTAGAAACTATGCTTTCTAGCTCCAAATTTGGGTAAGCTGCCACATAGAAATTAAGATCAGGTTTAAAACTCCATCCTTCTCCACTCCCACAGCTTCACTTGACTAGCCTTAAAAATAAAAAATTTAGGCCGGGCGCAGTGGCTCAAGCCTGCAATCCCAGCACTTTGGGAGGCCGAGGCGGGTGGATCACGAGGTCAAGAGATCGAGACCATCCTGGTCAACATGGTGAAACCCCGTCTCTACTAAAAATACAAAAAATTAGCTGGGCATGGTGGCGTGTGCCTGTAATCCCAGCTACTCAGGAGGTTGAGGCAGGAGAATTGCCTGAACCCGGGAGGTGGAGGTTGCGGTGAGCCGAGATTGCGCCATTGCACTCCAGCCTGGGTAACAAGAGTGAAACTCTGTCTCAAAAAAAATAATAATAAAATAAAAAATAAAAAATTTAGGCCGAGCATGGTGGCTCACACCTATAAGCCCAGCACTTTGGGAGGCCGAGAAGGGAAGATCACAAGGTCAAGAGTTCAAGACCAGCCTGGCCAACATGGTGAAACCTCATCTCTACTAAAAAATACAAAAAAATTAGCCAGGCATGGTGGCACGTGCCTGTAGTCCCAGCTACTCAGGAGTCTGAGGCAGGAGAATCGCTTGAACCCAGGAGGTGGAGGTTGCAGTGAGCTGAGATCATGCCACTGCACTCCAGCTTGGGCAAAAGAGTGAGACTTTGTCTCAAAAATAAAGATTAAATTAAATTTTAAATTTTAAAAAAGAAAACCTCCAGATACAATCAACTATTATAATTGAACTCTAATACTGACATATATTAATTTCCCCACACAGAAATGTATCTTCTTCAAGACAATTAAATGAAAAAAATATCAGGCTGGGTGCCATGGCTCACATCTATAATCCCAGCACCTTGGGAGGCCAAAGGAGGTGCATCACCTGAGATCAGGAGTTCAACACCAGCCTGGCCTACATGGCAAAATCCCATCTCTACTAAAAAATACAAAAATGAGCTGGGCATGGTGGCAAACACCTGCATTCCCAGCTACTCAGGAGCCTGAGATGGAAGAACCACTTGAACCCAGGAGGCAGAGGCTGCAGTGAGCTGAGATCGTACCAATGCACTCCAGCCTGGGCAACAGAGCGAGTCTCCATCTCAAAAAACAAAACGAAACAAAAACTTAATGCTTTCAGATAAATGGCACAATTCCCAAAGTGCTTCCCTTCTCAGAGCCCTGTATCTAGCACACTACCTGACTCTCTAGTCCCTCTAACTCCTTTAAATAAACCCTCACATAGGCCTTCTGCCCTCCTTATTCTACTTCTTATAACAGGTTATTAAAAACTTGCAAACATTTTAAAAACTCTAATGAAAAAAGTGCCAGGAAGGGTCATAGCTGCCAACTTACACACTTAACTGAGGGGGTCCAGGTTTTGCCTGTTTGACTGGAAAACTACTTTGAACAATCGTCCTAATTGCCCTGAAGACAAGACAGGAAAAAGAAAATTTAATACATTATAAATGTCATTTCAATTATTTCTTCAAGTACTCCTCAGGTTTGTATAAATTATCTGAAGCATTAAATGGCACGTGGTAAACCCTTCATAAGTTATCCACATTTTTATTAGACTGCTTTTCATCTATGCAGTCACAAATTTTCTCTACCATCAGACTCACAGTTCCCAAGATCTGAGAAATCTCTGCAGCAGAACGGGTCCATTAAAAGCATACCCCTAAAAGCCACAGTGCAATAAAACAGAGGTTGCCCAACACCTTCTGGGTTTATGAAAACATTTACCATCTATTGTAGAGAAGTATAGCCATGGCAGTGGTTGGAGGTAAAGTGGCCAGATCCATGTCTACATGCTTGGTCCCAGGAGGAACTTTACTGATACAGAGTAGTTCATTTAGTAGCATATTCAACACTGGAACAGACAAACTTAAAAGAAGCAAAAGGTATACGTTTGCATGTTAACTGCAAAAGAAACACAAAATACAACAATTCCATATCCTCACTGAAAATAGCTACATTGTCAAGGAACCACATCTTCGGGTTTACCAAATATAGAAAGATGTTAAGAACTTTTTATTATGAAAAAACTTAAAACATAAAAGTAGACAGAATATTGCCAGGTGTGGTGGCTCACACCTACAATCCCAGCAATTTGGGAGGCNAAAAAAAAAAAAAAGAAATTTCTGTTTTTAAAAAGTCAAAGGGGCCGGACGCGGTGGCTCATGCCTGTAATCCCAGCACTTTGGGAGGCCATGGCAGGCAGATCACCTAAAGTCAGAAGTTCAAGACCAGCCTGGCTGATAGGGTGAAATCTCATCTGTACTGAAAATACAAAAGTTAGCCGGGTGTGGTGAAACACACCTGTAATTTCAGCTACTCGGGAGGCTGAGACAGGAGAATCGTTTGAATCTGGGAGGTGGAGATTTCATTGAGCAAAGATAGAGCCACTGTACTCCAGCCTGAGCAACAGAGTGAGACTCTGTCTCAAAGAAAAAAAAAAAAAAAAAATAGAATATAATGAACCCCTATGTAACCATCATTTAGCAATTATCATCTGATGGCCAATCTTATTTCATCTCTACTCTTACCCACTTCCCAAATCATTTTGTCCATAAATATTTCAGAATATATCTCACATTCACTCTTAACACGATCACGATATTAATTCCACATCTAAAAAATTTAGACTTGCTTATTGTCAAACAGCCTATCAGTGTTAAATTTTCCAGCTGCCTCACACATGATTCTTTGTACTCACTGCTACCTGTTGATATCTACCTGTTGATATCATGTATGGGTTTCCCCCCTCAGATTAAAAATACATTTTAAAAATTCTAATATTTAATGCTGAAGAATGTGGTTAAAAAGGGGGGTTTCTGAATACTACTGGTTAGAGTATAAACTCTTTTGGAATGCAATCGGCAATATGTATCTGTCTTAAAAATGTTTATACCACATGATCCAGCAATTTACGGATCCTAAGGATACAACTCAAAATAAAGATAATTTTATGAGCAAAGATATTTAAGGCCCTGTGATTTATAATAGTGAAAAAGTAGAAATAAACTAATTTACTGTCAATTAAGGAACAGTTAAATTATCCATACAACAGAATCCTCTCCAAAAAATTAAAAAGGGGAAATGTTCATAGGGTATGATCACAACTTTAAGCCTATGGAGAGGAAAGAACAAAAATTACATGAAAATGTTTAAAAGAAAACAAACCTCTCCCCTCCCCAATTATTTCTTATTTTCTGAATATTTCCCAACTTCCTATAAGGTATTTAATTGTGATGAGAAGGGGATGAAAATAAATCATTTTCTAACCACAGGCTTGAAAGTATTTTTAAGCAAATAAGCACTGATTCTAGATCAGCGGTTTTAATAGGACATACTGATTTATGAATAGTAAAATTAACTCAATTATTCAATAGCAAATCATCCATAATACTACACAACCTCTATCATTAATTTTTATTCATTGTCTTCAGATAAGTCAATTGAGAAATTTACAACAGTTTAGGTGTGGATTTTCTCGTTACCACATCAAAAGTAATGTTATTCCTGCATATTTTATCAAGAATTTATAGTTTTTATTATTTTTTTCCTGAGTCTCATTCTATCACCCAGGCTGGACAACCTCAGCCTCCCAGGTTCAAGCAATTCTCATGCCTCAGCCTCTCAAGTTGCTGGGATTTCAGGCACCCACCACCACACCTGGCTAGAAATGGGGTTTCACCTTGATGGCCAGGATAGTCTGGAACTCCTGACCTCAAGTAATCCACTTGCCTTGGCCTCCCAAAGTGCTTGGGATTACAGGCGTGGTGCCACAGCGCCCAGCCTGTAATTTTTAAGAAATAAACTAAGATATTTAAATTGTACTTCAAATGAAATTTCACTGAAATCTCATGTACCTTTTCTCTAATATGTCTAAGTCCCACTTCAAATGTGCAGCAACTTTAAGAGCAAGTAGTTTTAAAATACGATTTCTCTTGTTATCAGGCGGAGGTTGAACTTGGTTTTGTTCATTTACTGAAGGTTTGGAAGCCTGTTCCAAAAACTGAACTATAAGTTGAACTGGCGCAGGATCTAGGATTTAAAAGAATATAAATTCTTAAATTTAAGTTTTAATTATGAAGATACAAAAGGATTTTTTTTTTTGCCCCAAAAGGTATCCAAACAGCTGTGCTGTTACAATGACTAAGAAATACCATATGTAAAAAGTGTGCTTGGGAGTTAAAGGGGAAGATCAGGAAGAGTGGTAAGGAGGAAGGGTAACAGGTCAGTGTGGAAGCAAGCAAAAAAAGCACCTCACAAGGTAGCACATGATAGTTATAGATTTCTGGTTCTGCAAATAACCACTGCCAATTAGAAGAATGAGATACAAGCATTAGAAGTATTATTTTGACACTTAATTAGGGTGACCTCCATCAAGTTACCTCTGCACCTGTTTCCTCCAATGCAAAATAGAGGATATTACCTACTTCACATGATCATTATGAAGATTGAATTAAAGGAGGTAACAGATGTGAACAATTAAGCACAGTGCATGGCACCCTCCAAGCACTCAACAAGTATCTTTCAAAAGGAATGAATCAGGAGGGCATTATACAAGTGGCAAAACTGCCTAAGTACGCAAACTACTTACACAGTGGTCTCTATCAGTTAACGCCAGTCTGAGACTGAATAAGCCATATATAGGTTTGAATTTAGCAAAATGCTATCCGAGGAACTTACCTTTTCGTGCCAATACCTTTTTTGAGAATGCCTGGAGTGTTCCTCCTTCCCTAATCACAACCATTTAACTGGGCTATTAACTATTATTATCAGCAGAAAAAACTATCTTGCAGAAGAGCAGCAGTTCCTGCTTTAAAATATTTTCTTTTTATTTACAACCCAGCTTTGGAATAATTGAGAGTCAATAAAATTCCTTCATTGAAAAACAAAATGTTTAAGAACCTAATAACTAGCGTCAGAATCAGCATCCAACAGCGGATTCTCCCCATTTCCCTGAATTTATTCCGCTTGGGGTTCAGTGAAGGAGGGGTCCGGTCAGCCTCCCCCGACCCAAGCAACCACAGGACCCGCCTTGCAGGCTCAAATCCCCAACAGTAAAAAGGTAAATCGTAAAAAGGACCGAAGGGTTTGGGCTGACGGCGCCAAGCCCGCCCCTCCAGGGTTGGGAGGGCCTTTGTTTCCAGCTTTCTTATGACCTTCCACCCCGGCATGTTTTAGGCAAGCGAGGAGCCCTGCCGGAGCTGGGCTCCCTTGCGCGCCTCCCATGCCGCAGCTTCGGTGGCCGAGAAAGCGGGGAAGGGAGGGAGGCCGGGCGGACAGCGCCAGTGGCGGCGTTCCGCTCCCCAGGTGCAGACGCCGCGCTCACCCGGGCAGGGCTTGCGGAGATGTTTCTCCAACAGTGACTCCTCCAGCAGGAACTCAAACCAGCAGGTCTGCGGCGGGGTGCAGGGCCGGCTGGAGGTGGCTGCCTCCCGGTCCGCCGCCTCCGCGCTCATCCTGCCCCCGCCGCCGCTACCACCAGGGCTGCTTCCCGGCTCCAACCTGACACTTGAATGCGGGCCGGGGCCTGCGGTCAGCGGAACCCGGCGGGAGAGAGGCCACGCTCCGAACGCCCCGGAAACTCACACAACCCAAAATGGCGGCGCGGGCTAGCCGGAGCAGCGATCCTGGATCTGCCTCCTCGCGCCACCGCCGCTCCTTCGGACCAATCGTTGTTAGGGTTGGAGAAGAAAGGGGCGTGACTAACCTTCGAACCACGCCTCCTCCCGGTTGCCATAGGAGACAGCAACGCGTGAAGCCGGGTCGCGGGTGGTGGTGGTTTCCTGTTTCCTGATAGTTCTCCAGAGAGAAAATGAGACAACCTCATCTAGGGTTGCAACGGGCCTCAATATTTTCGTAAAGGCGAATGCTACGGGTTCTAGTTGTGACCCAGGCAAAGTTTATCTCCGGTGCTTTCAATTTCCCCGTTCCCGTTTCTGAGATTTCCTAGCACCTGGGTCCTCTCCGCAGATGCTCCCGCTGTCCTGCAGGGGGCACGAGCGTCCTGCCCGCTTCCTGGACGATGGCTGCATGCAGTGAGATCCAGCCTTGCTCCTGCTTCTCAGGGCTAGCTCCTGATACACAGAGCCTAGTTAATCCTTTTGATGTCCCCGCTAGAGGCGTTATTAGCCCCATCTTACATTTACCTCCGTTCTGTGATGTTCTTGTATTTTTCATTAACAAACTATTAAAACTGAAAAAAGGTACATTCACAGATCGTGACCTGATTAAGAGTGCAAGCTCTAGAGTTCACCTTCTAATACTTTGGATAGGCTATTTAACCTCTCTGAATCTTAGTTTCCACATTTGTAAAGCAGGGATAATAATGCCTAATTCTAGGGTTGATCAAAGAATTGAAGCAGAGCTAAAGGATAACGCAGGTAAATGAGATAATACAGGTAAGCTGCTGCTGCTGCTTCTAGACAAAGTTTCAAAAAAAAAAAAAAAAAAAAGTCGCCCAGGCTGAAGTGCAATGACCGATTTCCGCTCACCATAACCTCCGCCTCTCAGGTTCAAGAGATTCTCCTGCCTCAGTCTCCCAAGTAGTTGGGATTACAGGCATGCACCACCACGCCTGGCTAATTTTTGTGTTTTCAGTAGAGAGGAGGCTTCGCCATGTTGGTCAGGCTGTTCTCAAACTCCCGACCTCAGGTGATCCACCCGCTTCGACCTCCCAAAATGCTGGGATTACAGGCATGAGCCGCTGGCTAGGTAAGCTTCCTAAACAGGTCCTGAAACCTCGAAACACTGATAAATGTTAATGTCATATAGTGCTTTTAGATGTGCAAATCATTTTCATACACAGTAGTCCCCCTTTATCTACAGTTTTGCGTTTCAGAGTTTCAGCTACCCACAGTCAAACGAGATTGGAAAATATTAAATGGGAAATTCTAGAAATAAACAACTTATGAGTTTTAAATTGTGCGCTGTTGTCAATAGCATGATGGAATCTCCCACCCTCCATCTGTTGAGGACCATGAGTCATTCCTGTATCCAGTGTATCAACGCTGTCTACACTACCTGCTGTTAGTCACTTAGTATCCTCTCAGTTATCAGCTTTATAATCAAGGTATCACAGTACTTGTGTTCAAGTAACTCTTATTTTACTTCATAATGGCCCCAAAGCACAAGAGCAGTGATGCTGGCATAGGGTTATAATTGTTCTATTTTATTATTAGTTATTATTGTTAATCTCTTACTGTGCCTAATTTATAAATTAAATTTTATCATAGGTAAGTATATATGAGGAAAAATATACAGAGCTAGGTACCATCCTTGGTTTCAGGCATCCATTAGGAGTACTGGAATGTCTCCCCCCAGGTAAGAGACTACTGTACATGATTCTGATATTCTCTTACAGACAATCCTTTATACACCTTTAACCAATGAGAAAACTAAGGATTCCAGAATGTCATTTCCCTGAGGTGAGCCAGGGCTTCTGGTGATCATTCCATGTACTCAGGCCCCTGCCAACATTGGATAGAAAGGATACGATCTATGCCTTATAATCTTGCCCAAAATGAAGAAGGAAAGTTTGAACATCGTCTTAGGAAAAATAATGAAAATAGTTCCTTCACAAGTAAAAGTAAACAGAATGCTTCAATGGCAACAATTGCTTTGTTCTCCTCCTGTGCAATCCCTTTCCTGGCTCTGAGCTACCTCTTCCCATCTCTTTCATTCTGGTCTAATGAACTCAGAAGAGTAGAGGGCCCTGTCTCTGGAGTTAGAAACATGGGAGCCGTCCATTCTCCCACTGCTTTTTATGCCTAATTGGTGAATAAAACATGCCACATCTACCACAAAAATATCAAATCTGCCTCTTGTTATTTTTTAAATTTAGACCTTCATGATTGTATTAGTCTAACTCATGATTGCTAAACTGTGTTCTTCAGAGCCAGAAGAGTTTCTTGGTGGGGGGGAGGAGGGAAGCTCTGTGTGTGTGTGTGTGTGTGTGTGTGTGTGTGTGTGTGCGTGCGTGTGTGTGTGCGCGCGCGTGTGCGCGCGCGCACATATGCAGGGTCTTGTGCATGCAGGGCTTTGGGTTGACCACCCTCTATTCAGCCATAGCTTATCTATTTTACATATTGGGTATTAGAAGAACCCATTAATCAACAAATGTTTAAAATGGCTACTTTGGACCAGGCAGCAAGCGAGATGCTAAGGAGACAATGGTAAACAAGACAGCAGACATAGCCTCTGTGTCTGCTCACTGTGTTCACACAGAGCTCACAATGTAATCGGGAAAGCCAGTCATTAAATGTGAATCCTGGCCAGGTGCAGTGGCTCATGCCTATAATCTCAGCACTTTGGAAAGTTGAGATGGGAGGATCGCAGGATCCCAGGAGTTCAAGACCAGCCTGGGCAACATAGTGAGACTAGCATCTGTATATTTTTTAAAAAGTGAATCCTGAAATTGCTAAATCTTTTTTTCTTTCTTTTTTTCAATTTTTGAAATTGCTAAATCCTAACAAAGAGGAAGCATAGGATGTTGTATTTACCAAGGAGTAACCTAGTTTGGGAGTGAAGGAAAATGTAAGTGGTGAGTTTCAGACTCTTGAGTAGAAATCTAAAAAATAAGCAGACGTTACCTCGGGTAAACAGGACAGGAAAAGCCGCTGGGGCAGCACTGTGTGTAGGGAAAGCATTCAAGCAGAATTTGCAGTATTCATATAGAGACCTGAGGAAGGAAAAAGCCTGGCATGTTAGGGAAATCAAAATAATTCTGATACAACCAGGCCATGGAAAGGAAGGAACAGAATGTCATGGGAAAAGAATGAAGAGGTCAGTAGAGGCTAAGTTTTTGTTTTTGTTTGGTTTGATTTGGTTTGGTTTGGTTTTTTTGCAGCCTTGAACTCCTGGGCTCAAACAATCCTCCTTCCTCAGCCCCCCAATTAGTGGAGACTATAGGCAGGTGCCACAACAGTTGGCTAAATGTTTTAATTTTTTGCAGAGATGGGGTCTTGCTATGTTGCCCAGGCTGGTCTCAAACTCCTGGCCTCAAGCAATCATCCCATCTTGGCCTCCCAAAGTGCTGGAATTACAGATGTGAGCTGCCATATATGGCCAAGGCTAAGTTATCTAAGACAAAATAAGCCTTAGATAAGGTTAAGATTTTGGCCTTGTCTTTTTTTTTTTTTTTTTTTTTCAAGTTTATGATGGCATATGGAAAACTGTTTGGAAAAGAGTAAAAGTGAAAAGGTTTTGGCAGGTTCCAGAAACAGATAGGAGACAGGCACACTGGAGTCCAGGGAGCCAGGGAGAACAAAGAGAAGGAGAGGTTGAGGGAGAGGGACTAATTCTGCGGAGTTATACATCATAGTTAGGATCTGGAATTTTGTTCTACGAACAACAGGAAGCCCTGAAAGGCTTGCAGGAGGGAGTGACATGATGAGATGGACCTTTGAAATCCATCACTCTGACTCCTGTATGGAGAATGGATTGCAGTGTGTTAGTGGAGGTGGGGTTCAGGGAGATCTTGTCCTTCATTTTCTTATTTTTCTTGTTTAGTAGGAACGGTCTGACCATGTTCAGATATTGATGGCAGAGATCAGTAAAGGGAAAAAGTCGAAGACACAGAAGTGTCAGGAGATCATCTACGAAGCCAGGGTGCTGGCTATTGATGGAAGAGGTATGTCTTTTACCAGAATAAGAAGAAAGGAAGCACCTGGGCCTGGGAGGGATTTTAGTTTAGCCAGTGGTTGGTGGAAGGTTCCCATCTTCTGGCTTGCATTTTCTCTGAGATAGGCCTTCTTTCTCTATGGACCTATGATCCTCTTTCTTCGTGCCCTTGGTTATGACATTTTGCCTATGCCCATGAATCTTCTTTTCCAGAGAACAGTATCTTCAACTTGTCTCTACAAATTCCCTCCACTGAAGGAAAAAGAAGAGAATAAACAAATGGAAGAAAGGGAGGGAGGGCCAGGTGCAATGGCTCACATCTGTAATCCCAGCACTTTGGGAGGCTGAAGCAGGCAGATCACTTGAGGCCAGGAGTTTGAGACCAGCCTGGCCAACATAGTGAAACCCTGTCTCTACTAAAAATACAAAAAGTTGGCTGGTTGTGGTGGTGTGCACCTGTAATCTCAGCTACTTGGGAGGCTGAGGGAGGAGAATCGCTTGAACCCAGGAGGTGGAGGTTGCAATGAGCTGAGATCACACCACTGCACTCCAGGCTGAGTGACAGAGTGAGACTCTACCAGGAAAAAAAAAAAAGGAAAGAGAGAGAGAGAGAGAAGGAAAGGAAGGAAGGAAGGAAGGAGGGAAGGAAGGAGGGAAGGAAGGAGGGAAGGAAGGAAAAGGAGGGAGGGAGGGAGGGAAAAGAGAGAAAGGAGGGAGGGAAGGAAGGGAGGGAGGGAAGGAAGGAAGGGAGGGAAGGAAGAAAGGAAGGAAAGGAAAAGAGAGAGAAAGGAGGAAGGGGGAAGGAAGGAAGGGATGGAGGGAGGGAGGGGAAGGGAAGGGAAGGGAAGGGAAGGGAAGGAAGGAAGGAAGGAAGGAGGGAAGGAAGAAAGGAAGGAGAAAGAAGGACCACATGCAATAATTGTGAAGGCCTTCCTCCCCAAGCCTTTAGATAGAGGTTTAATAACAAAATGAAAGTTAAAACTGGAGTAAACCAAACTGTGGCCAGACAAATCTCAGCTAGGGGAGTTTCTTTGTCATATTAATTAACCAATAACAAACAGTCATCTTGCTTAACTGCTAATGTAATATCATGATGAAGTGGTTTAAATACAAAAACTTAAAAAAATCTGTCCACTAGTAACAAGCAGGAAAAATTACAGAGTCAATAAAAAAAATCAAGGTACGTAAAATTCATAGCTATCCATATGAAAGAAATACGTTCCAAAGACTGTAATAATTTTGTATATCACTAAGGTTTAAGAAATCAGCACAAGCTGGGCATGGTGGCTCGCGCCTGTAATTCCAGCACTTTGAGAGCTGAGGTAGGAAGATTGCTGGGCCCAGGACTTCAGGGCCTCCCTCGGCAACGTAGTGAGACCTCATCTCTACTAAACTTTTTTTTGTTTTATTTTGTTTTGAGACAGAGTTTTGCTCGTGTTTCACAGGCTGGAGTGCAATGGCACGATCTCAGCTCACGGCAACCTCTGCCTCCCAGGTTCAAGTGATTCTCCTGCCTCAGCCTCCTGAGTAGCTGGGATTATAGGCATGTGCCACCATACCCAGCTAATTTTGTATTATTATTATTATTATTATTATTATTTTTTTTGAGATGGAGTTTCACTCTTGTTACCCAGGCTGGAGTGCAATGGCACAATCTTGGCTCACCGCAACCTCCGCCTCCTGGGTTCAGGCAATTCTCCTGCCTCAGCCTCCTGAGTAGCTGGGATTACAGGCACGCGCCACCATGCCCAGCTAATTTTTTGTATTTTTAGTAGAGACAGGGTTTCACCATGTTGACCAGGATGGTCTCGATCTCTTGACCTCGTGATCCACCCGCCTCGGCCTCCCAAAGTGCTGGGATTACAGGTGTGAGCCACTGCACCCGGCTAATTTTGTATTTTTAGTAGAGACAGGGTTTCTCCATGTTGGTCAGGCTGAACTTGAACTCTGGACCTCAGGCGATTCAACTGCCTTGGCCTCCTAAAGTGCTGGGATTACAGGAATGAGCCACCATGTCCAGCCCCAATTTTTTTTTTTAATTAGCTGGATGTGTTGACATACACCTATGGTCGCAGCTACTCAGGAGGCTGAGGTGGGAGGATCACCTAAGCCTGAGAGATTGAGGTTGCAGTGAGCTGTGATTGTGTCATGTACTCCAGCCTGGGCAACAGAGTGAGACCCTGTCTCACAAAAAGAAAAAATTAAAAATAGGGAAAAATAGGAAATCATAGCAGATTAACGTGACATTTTATATTTATATTACATATATAAAATGAAAGTGCTTTAATTGAGAAAGAGTTCAGTATTTTACTACCATCTAATACAATAATACAATAACAACATTATACAGTTTCAGTAAGTCCCTAGGTGCTTTATTTAGACTCAAAAAATGTCCTACCATAAAACTGCTACAGGTTAAAAAAAAAAAAAAAGTGTTACAGCACTGAACTCCCCGTTTCAGAGTGTGTACTTAAATACTTGAAGGTTTGCAGAGATCTTTAAGGTTTTTAAATCAAACTTAGAGATCCTCTCTTAGAGGGAGTCATAGTTTAGACTTCATCAACATTGGAGGAGTCTCATGACCTCAAGCTTCCAGCCAGGGACTGTTGTCCCTCTGACGCAGGGCAGGTGAGCCCCAAATTGGAGCTTAGCCCCAGAGAGTTCTTTGCTTTGTCCAGGAAAGAATTCAAGAGTGAGCCAGTGGTAGAAGAGAAGAGCATTACTGAAGTGGCAGTGTTCCAGCTCTGTGACTGCCCCTGCAGAGCAGGGCTGCCCCACGGGCAGTGCACTGACAGCAGCAGCTCAGGGCACTTCTACAGGCATATTTATACCTACTTGGAATTGCATGAAGATTAAGGGGAAGTTTATGCAGAAATTTCTAGGAAAAGGGTAGTAAATTCTGGGTCATCGGGTCATTACCATGGAATGGGGTGGCAATGCCCAGGTGTTGCCATGGCAATGGTAGACTGACATGGCACACTGTTTTTTTTTTGTTTTTTTTTTTAAGATTATATATTTGAGAATTTTTTTTTTTTTTTTTTTTTGAGATGGAGTTTCACTCTTGTTACCCAGGCCAGAGTGCAATGGCGCGATCTCGGCTCACCACAACCTCCGCCTCCCGGGTTCAGGCAATTCTCCTGCCTCAGCCTCCTGAGTAACTGGGATTACAGGCACGCGCCACCATGCCCAGCTAATTTTTTGTATTTTTTTAAAGATGGGGTTTCACCATGTTGGTCAGGCTGGTCTTGAACTCCCGACCTAAGGTGATCCGCCCGCCTTGGCCTCCAAAGTGCTTGGATTACAGGCGTGAGCCACCACGCCCGGCCTTCTTTTTTTTTTTCTTTTTCCTTTTTTTTTTTTTTATTGCATTTTAGGTTTTGGGGTACATGTGAAGAACATGCAAGATTGTTGCATAGGTACACACATGGCAGTGTGATTTGGTGCCTTCCTTCCCTTCACCTATATCTGGCATTTCTCCCCATGCTATCTCTCCCCAACTCCCCACCCACCGCTGTCCCTCCCCTGTTTCCCCCCGACAGACCCCAGTGTATGATGCTCCCCTCCCTGTGTCCATGTGTTCTCATTGTTCAACACCTGCCTATGAGTGAGAACATGTGGTGTTTGATTTTCTGTTCTTGTGTCAGTTTGCTGAGAATGATGGTTTCCAGGTTCATCCATGTCCCTACAAAGGACAGGAACTCATCGTTTTTTATGGCTGCATAGCATTCCATGATGTATATGTGCCACATTTTCCCTGTCCAGTCTATCATGGATGGGCATTTAGGTTGGTTCAAGTCTTTGCTATTGCAAACGTGCTGCAATGAACATTCGTGGACATGGCACACTGTTAAGCACGTCTTATGGAAAGCTGCTGCCACCCCATCCCTGTTTTAGCAGGTCCTCAATTTGGTCCAGTGTCCAAACCCTGCCTCCAGAGGTTTGTTTCACCTCCTACCTCACCTCTGAGCAGTATGTCCGCAGGGTGCCTGTCAGAAGACCCTGAAAATCACCAGCTTCTTCTGCTCTGACGCAAAACACATATTCTGTGAAGTCTAGAATCCTAGCTGTGGCCAAGTTTGCTTGCCCAGGTCTGGAGTCACACACCTTTTCCTGTCAGTGTGTGGCAATCCTGGTGTGGGCTGAGCGTTCTTGAAAGGTATCCCAGAATGTCCAAAAGGCAAGGCGTCTTCAACTTGCTATGTCTTAGGCTTTCAGAAACAACAAAGAAAATATTCACAATTTCTATTTAAAAAGTAATACACTTGGAAAGATACCATCAGGAAAGTGGAATGACAACCCACAGACTGGGAGAAAATATGTGCAAATCATATGTCTGATAAGGGACTTACATCCAGAATACGTAAAGAACTCTTGCAACCCAACAATAAAACAGTGAGTAAAGGATTTGAATTGGCCAGGTGCGGTGGCTCACACCTATAATCCCAGCACTTTGGGAGGTCGAGGCGGGCGGATCACCTGAGGTCAGGAATTCGAGACCAGCCTGGCCAACATAGTAAAACCCCATCTCTATAATTTTTGTATAAAAATACAAAAATTAGCCTGGAGTGATGGCAGGTGCCTATAATCCCAGCTATTTGGGAGGCTGAGGCAGGAGAAATTGCTTGAACCCGGGAGACAGATGTATGTATACAAGGTATTTATCCAAGAGAAAGGAGAAACGTGCCCACACAAAGACTTGAATGTTTAGAGCAGCAGTATCCACAGTAGCCGAAAAGTAGAAACCAGGGTCTATCACCTGGTGAATAGACAAACAAAATGTGACATACTCATTATATCTGTTTCATGTCACTGCTGTTACAAATTACCACAAACTTGGTGGTTTAAAGCAACAGAACCTGGCCAGGTGCAGTGACTTATGCCAGTAATCCCAGCACTTTGGGAGGCTGAGGTGGGAGAGTTCAGGAGTTCAAGACACACCTGGGCAGCATAGTAAGACTTCTGTCTCTACAAAATAAATAAAAATAAAAAAAATAAGCCAAGCATGGTGGTATGCGTCTGTAACCCTGGCTACGCAGGAGACTGAGGTGGGAGGATTGCTTGGGCTCAAGAGGTTGAGGCTGCAGTGAGCAGAATCGCACCACTGCACTCAGGTGGGCAACAACGTGACACCCTGTCTCAAAAAAATTAAAAAAAAAATAAAAAAAGAATGAGAACATGATAAGAGACTGTGGTCATTCAGACTTGGGTATTTAGCAGACATTTTCTTGAACAAAGTGAGCCTGTCATGTCACTTCGTGGAAAGGAACTGACGGCATTTGTGGCCAATAATAACATCCAATTTTTTTTTTTTTTTTAGACAAAGTTTCGCTGTTGTCACTCAGGCTGGGGTACAATGGTGTGATGTCCGCTCACTGCAACCTCCTCCTCCTGGGTTCAAGCGATTCTCCAGCCTCAGCCTCTTGAGTAGCTGGGATTTACAGGCACGCCACCACCACCCCTGGCTAATTTTTGTATTTTTAGGAGAGATGGGGTTTCGCCATGTTGCCCAGGCTGGTCTCAAACTCCTGACCTAAGGTGATCTGCCTCCCTCGGCCTCCCAAACTGCTGGGGTTAAAGGCATGCACCACTGCACCTGGCTAACATTCAGATTTTTAAGTAAAAATTAGAATTTTAGAAAACTGTAAACTTGGGAGCTGCCCAATACTTGACAAGACATTTCTGATGACATCAATGGTGATATTGACAACTGTTGTATATTTAAATGTGTCAACTTTCAGATGATCATCACAACTTAATAAACTAATCAATATTTTCCTAATATATAGCTAAAAGATTTATTTAAATTGCAAGACAAGCTGAGCATGGTAGCTCATACCTGTAATCCCAAAACTTCGGGAGGCTAAGGCGAGATGATCACTTGAGCCAGGAGTTGGAGACCGAAGTGAGCTATGATCATGCTACTGTACTCCAGCCTGGGTGACAGAGCAAGACCCTGTCTCTTAAAAGTAGATCAATAAAAAATTTTGGCCGGGTGAGGTGGCTCACACCTGTAATTCCAGCACTTTGGGAGGCTGAGGAAGGTGGGATAACCTGAGGTCAGGAATTCAAAACCAGCCTGGCCAACATGCTGAAACCCCGTCTCTACTAAAAGTACAAAAATTAGCCAAGGCGTGGCGATGGGTGCCTGTAATCCCAGCTACTCAGGAAGGCTGAGGCACGAACCCTCCTTGCTTGAGCCCAGGAGGCGAAGGTTGCAGTGAGCCGAGATTGAGCCACTGCACTCCAGCCTGGGTGACAGAGCAAGACTCTGACTCAAAAAAAAATTTTTAAAGACAGATTGATGGATTGTCATGGAATGGAGTTTGAAAAGTTAATTGATGATTTCAGATTTCAAATTGAAACTAATCTTTAAGAAACCACCACTTTCTCAGGTTATGGTATAATATCGAAGAAGAAAATCCACAATTATCTGAAAAGATTTAAAATGCTTCTTTTTTAAACTAGTCTACTTGAGCAATGCCACTCTTCTGATTTTTAAAATGAAAGTAGTTATTTTGCATAAAATTGTATTTGTCCATATGGAATAGAATTGTTTTTATTTTTATATGATTTTTGTGTTGTTTTAATTATTTTAAAAACTAATGTGGTAAATATTATTAAAAAAGACTCTTTGGGGTGCTTAAGAATGTTTCAGTGTAAAGGAGTCCTGAGATTTAAAAGTTTGAGAAACTATTTTATTAAAGCATGCATATCAAAATCCTTCTGTGTTTGGCTCTGAGAGAGAAGGAGGAAGGAGGATAGA
>NW_016107424.1:5074846-5076970 GCF_001604975.1 Cebus imitator | reverse complement strand
AGAAAGAAAAAAGAAAGAAAGAAAGAAAGAGAGAGAGAGAAAGAAAGAAAGAAAAAGAAAGAAAGAGAGAGAGAAAGAAAGAAAAAGAAAGAAAAAGAAAGAAAGAAAGAAAGAAAAAATAATAAAAGTGTCATTGAAAAACACGAAGGATCTAAATAAATGGAGAGAAAAATTCCGCTCCTAGAGAGGGAGTCTCATTACTGTATTCTCAAATTTATCTACAGATTTGGTGCAATGTTAATAAAAGTTCCATCAAATCTGCATGCTGTTTATTTATTTACTATTGTTTTAAGACAGAGTCTTGCTCTGTTGCCCAGGCTGGAGTGCAGTGGCATGATCTCAGCTCAGTACAACCTCCGCCTCCCAGGTTCAAACAATTCTCCTGCCTCAGCCTCCCAAGTAGCAGGGACTAACCACCACGCCCGACTAAATTTTGTATTTTCAGTAGAGATGGGGTTTCACCATGTTGGCCAGGCTAGCATCAAACTCCTGACCTGGGGTGATCCACCCTCAGCCTCCCAAAGTGCTGGGATTACAGGCGAGAGCCACTGTGCCTACCCGGGGTTTTTTGTTTGTTTTTAAAAATAGTTGTAAATACATGAAAAATATTTAAGAACGGTGTAAAGAACTCTCATATTCCCTTCACCCAAATGTCGCAGTTGTTAATATTTTACCATACTTCCTCTTACCCTCTCTTCACAACAGCTCCCACTTCCTTGTATACTGGGTAGGGCCAGCTGTCTCAGTCCGTTTTGTGCTGCTTGACGAAATACCTGAGACTTGGTAATTTCTAAGGAACAGAAATTTACTTCTCTCATTTCTGGAGGCTGGGAAGTCCAAGATCAAGGTTTGGCCTCTGGTTCTAAGCTGTCAGCTTGTTGCTGCGTCCTACAGAGAGGAGGACTGCTATGTCCTCACATAGCGGAAAGGCAGAAGAGCAAGGGAGAATGAACCACTGCTGCAAGCCCTTTTTAACAGCAGCATTAATCCTTTATGAGGGCAGTGTCCTCAGGATCTAAACACCTCCCAGAAGGCCTCACCTCTCAAAACTGTTGCATAAGAATAACTAAGTTTCTGGCTGGGCGTGGTGGCTCACGCCTGTAATCCTAGCACTTTGGGAGGCCGAGGTGGGTGGATCACCTGAGGTCAGAAGTTCAAGACCAGCCTGGCCATCATGGTGAAACCTCATCTTTAAAAAAAAAAAAGAAAGAAAGAAAGATGGAGTCTTGGCCAGGTAGGTGGCTCATGCCTGTAATCCCAGCATTTTGGGAGGCCAAGGCAGGTTGATCGCTTGAGGCCAGGAGTTCGAGACCAGCCTGGGCAACATGGTGAAACCCTGTCTCTACTAAAAATACAAAAATTAGCCAGGCATGGTGGTACACACCTGTAATCCCAACTACTTGGGAGGCTGAGGCAGGAGAATTGTTTGAACCCGGGAGGTGGAGGTTGCAGTGAGCCAAGATTGCACTGCTGCAGTCCAGCCACAACAAGGAGCAGGGCAGTGCCTGCTTTTTCTCAGACCAGGCTGAAGGATGGCCCTCTGAGGAGGAAGCTTTGGGCCCATGGCCAGACAGAACTCATTCCTGGAAAGAGCTACAGTGAGAACGCTCCAGCTATGTAAACACTTCTTCCTCTGCATCTCAGCTGTTGCCTGGTGGCGGCCACACTTCCAGTTCGCAGGTTTTAAATACCTGTGGTAGTAGGTGTGGTACTCTGAACCATGACCCCTCAAAGATGCCTTCCTCCTAATTCCAGAAGCAATGAATATGTTGCCTCTCCATGGTAAAGGGGATTTTGCAGATGGGATAAAGTTAAGGATCTTGCAATGGGAGATTATCCTGGATTATCCGGGTGGGTCCAATGTAATCACAAGGGTGAGGAGGGTCAGTCAGGAAAAGCTGAAGACAGAGGAGTTGGTGTGATGCGCTTTGAAGAGGGAGGGAGGGGCCACAAACCTACAAATGGAGGTAAGGAAACTGATCCTCCCCTGAAACCTCCGGAGGAACTGACACCCTGATTTTAGGCTGGTGGCCTCCAGCACTGTAAGAAAGTAAATTTGGGTTGCTTAAGCTACCAAATTTGTGGTAACTTATTACAACAGAAATAGGAAATCAACTCAGTTGG
>NW_016107424.1:5058459-5073566 GCF_001604975.1 Cebus imitator | reverse complement strand
ATGCAATACAATTCAGATATAAACATATAATTTAAAACTTTATTCAATAAATATTTTTGAGGTAGGAAGAAACTAGCTGATGGATTCTACTGCCATCTTGTGGCCATTGGTTATAGTGTCCATATCTACAAGTAGTACAGGCTAGCTGGAATCGCCTCTTCGCCTCTTCCTTATACTTTCCAGTATGGAAGGAGGAATATGACGTGAGGCCCGTGACCAGAAGTAACTAATTCTTTGTACAAGCTATCCTGCAACACCTAACTGAATTACATCTTCTTAGGGACTTCCAAAAACAGATCTTTCAAGAGGTAATAAGTCAAGTCCTATCAAACTTGACTTTTCTTTGCAGTCTTCACTACCCCTTTGGGCAGGTAGGCTCCCTGTTGTATGTGTGGCCACGGGGCTGTGCATCCCTGTCATGGCTGTCATCTCAGCTCCTTGCAGTTACCTATTAACAGTCTCACTTCCCTGGTAGACGCCAAGATCTTGGAGGTGGGGGTTGGGGAGAGCAGGATGGTGGTTATGTCGTTTACCTAGCACAGCCTCTAGTACATAGCAGGCGCCCAGTAAATATTTGCTAAACAAATAAATATTTTATAGAGTACAAAGCACCTGCATTTCACATGCACGCAAATGCTTCTCTATGAACCAGATCTATAAACTTTTATTTAATCTTTGCTTTGTCTAACCTAAAGCATTGTTAACCTGTTCTTAAGATATTTATGACTCACTGCTATGTTCTAGGTTTTTTAACCATCAATGAACTTAAAGTTGTTGGGGCTCAGAAAGTGATACCCCAAAATGAAGGCCCCAGAGACACAAGTTTCTCTCTGACCCTCTTCTGCCCTCTTTACTCTGGACCGTCATTCTCCCCTAAGGCTCTCCATGGAAACCAGAACCCCTTTTCCTTGGAGCCAGTCATCAAACCTAATAATATTACTTTAACTTCAACCCCCACCCACTCTTCTGTGTAAAAACTGTCCATAAAAAATTCTCTGAGCTACCTTGGTTTTGGGGGGTTTTTTGTTTGATTTGTTTGCTTGTGGTTTTTTGAGACAGGGTCTCACTATGTCACCCAGGCTGGAGTGCAGTGGTGCAATTTCAGCTCACTGCAACCTCTGCCTCCCAGGTTCAAGTGACTCTCCTCCCTCAGTCTCCCTGGTAGCTGAGACAACAGGCATGTACCACCACGCTTGGATAATTTTTGCATTTTTAGTAAAGATGGGGCTTCACCATGTTGGCCAGGCTGGTCTTGAACTCCTGACCTCAGGTGATCTGTGCACCTTGGTCTTCCAAAGTGCCCAGCTACTTTGTTTGATTATAGGTCATAATACCCCCATTTCAGAGAGGGTCCTGCCCCATCCCCAGAAGGAAGGAATACTGCACTGAGAGGCCAAGAAGAATCTAGACAGACAGGCCTTGCTGGGTGTCCCCACTCAGTCTATTACTGTTAGGTCATACTTTTTTTGTTCAATTACATCTCTACATGGCTGTTCATACTTTGCTGAACCTAAGCATACAATGGACAGGTTCCTTGGTATCTTTGGGACGTCATTCTGAAGGCTCTCATGTCACAAAAAGCTATGATCAAATAAACTTATATGCCTTTTCTTCTATCTACCTGCCTTCTGTTAGTTTATTTTCAGCAAACCTTCAGAGGATGAAGCGGAAGTTTTGCTTTACCTCTACAAGCCCTTCCAAGCAGTGTCCATGTCTATACATCTGTCTTTGTGTTACCCTTACAACCCCTCGCTGAATGGATAACTGAATGTAGGCCTTATTTACCTAATGATAGGAACAGGTGTGTCCTTATTGCCATGATACAGCCAGAGCAGAGGTCATTCTGCTTTCATCTGGCAACCACCTGTCACCTTCCTTTATAACCTTCTGTACAGCGATTGCTGTATTTTGGAAGTTGTCCCTTCTAAATCTCACGCTGAATTGTAATCCCCAGTGTTGGAGATGGGGCCTGGTGGGAGGTGACTGGATCATGGGGGTGGATTTCTCATGAATGGTTTAGCACCGTCATCTTGGTGCTGTCCTTGCAATACTGAGTGAGTGCTCTTGGGATCTGATTGTTTAAAAGTATGTGGTACTTGAGGCACATTACAAGTGGCTCATGCCTGTAATTCCAGCACTTTGGGAGGCCAAGGAGAGTGGATCACTTGAGGTCAAGAGTTGGAGTCCTGGACAACATGGTGAAACCCTGTCTCTACTAAAAATATAAAAATTAGCCAGGTGTGGTGCTGAATGCCTGTAATCCCAGCTACTCAGGAGGCTGAGGCAGGAGAATTGCTTGAACCCGGGAGGCAGAGGTTGCAGTGAGCTGAGACTACACCACTGCATCCCAGCCTGGGTGACAGAGCAAGACTCCATCTTAAAAAAAAGAAAAAAGCCGGGCGCGGTGGCTCAAGCCTATAATCCCAGCACTTTGGGAGGCCGAGGCGGGTGGATCACGAGGTCAAGAGATCAAGACCATCCTGGTCAACATGGTGAAACCCCGTCTCTACTAAAAATACAAAAAAATTAGCTGGGCATGGTGGCGCGTGCCTGTAATCCCAGCTACTCAGGAGGCTGAGGCAGGAGAATTGCCTGAACCCAGGAGGCGGAGGTTGCGGTGAGCCGAGATCGCGCCATTGTACTCCAGCCTGGGTAACAAGAGCGAAACTCCGTCTCAAAAAAAAAAAAGAAAAACTGTAACTCAATGTGTTGATTTAGAAATTACCGGAAACTGACACAAATCCTTTTTATACTTCTTTGGGAGCCATACCAGCTGGTCTGGAGGCAAGGCTGCAGAGAAGAAGGAAGAGGATGCTCTGCACACATTACTTTCTCCACAAGTTCGTGCAGCAACAAGGACCGTCACAGGGCACAATGTGGCAGGCTGAGGGGTGGCAATTGGCTGCAGTGCCCCATCTGCCCCCAGCCATGGCACACTCCAACTTCTTATTGTTCAGGGGCAGAGTTCTTCCATTTAGCTACACATGCAACCTATACTATATGAGAGCAAAATGCAGGGATTAAGGTAAGAGTCTCCAGACTATCCTGAGAAACTAAAAGCCCGGTTGCTGGAATCACTCGGACCCTGCAGCACTGACTGTAACCAAAGGCCACACCCCTTCTGCCAACGTGTAAGGAGCCCAGCTCTTGGCTCTAACTAGGAATAAAGACTTGCTGCTTTGCTGTCTCCATCTGTGCAGAGAATAGAAGCTGGTCACCCTGCCATACTCTGGTGGTTCAGAGGTTGCTGACTCCCAAGGGAGAGGCGGGGACCGTCCCCTGACCCAAAGGCAGGGAGCCCATTGGCTGGCCGGCAGTCTTGATCACATGAAGTAAAGGCCCAGAGACTAAGGCCAGCTTGTGGGGGGCACTGGGTCCGGAAGATCACAAGGACTAGGGGCCAGAAGTAGCCAATTATAAGCAGAGGAAGTGGCTCTGCAGAGAAAACGGAGCCCACATGTGGAGAAGCAGAGAGAAGAAACCTAGTTTAGCTCCCATCCCATCTAGCTGTCTGAAGATGTCTTTAGTGCCCATTTCAGGCCTATCTCTGGGCACAGAATTAATGAGATTTTCAGCAGTGTTGTGCCTCCCCTGTATTTCTTGTCCTCAGATTCCTTGAGGTTTGTTTCCTTTTCCTGCCCATGATGGTTTCTGTTTGTTGTAATCCCTAAAACTTTAGTGCACCTCATTGCTGCCCGTTCTGGGTGTGGGACTTACATCTCCCGTCCATGAGGATGCTTTTCCCTGTAGTATCTCAGTTGCCCATGTCTACAAGGCACTCACAGCACAGTGCTGCAGCCTGCAGTGCACCCTGGGCGAGGCGTCTCAACCACAGAATGGCATTGCCTGAGGACTGCGAAGGCTTCCTTGCTTTCAAGTCAGCTTTCTTACTCTCCCTTGCTCATTGTATTGCTGCCATATGATTTCAGCATGTTAGTGCTGATATAATAAACTCAATTCAGTGGTGTCAATATTACAATAATGACATTCCCATTAATATGTACTAGAATGTATTAGAATGCTTAACCTCAATCAAGGAAAAATTTATCATAGAACTTATGATTCCACCATAGAAGGAGAAAGACATTTCCTCGCTGGTTGGTAAAGTCAACCATGGCCAAGGGTGGTTTATGTCTCATATATAGCCTTTCAAAAGAAATGAAGGGATTTAAAGCTGCATTACCTAGAGTGTGGAGCGTAATCCAGCAGCGTTGCCCAGGGTGTGCTGGGGTCTCTGTAATATGCCAACAGTGCTACTGTGATATTGTGCCAGAATTGTTAGCCTTTGCTTACCGGTAATAACTAAAATAAGCAGCCCAGGCTAATTCCATCCTGGCTCCTGTGACTTGTAATAAGTAACTAAGATCTGTGACTTCTATCACTACCCAGATGATGTGTAAACAAATGCTTATCTTGACTTCTGTAAACCACTGAAGTAACAAACAGAATGACAAAAGTCCCCTGGCCCTTGGAATGTCCGGAGACCCCCACCCTCGTCTCTGCCCAGGAGGTGAATTACAGAATCCCCTGGCCCTTGGAATGTCCGAAACCTTTTCATCCCCATCCCCGCTCTTCACCCCCACTCCCAAGGTGGTTTTTCAGGTATAAAAAGTCTTGGCACCCTCCTTTCAACACCACAGGTTGGAGAGACGTGAGTCCTCTGTGGTCACCGGCATAATAAATGACCCTGCAATCTGGCATACTTTTGTCTTGGTGCTAACTTTCTACGCTCGGTCCAGTACAACACTACCTTCTCCCTCAATCGACAAAGTGAAAAAGACTGAGATACCCTGGTTGTCTAGACCATGCCTTATCAAAGGGAACAAGATCATCCCCAACAAGGTGAAAACTGCCCTTGGAAGGGTGCAGAATTCATACTTGCAAACTTGTCTTCTTCTTCTTCCCCTCAAGGTGACTTTTTAGACATTCTTTCTGTAATGGCCTCCTCCAAGAAAATTTAATACTGCAGATATACTGTATATATATTTATGCACAATTTGAAAATATGAATTAAAATCTTAAAAGACAATCATACTCTTTTTTGCCTCAATCATTCCATTTCTAGGAACTTATTCTAAAGAGGTTATTATTATTATTATTAGAGATAGAGTCTTGATCTGTCACCGAGGCGGGAGTGCAGTGGCATGATCTCTGATCACTGCAAACTCTGCCTCTTGAGTTCAAGCAATTCTCATAACTCAGCCCACCTGAGTAGCTGGGACTATGGGCACACACCACTGCCAGGCCTAAAGAGGTGATTTTTTTTTTTTTTTTTTTTTTTGAGACAAAGTTTCGCCCTTATTGCCCAGGCTGAAGTGTAATGGCACGATCTTGGCTCACTGAAACCTCTGCCTCCCGGGTTCAAGCAATTCTCCTGCCTCAGCCTCTCAAGTAGCAGGGATTACAGGCACCCAGCACCACGCCCGGCTAAATTTTGGATTTTTAATAGAGATGGGGCTTCACCATGTTGGCCAGGCTGCTCTCAAACTCATGACCTCAAGTGATCCACCCACCTTGGCCTCCCAAAGTGCCGGGATTCAAAGCATGAGCCACCTCGCCCGGCTGACACAGCTTTTCCAAACCAAATGCACTCTGTCTTGGTAGATATTATACAACTAAATGAAAGGAGAATTACCTGCTGCAGGACGGTTCTCTGGATGGCGTTGGACTAACCCAGTTCTTTCTTCTTTCTTGCTTATACTTCTCAGTAATAACTAGGTTGGGCTCAGTGGCTCACACGCCTGTAATCCCAGAATTTTGGGAGGCTGAGGCAAGAGGATCACTTGAGCCCCGGAGTTTCAGACCAGCCTGGGTGACATTGTGAGACCCCTATCTCTAGAAAAAATAAAAAATTAGCTGGGCATAGTGGTGTGCACCTGTAGTCCCAGCTACGTGGGAGGCTGAGGCAGGTAGGTTGCTTAAGCCCAGGAGTTTGAGGCTGCAGTGAGCCTTGATGCACCACTGCACTCTAGCCTGGGTAACAGAGCAGGATCTTGTCCCTAAAAAAAAAAAAAAAAAAAAGGCCGAAAACAGTGACTCATGCCTATAATCCCAAGACTGGGAAGCTGAGGCGGGCAGATCACAGGGTTAGGAGATGGAGACTAGCCTGGCCAACATGGTGAAACCCTGTCTCTACTAAAAATACGAAACTCAGCAGGACATGCTGGCACACACCTGTAATCTCAGGTACGCAGGAGGTTGAGGCAGGAGAATTGCTTGAACCCAGGAGGCGACGGTTGCAGTGAGCCGAGATCATGCCACTGCACTCCAGTCTGGGAAATAGAGCAAGACTCCCTCTCAAAAAAAAAAAAAAAATCTGTGGAGTGGTGGTCATCCACAGAGACTACTGGTATTGGCTCTTGGTATCAATGAGCCACGGGATTTCTCTGTGTAACTGCACTTTATTGTAGGTTTGTACGGCTGAAACTTTTCTTTTCTTTTCTTTTCTTATTGAGGGAGCGTCTCGCTTCGTTGCCCAGGCTGGAGTGCAGTGGTGCGATCTTGGCTCACTGCAACGTCCGCCTCCTGGGTTCAGGCAATTCTCTTGTCTCAGCCTCCTGAGTAACAGCTGAGACTTTTCTACTTTATTGTGTTTCTTGCAAGTGTTTCCAATGGATGAATTTTAATAAGGTTGGTAAGAGTGGCTAAGAGGGCCTCTAAATCTACATCCAAATGAGAGAAGATGTTACAAATGTGTGTTAGTAAGACAAAAACAGGGCTCACTTAGGCTTGACATAAAAGAAATTTAAAATACTCATACCAATAGCAATTAAAAGCTCTACTGATTATGCATGTTCCTTAATTGTTTGCTTTAACTGGGGAGGGAAAGTGCAGGAAAAGTTAGGAATTGTTCACTAAGTTCATTTTTTAAATTAAAGGAACACATATTTGCCCTTGTAAAATAACAAATGTGTGAGAAATGTTTACAAGGTTCACTTCCTCCCCCACCCAGCTTCTAAAAATGCTTTTATTAAAACAAGCCAGAGTGAAAAGAAAACCAAACCAAAAATAGTGTTCGGGACATGCAACAACTTGCGATAAGGAGGAACTGGATGAACGGCCCAGACTCTGCTCCTGTTCTTTAGAGCAGAGTGTCCTACAATACTCTAGCCCAGTGATCACATGCGCCTGGGGCATAAAATCCAGGGCAGACGGCTTTCCAGGGTCCCCCAGTTGTTGTGAAATTGAGGCATGCACAGACAAGACTTCATCCACCCTGGGCAGCCTCCCTGAGCTTCTGTTATCCTGGCTGCTATGTCAGTGATAGATCCACCGCATGGAACCTGTGTGCATGTGTTCTGTCTTCTCAGACTCTTGCAAGTGAGAGAAACTGGTATAACAACTTGTGCAGTGGGTGAGATGGTTAGTTTTCCCCTGGGATTGACACTGGCCCACAGTGAGCGTGCTTCACACCTGTTACTTGGCAGAAGGGTGGTTTGAAAGGTAGGAGCTAGTGGGTAGAAAGAATAGTTGACTGGCATCACTCCAATGCACTGGTTCTCAAAGTATTGTTCCTGAACCAGCAGCATCAGCATTATTGGAGAACCCGCCAGAAATGCACATTTTCAGATACTGCCTCAGACCTACTGAATCAGAAATTCTGGGGTCGAAGCCCAACCAGCTGAGGTGTATCAAGCCCTCCAGGTGGTTCTTCATGCATGCTCATGTTTAGTGCACATTAGAATCACCTGGGGAGCTTTTACAGCTCAGCTGGCTCAGCCACACCCAAAACCAATTAAGTCAGAATCTCAACAAGTGGAACACGGCTATCAGTATTTTTGTTTTAATTTCCCAGGATTCCATTGTGCAGCCAAAGTACAGACCCAGTGTTGAGTCTAATTATATTTTTATTTTATTTTAATTAATTTATTTATTTTGAGACAGAGTCTCGCTCTGTTGCCCAGGCTGGTGTGCAGTGGTGTGATCTTAGCTCACTGTAACCTCTGCCTCCCGGGTTCAAGCAATTCTTCTGCCTCAGCCTCTGGAGTAGCTGGGACTACAGGTGTCCGCCACCATGCCCAGCTAATTTTGTTTTTTTAAGACAGAGTCTCACTTTGTCACCCAGGCTGGAGTGCAATGGCTCAGTCTCAGGTCACTGCAACCTCTGCCTCCTGGGTTCAAGTGGTTCTCCCACCTCAGCCTCCTGAGTAGCTGGGATTACAAGCACGTGCCACCACAGCCGGCTAATTTTTTTTTTTTTTTTTTGAGACAGAGTTTCGCTCTTGTTACCCAGGCTGGAGTGCAATGGCGCGATCTCGGCTCACCGCAACCTCCGCCTCCTGGGTTCAGGCAATTCTCCTGCCTCAACCTCCTGAGTAGCTGAGATTACAGGCATGCGCCACCATGCCCAGCTAATTTTTTGTAGTTTTAGTAGAGACGGGGTTTCACCATGTTGACCAGGATGGTCTCGATCTCTTGACCTCATGATCCACCCGCCTCGGCCTCCCAAAGTGGTGGGATTATAGGCGTGAGCCACCGCGCCCGGCCACAGCCGGCTAATTTTTGTATTTTTAGTAGAGACGGGGTTTTGCTATGTTGGCCAGGCTGGTGTTGAACTCCTGACCTTGTGCTCTGCCTGCCTCAGCCTCCCAAAGTGCTGGGATTACAGGCGTGAGCCACCGCACCTGGCTCCTAATCTTTTATTTTTATTTGATTGTTATTTTTTTTGAGACAGAGTCTCACTCTGTCACCCAAACTGGAGTGCAAGTGTGGCGCAATCTTGGCTCACTGCAACCTCCACCTCCTGGGTTCAAGTGATTCTCCTACTTCCGCCTTCTGAGTAGCTGGGATTACAGGCGCCTGCCACCACACTGGCTAATGTTTGTGTTTTTAGTACAGACGGTGTTTCACCACGTTGGCCAGGCTGGTCTCAGTGATTCGCCTTCCCTGGTCTCCCAAAGTGCTGGGATTATAGGCACGAGTCATCGCGCCCGGCCCATTTTGTTTTTTGACTCAGGTTTCTTTTCTACTGTCTTTCCTCATTACTAACAGTGGCTATAAATGAAAACGGAAGTATACTTTCATTATGTGTTTATTGCTTAAATCCGATGTTCAAATGTTTATGGTCATATAACATAAAGGCCTTTGCTACCTTGAAAATTGTATTTCCTTTAGTTGGGTATGGTGTTGTGTGTCTGTTGTCTTAGTTACTCACAAGGCTGAGGTGGGAGGATTTCTGGAGTCCAGGAGTTAGGGGTTACAGTGAGCTCTAATCGTGCACTGCATTCTAGCCTGGGTGACAGATCAAGACCCCATCTCAAAAAAAAGAATTATTTCTTCCACAGCAATGTGAATGTACTTTATATATATATATGCGCTATATGCATATATGCTGGGATTACAGCAGTGAGCCACCACTGTAAACCCGGCATATTACTCTAGAATACACTGTAGAAAATGGCCCTTCTGAGCACAGGGCCCTGCGTGGCTGCACAGGTGTCATACCCATGAAGCTGGCCCTGGCTGGGACCCTGCCAGCTGAAGCAAGGGAGATGGCACTGGGGCTTGGGGTCTGACTCAGAGGCTCTGGTTCGAGGGGTGCCCACATCTGTGTCTCCCCCAGCGACATCTCCATCCCCCCCTTCCTCAACCTCCACACTTCATCTCCAGGCAACCTCTGATCTGCTGTATATCACAATAGGTGAATTTACATTTTCTAGAACTTTATATAAATACAATTATACTGTATGTACACTTTGGTTTTTTTCACATAGCACAATTATTCTGAGATTCATTCATGTAGTTATCAATAGTTTATTCTTTTTTATTGAGTGGTATTCCACTATACAGACAAAATACAATTTGTTTATTCTGAACTTACATATTTTTCTGTTTTCTGAGTTAAAATGTCTTTTTCTTAGAAAATGGTGTTTTGGGCCAGGCGAGGTGGCTCACGGCTGTCATCCCAGCACTTTGGGAGGCTGAGGTGGGTGCATCATCTGAGGTCGGGAGTTCGAAACCAGCCTGACCAACATGATGAAACCCTGTCTTTACTAAAAACACAAAATTAGCCGGGCGTAGTGGCAGGTGCCTATAATCCCAGCTACTCGGGAGGCTGAGGCAGGAGAATCGCTTGAACCCAGGAGGTGGAGGTTGTGGTGAGCTGAGATTTCGCCATTGTACTCGAGCCTGGGCAACGAGAGCAAAAATCCATCTCAAAAAAAAAGAAAGAAAGAAAATGTTTTTAACAAATGATGGTTACCTTTCTAGTGTCCTCATTTACCAAAAGAAGAAGGCTGGGCACAGTGCTGGAGCCTGTAATCCTGGTTATCTGGGAGGCTGAGGGGGGCGATCACTTGAGGCCAGGAGTTTGAGAACAGGCTGGGTGACATAGTGAGACCCCCCCACCCTATCTCTAAAAAAGTGGTGCATGCCTGTAGTCTCACTACCCTGGAGGTTGAGACAGGAGGATTGTTTAAGCCCAGGCGTTTGCGGCTGATTGTACCACTGCAGCCTGGGAGACAGAACAAGATCCTACCTCTTAAAAAAATAAACAAAAAGTTGGCAACCTAACATCAATCCCCCAAGTACATATATTTTAGAAATATAAGGATCTGCAAAATCCAGAAGTCTGGAAAGAACTACCCAGTGACCTCCCATTTATAGACTCAGTCTCCTTTTTTCTGGCAAGCGGTGTAGGGGAAGGCGCATAACCTGGGCCTGGCAAAGCGCTGTACTTTTACTGGGGCCATTATGAGAGATGTTCCCTCCTTTTCTGGAATTCGGAGCTGGCAGCAGACGCTTTGCTGTGGTGTGCAGAATGCCTGCTAACCATGACGCCAGGTGAAGGTAACGGACTGAGAGGTGGATGGAGGCACAGAGTCATGGTAGCACTCACTGAGTGAACCTTGGATTTATCCCTTCCTGCACCCAGCAGCAATTCAGAATTCTCTATTGCAAAAGCAAGTAAATTCCTTTTTTGTTCAAGATAATTTGAGCCAGCTTTTTGTCACTTGCAACCAAAGGTCCTGACTAATAAATCTGTTCATATACATCATGTAGCACTGGTAAGGTAGAAATACACACAGGAGAAAACATGGCTCTTAGAATAGGTTCTCTCATGTGGTGAGGAGAAAAAGCTCTGTACTTTTCTTCCATCACTTTTGGAAGCTGTATTGACTCCCATTCCTATGCTAATTCACCTGTTGCCCTTCACAGAACTATTAAAATCCAGCCTTCAAGTCCTTATCTGAAAACAGTGATACAGGTTACCTCTGATAAGCACACGCCCCAGTAGTCTTATTCCAACATTATGGGGGTGGCTTAGCATAAGGATCCATCACCTCCAGTAACAGAGAAGAGGAAGAAACCAAACTTCTGCTTTGTATTTACGTTTTAACTCCATCAATGGCTTATTTTAACTTGCAGTGGTGCGATGACAGCTCACTGCAGCCTCAACCTCCTGAAAAGAAACACCTTTCTTTTCAGTACACCCATCCCAAAACAAAACATGCAAATTCTCAGACCGCAATTGTGTCAGGGCTCAACTCCAGCTGCAGAGCAGAGAGAGTGCAGTGGCACCACAACCCCTCTTTCCCACGCCAGAAACGTCATGATCATTTACAAACAGTAGCATCAGCCGTAAGTCAACATGCTGTTCGGCTGCAGATGACTACTGTATTTTAAAGGCCAGAGCAGCAAAAAATGCACCAGAAATAGAGAAAGCTCCCTTCTCAGAAACTCCTACTCATCCTTCAGATCTCAGCCCCAGAGCTCCTTCTTCAGGGACTCTTTCTTATCCCGAAGTCCAAAGTCATATCCCCTCCACCCTCAACCTTTTTTTTTTTGAGATGGAGTCTCACTCTGTCAGCCAGGCTAGAGTATAGTGGTGTGATCTCGGCTCACTGCCTCCCTGGTTCAAGCAATTCTCCTGTGCCTGCCACCACGCCTGGCTAATTTTTGTATTTTTAGTAGAGACGCTTTCGCTTTGTTAGCGAGGCTGTTCTTGAACCCCTGACCTCAGGTGGTCCACCCACCTTGGCCTCCCGAAGTGCTTGGTTTACAGGTATGAGCCATTGCACCCAGCCAGTCACGTCCCCTTATTACACTTACATAGAATCCTGCATTTACTCCATTACATTAACACATTTATGCCTAGCACTCCATTATTGGAATGCTAAGCACGTGGGAGTTATTTATATCCTACTGCTCAATGTCATTGCCAATGTCTGATTGCGAAAATTAAAAAAATTGCAACCTCCAGCATAAATAGGTTAATGATGGTTTTTACTCACATTTTTATTTGTATCATTGGTTCTGTGTTCCCCTTCTCTGTCACCTCCCCTTAGATCGTGAGCTCCGAACCCAGTTACTTGCAGTCTTTCACTCCCCAGTGTCCCGGCATCTAGGGACACAGCAGGTGCACAGTGAATAAGGAAAAACACTTTCCCCTCAGACTTTGCTGTTGTCCTGAAAAAGATCTTCCAGCCTTTGACGCGTGTGCCTGGCCATGGGTGTGGCCTTGGCATTCATACATTTCTCGATTCCAGTCTTTGGAGTCATTTTTCATGAGCGAGCAGAACTTTTTGTTTTGCTCTAGCAGCAGTAGTTCTCTTATAAATCAGTTCTCAGCTCCCAACACATCTTTCTTCATGTTCCATGCTTTCCAACTCTGAAACCGACAGGCAGGGCCAAGTGTTTGGAAGACAGGACATTTGCCACTTCTTGGCACCTTTGCTCTAGAAGAGTTTAAGTGCCCATACCTACCCAAGACCCACTTCAGATGGCCAGCAGGCAGTCCCTGGATGCCCCGCAGCCCAGTGTCGCCAGAGCCCACCCTCTGCACCACTCTCAGTGCCAAAGAAGCTCCAAGGACCCATGCCTTGGGCTCCCTCCCTCCACCTTGGTGCCCTAGTTTCCTCCCAGCACCATCCTTGAGAAGCATTAGCCTTCAGGGTAGCCTTAGGTTTCAGACAAAATGAGGGCCCTGGGTGGAATGTTTTTGTTCAAGAGCTGTGTTTTGTAGCAAGGCACTTCTTCTTTTATTTTTTATTTATCTATTTATTTTTTTGAGATGAAGTCTTACTCTGTTGCCCAGGCTGGAGTGCAGTGGCATGATCTCCGCTCACTGCAACCTCTGCCTCCTGGGTTCAAGTGATTCTCCTGCCTCAGCCTCCCGAGTAGCTGAGATTACAGACGTGTGGCACCATGCCCGGCTAATTTTTGTATTTTTAGTAGAGACGAGGTTTTGATATGTTGCCCAGGCTGGTCTCCAACTCCTGACCTCAAATGATCCACCTGTCTTAGCCTCCCAAAGTTCTGGGATTACAGGCACAAGCCACTGTACCTGGCCTCAAGACACTCCTTTGGTGACAGGTCTGAAGTCTGTGGCTACAGGGCTGTGGGGAGACCCCTGCACTACCTGAAAGCCAACTCAGCCCACAGGCTGGTCAGAGGAGAGATAGACAAGGCATCAATGACAAGAAATGTAGGGGAGAAAAAGTAATATATTTTCCTCACCCATGGTAAGGGGCACAGCCAAGGTTCATAAAACTTTAAGAATGCTAATTTAAGGGAATCCTATATTTGCTTCCTGCAAACCCCATTGCCCCTGCAGTTCTAGGTACAATAGAGTTGGTCTTGGAGAAGACCACTCAGCCAGGAGAGGCTGGGAGAGGGTCGCAATGATGGCCCACCCAAGCTGAGAGTTTCTAACCCCTCAGGCAGAGGCAGAGCCCAGCAGAACTGGGACAGGGATGCCTCGCTCCATTTGTATGTGTAGCTGTGCCCCCAAACTTTCTGTTGCAAAATTCATTTGCATCTGCCCCCATAAAATCAGAAACAAGTAGGCAAATATCAGTGCCTCTGAGTGAGACCTAAAGAAAGGGAGACCCTGTCTCTTTAAAAAACAAACAAAACAGCAACAAATTGGGAAAGAATACTTATAAAACACATATCTGATAAAGGACTTTATATCCAAAATATATAAAGAACTTGTAAAACTCGACAATAAGAAAACAACAAAATAGATACCTCACCAAGGAAGCTATACAGAGGAAATAAGCATACAAAAATATGCTCAACATCATGTCATTAGGCAATTGTCAATTAAAGTCACAATGAGATATCACTACACACATTAGAATGTCTAAAATCCAAAAGCGACATCACCAAATGCTGACAAGGATATGAAGCAACAGAACTTTCAGTCATTGCTGGCAGGAACGCAAGATGGTGCAGCCATTTTGGAAGAGAGCTTGGCAGTTTCTTGTGAAACTAAACTTACTACCATACCACCCGGCAATTGCACTGCTTGGTAGTTACCCAAATGGGTAGAAAACTTACGTCCACAAAAACCTTGCATGTATTTATGGCAGCTTTATTCACAGTTGCTGAACTTGGAAGCAACCATGATGTTCCTGAATAAACAAACACCCACATACCCATACAATGGAATGTTATTCAGCAGTAACAAGAAATGAGCCAACAAGCCAGGAAAATACATGAAGGAGACTGAAATGCACATTGCTAGTGAAAGAAGCCAATCTGAAAAGGCTGCATACTGCATGATTCCTAATAGCTGACATTCTGAAAAGGCAAAACCACAGAGACAATAAAAAGGTCAGTGGTTGCCAGGGATTCCGGGGAAAGGAGGGAGAGATGAATAAGGAGAGCACACAGGATTTGTAGGGCAGTAAAACTGCTTAGTCTCTGATGCTGTGATGGCGGACATGTGCCATTTTGCATTTGTCAAAACTCACAGAACAGTACACCACAAAGAGTGAACTGTATGTAACTACGGTCTTTTGTTTATCAATTTGCCTGAATTGTAACAAATGTGCCACACCAATGCAAGGTGTTGAGCTAGAGGAAACTGTGTGTGTATAGGGGGAGGAGAGGAGGAGTGTATGGAAATTTTCTGTATGTTTTGCTCAATTTTTCTGTAAACCTAAAACTGATCTTTTTAAAAAGACAAAATAAAGACATTCCCAAATAAAGAAACATGGAGGAAATTCATTGCTAACAGATTCACCTTTTAAAAATTACTAAAAGATGGCCGGGCGCGGTGGCTCAAGCCTGTAATCCCAGCACTTTGGGAGGCCGAGGCGGGTGGATCACGAGGTCAAGAGATCGAGACCATCCTGGTCAACATGGTGAAACCCCGTCTC
>NW_016107424.1:5047627-5056910 GCF_001604975.1 Cebus imitator | reverse complement strand
TGTCTCAAAAAAAAAAAAAAGAAAAAAAAGTGAATGAATTAAATAATGCAACCAAGACTAAAAGCATTTGTGCTTCAAGGACACTATCGAAAAAGTTAAGAGAACCACTGAATGGAAGGAAGTATTTCCGCATGATATATTTGATCTTACACTTAACATCTCAATAAAAACACAACCCAACTTAAAAATGGGCAAAGAATATGAATAGACATTGCTCCAAAGAAGATATACAGATGGCCAATAAGTACATGAAAAGGTGCTCAACATAATTAGCTATGATGGAAATGCAAATTAAAACTATAGTGAGCAACAGCTGCATTCACTGGGATAGCTATAATCAAGAAAATAATAACTATTGGCAAGGATGTGGAGAAATCAGAATCCTCATTCCTTGTTGAGAGGAATTGTAAAACAGTGCAGCCACTATGGAAACTAGTCTGGTAGTTAAAGTTAACCACAGTTACCATATGACCCAGCAATTTAACTCCTAGATATACACTGAAGAGAAACAAACATATGCCCCCCACAAAAACTTGTATACAGATAATCCTATCAGATTATTCATAATAACTAAAAAGTAGAACACAAGTGTCTATCAACTAATGAATGGATAAATAAAATGTGGTATATACAGACAATGGAATATTATCTGGCATTAAAGGGGAATGAATGATACATGGAACAACATGGATAAACCTTAAAAACATGCCAGGTGAAAGAAGCATATTGTATGATTCAATTTATATGAAATGTCCAAATATAGAGACAGAAAGTAGATTAGTAGTGGTTGCCTAGGGCTGGGGAGGACAGAGTGGTTGGGGTTGACAGCCAGAAGGATATGAGGTTTGAGTAATAAAAATGTCTTAACATTTTTGAATTGTATATTTTATTTCTATTTATTTAGTTTTTGAGACAGGGTCTCCCTCTGTCATCCAAGCTGGAGTGTAGTGATGTGATCACAGTTCACTGCAACCTCCACCTCCCTGACTCAAGTGATCCTCCTGCCTCAACCTCCCACATAGCTGGGACTACAGGTGTGTGCCACCATGTTCAGATTTTTTGTAGAGATGGAGTTTCTCCGTGTTGCCCAGGCTGGTTTCAACTCCTGGGCTCAAGCAGTCTGTCCACTTTAGCCTCCCAAAGTGTTGGGATTACAGGCATGAGCCACCACACCTGGCTGAATTATACATTTTAAGTGGGTGAACTCTATAGTATATGAATTATATCTCAGTAAAGGTGTCACCAAAAAAGTTCATGTATAAATAAAACTTAAAATTCTGAAAATAGTTTATTATAGAAACAAAGAGGGTAATTAAGCATGAAATAATTTCATTCTTGATAAAAGTATACTGATTATTACAAAATTTAAAGTGTTAGTTTATAACCCAAATCTTTTAAAGAATTTGTCTCTGCTGAAATGAACTTTCATCCTTTACAAAGATGCAACTTTAGTTATAGGAGGAACATATTTAATCTAAATACACACTGTCATAGGTAAGACTCAGAGGATAGTATATATAAAGCTAACTGTACTCATCGGTATTAAATAGCTATACAAAGCCACTCACTTAAAACATGAAAGGGTTAAAGGCCAGGTGTGGTGGCTCACGCCTGTAATCCAAGCACTTTGGAGGCCAAGGCAGGTGGATCACCTGAGGTCAGGAGTTCAAGACCAGCCTGACCAACACGGTGAAACCATCTTTAAAACAAAAAACAAACAAACAAACAAAAAACATGAAACAGTTGTTTATGAGACATTTCAAACTATAAGTTTGGAATTCTTGTTCCTTTGTGGTACCATTATTCTACTAAATACAGGTAGTGATTAGAAGTCCAGTGTACCTCTTACAGAACAACACATAGGATTAGATATGCCAAGATTAAGATGTTGCATGTTTTAGGAAACTTAGAAATAATTCAAAGAGCTTTTTATGCTAAACTCAGCAAATTTGGTTCCAAAATGTCTTTTATTATGACAAACAAGTATAATGTTTAGACGTTAATGTACAGAAAATAGTTGTCATATATATTCCTTTACAATTTTCACACCTAAGTTTATTTAAAGTGTTCATCCTACACATTAAAAAAGAAATAGGACATTGCTGAATTTTACTTGCTACTCTTTGTACCTATAATTTTGATACACATTGGCATCTAAAACGATTAGTAAATAGCAACAATAGAGACTACATATTTTTTAAACTGGGCAAATGAAAGGAGAATATACTGAGATGTAAATCAGGAAGTAGTTATTGGCTTTACAAAAAGTTTTTAAATATACAGATTAATTAATAACATATACCCTTTAAATATTAAAGCATTTAAAATAAATTTACCAAAAAAACCCAACTTACATATTTTTAAAAACCGTCAGTTGTATAAAGAGAGGCACTACTTTTATCCACAGAAAGCATAAAATTTTTTTAACAGTTCAAAAATAGGAGCTCAAAACAACTGATTTCTGAGACACAAAACAATACAATGGCTATTCACAGTGCTCCTCAAGAAATTAAATCTATGTTTTTTAAAGCATGTTTTTCAGTCTCAATTTATAACACACTTGGACTTCCATTTCTGCTTTTCCTTAAATCAATCTGGACTGTGTAGAAGAATGCCATAACATGAAGCTATTAGCAATCTGGGTTAATGTTCTACCAAAAAATGCTATCTATATACACAGAAAGTAATAAAGAAAAAAGTTAGCGTTGAAGTACAATGCATACTCCTTAGGTTCTAAAGTCTACCAGTCTAACAGAAAGCACCAAGGTACAGATGCCAAAGTTAGAAAAAATACAAAGCAGCTCAGAATCAATATCATATATCTTATTCAAGGTAAATTTGATGTTAGATTGTTTGTACGGCATTTGGGAGGCTAAATTAATTTAGGAGGCTAGAAATCTCATTGCTACTTTTAATTAAGATTTGCTTATTACTTTTCTGTGCTTATTGATGAGAAAACATTACTAAAATTTTCTTATGGAAAATGAGGAAACATATAATTTTTTGAAAATAAAAAGTAAACTTAGAAATAAATTCAGGCACTTATATCAGTGGGTTTGCAATACCAAGGGCAAAGAACATTTTTTTATTTCTTCAAGCAATTCCTTCCACCCAAAATCCATAAACTCTTTTCCTCTCATAGTTGATCTTAATTGTCAAACCTAAGAACTGTTAAGTTACCGAAGTGGAATTACTTGTAGATTGTGAATCATTTATTTGTTCACTCTACAAGTCAGTGAAGAAATAAATTAAATGCTTCCCACTTAAAGCTGTCTAGTACTATTGTTTTAACTGCAGTTAAAACAGAAGCAAATAGGCCGGGTGCGGTGACTCACGCTTGTAATCCTAGCACTTTGGGAGGCCAAGGCGAGTGGATCACAAGGTTAGGAGATGGAGACCATACTGGCCAACGTGGTGAAACCCCGTCTCTACTAAAAATGCAAAAATTAGCCAGGCGTGGTGGCGGGCACATATAGTCCCAGCTACTTGGGAGGCTGGGGCAGGAGAATTGTTTGAACCTGGGAGGTAGAGGTTGTGGAGGTTGCAGTGAGCTGAGATCATGCCACTGCACTCTAACCTGGTGACAGAGAGAGACTCTGTCTCAAAAAAAAAAAAAATCACAGAAGCAATAAACTCATCTGTCATATTCAATATTGTCATTTCCATAATAAAGCTTACTTTTCCTTTTCAAATGATGCTAGATGAAAAATTCATTATTTAAAACATCCCATTAACAATTTTTCCAGATCAATTTTATTTAAGAAATAAGTTGACAGAAAGAAGCAAAAGCAACTTACTAATATGTCAAACAAAACACAAGCAGCAAACCTAATTCAGCACAGGTGATCATGATATAAATCAATAAAAATTCAAGTAAATACTTCATACTACATAAAAAGTAGGGGGTTCTATTTCCCCTTCAAAACATGGAAGATGACTTTTAAATTACTTTATTTTACATGCTTTAATCACAAGTACTACCATGTAACTATTCACTGTGTGCTTAGGTAACTATGGTAATATTTTCAGAAGTCTTGAAGCAAAATACTAGTGACTCACTACTCAGATGTACACAGTCAACCTGAAGTACACTACCTACAACTATCTTAATATAGTTAAAAATTAGGTAAAAAAAAAAGAAAAAAAAGAAAAAAATTAAGTATAAGAGTGAAATGAGAACCACTGAAACTAATCTATCAGATATATGACATCATCATCAAACAATTCTTAAGCTCTAAAATAGCAAAGCATCTGAGAGTCTAAGAATGCATGTACTTTTACAACATACGTATAACAGAAAATAAAGACAATGGAAAAATGCTCCCTTCTAATGTAGTGTACTTTTACAACATAACAGAAAATAAAGACAATGGGAAATGCTCCCTTCTAATGTAGTAATTTAGAGTACTAAAAATGCAAGTTTTGCAGCACTCTAAGTGAGAATTATGAAAATCTGTTCACTGAACAGGAGTAAAAGGAAAAACTAACATGTATCCCACCTTATTAAAATGACACATCTATAGGCTACATCTATCCTGAATCTCGTCATAAGGACAAATTAACTTTTTAAAAAGTTTATCTTAATAAATTATTAAAAATATGAAAATACTTAAGGGAACGTAGCATTTAGACTGTGAAACTGTGTTGTAAATTATAATTATTTTTTTCTTGATGTTGAAGACTGCATTACAGTTTCATAAATAACATTGCTTGTGTTTTATAATACATCTGTATGCAGAAGCATGTTTAATAGCAACTGCATGTATCTCCAGAAATTCTTGCTCACTTCAGAACACATATTTTTATTCTGACAAGGATTTAATGTTTTACTTAGTACTTCAGTAGAAAACATGTGAACAGACTGTATACCCCATATCAGTATTTTTTTAAAAAAAACCTGAACAACATTCTTTTAAATGTCCATTTAAAAAAATATAGGTAACTGTTATTGTTTTATCATGATTAAATTGATATCAAATTAATAGGCATAAGTGAGAAAACTAATCACTTACTATCATTTAAAAATGCAATAACATCATGCATTATGTATTACTAAGAAAGTGCTCACTTATATAAGCAGCAGATGATGAGAACAGTATCATGAAAATTCTAGATATATCTTTATGTATATCCTTGAAAATCACTTTCCTTTATATAATTTCTATTTTAATTTAAATGCCACATATCTTCAGCTAACATTTAAATTAGTTCTATTATAAAACTTCAGTTGTTATACATCATAAAACACCTTCAGAAACTTGCTTGAAGGTAGGAATAATTCCTTCCTCCTAAATAATTATATCACATTAAGTATTTATTAAATGTTATGTTTGAGAAATCTATTCTGACCTTGAATATATTCAAATTGAAGATCAATATTATAATAGAACCAAGATTTTATGGGGGAAATGTTGCAATCAGTAAAAGTGTTAAAGAGCATGTAACAGTAAGGAAGACGCCTCTCTGGAATATTGCAGAGTGGTAGATACCACATTTAATCAAAGGACAGTAATGCTTGATCTTCTATTTCCCATAGAACTCTGGATCCAGTTAACAGCAGAATGGGGAAAGAAGCAGCAATATTTCAAATGTCCATACTCTGATCTGCAAAAGACACCACTAGGTAGAAGAAAACTGCATTTTACTTCAGGTAGTCTTTGAAATGAAGGCTCTGTTATTTTTCAAGACTGGAAGGATATCACAGTGTTGATTTTATATACAAAGTAGGATCTATTCCAGTATACTCTAGTGAAATAATTCACATATGGAGAATAGTTAATTTTGACCTCATGACAAAATCGCCCATATTTTGAGTAGGTTAGCTTGTCACCTTCTTCACAAACCATCTATTAAAAGATATAAAACATAATATTAAAAAGCTTATTAAACTTATAGCAGAAATGCAATCAATGTACAAATTACTGTATTTATATGAAAAAACACATTACTGATAAACATTGTATATACAACATCTCACTGTTAGCAAACAGAAGCCTCTTCATAAGTGAGTCACCATGCCCACTATACTTCTGAACTTCCCATTGACATTGAGAAATCAGTATATAATGTTTTTTAAAAGATTTATTTTAAAATATTTAATCCTAAAATTTAGAACACATTTCCATAATCCATTATTATTGCTGTGAAGAATCTTAACATGAAACAAGGCTGAGAAATGGACATATTATATTCCCAAATATATTCAAACTCCTGTCTTGTGTAGAATTGACTCACAATTATTGAGTAAGCAAGGAAACTTTTGTGACTTATTGCAGACCTTTACACTTTTACCGAATGACGTTCACTAAGATAGCTTAGTTAGCTTGAAGGAGTTTTTATTAAAAAAAAAATTAGGAGCCGGGCGCGGTGGCTCAAGCCTGTAATCCCAGCACTTTGGGAGGCCGAGGCGGGTGGATCACGAGGTCAAGAGATCGAGACCATCCTGGTCAACATGGTGAAACCCCGTCTCTATTAAAAATACAAAACATTAGCTGGGCATGGTGGCACGTGCCTGTAATCCCAGCTACTCAGGAGGCTGAGGCAGGAGAATTGCCTGAACCCAGGAGACGGAGGTTGCGGTGAGCCGAGATCGCGCCATTGCACTCCAGCCTGGGTAACAAGAGCGAAACTCTGTCTCAAAAAAAAAAAAAAAAAAAATTAGGTAATATTTTAATGCCTATGAAAGATGCCAGATAGCCAACTTTAAAAGGATAGATTAGCTTAGGTCCATGCCAGGCATGACGTGAAAGGAAAAGTAAGCTGATCCTCAAAACAGAGCAGAAAGGTGGGTAGCCAGGGCAGAACAGAAAGGCTCCAGACAGCAGATAGCAATATAGTAGCAATTACTGAAACTGTACCAAGGCTTCACACGATTCCATTTTGTCAACAATAAACCAAAGATCACAGCCACTAAGTACCAACAGTGAAATTCAAAATGCATGCAGCATAAAACAGAATAAGTTTACATTACAAGATTAAGGAGTCATGAAGAAAAGAAAGGTGGAAATCACCAAAACTAATTTCTTACCTCCAAACTGACCTTGGATAAGGTAAAGAGCTATGATTATTTAGGAAAAGACAGAAAAAATCTTGGCTGCAGCCTGAATACTATATACATTACCACTTACAATGACTTACTAAACTTTTCCTATGATCCCTCACCCCCAGCTTTCTCAGGAGTCAAGAATTCATTCCAGCCAACACTATGTCTCAGATACACAAACTGCCTTCACTAGAAGGCCATGGCCGGGGGAGAGGGAATACACACACACACACACACACACACACACACACACACACACGTACATCACTCTTCAGTCTACTTGTGGAAAAGACAGCTTGGTAAAATAGCTGAAATCAATGCAGAAATTAAGATACAGCTAAGTCCTAACAACTAACATGGCTCTTAAGACCCATGATTTTTGTGGATAATAGGGTCTGTGTTAATTTAGTATGCAATTTTTCTAGATAGACATGAATCAAATTACAAAAAAAAATCCAAACATAAGAATATAACAAGATAACCAGTTGCTTTTTAGATTATTATAATAAAATAAAATCATCATCAAATCGAATTATGCCATCTTTTATGAATGTTGAATCTTGCATAAGTACAAGCAATGAATAAGGAATTCAGGTATTGATATTATTATTATATTATTATTATTTTTTTTTGCAAAAATGCCCAGCTTTTCTTTTGTATGCTGAAAAAATACTTCAAACTACTTTTAATAAGCTCTCCTCATTATTACATAATTCAATTATATTCCTAGTTAAGTTCCAAAAATACAGTTTAAAGATTACAAGTTTAAATAAAGTCATTTTTCTAAAAAAAAAAAATTTCCAAATGGTTACTTACGTGGCCATTTGCAATGTCTAATAAATCTTTAACCCTACAGCCTCTCATGGTTCCCACCTCATTGCAGATAGCATCCTCTACAATTAGGTAATTAGCTTTGTAAGATGTCAGTATTTTATAAATATCCTCAGCAGATCGCTTTGAATAGATTTGGTAGATCTGAAAGAATATAATTAAAATAAATTTTAAAGGACATTTAAAACTTCTGTAAATTGAAACTATACATCAAGCATATACTATGTTCTCAGTACTATTATGAAAAATAAAGATATTTATTTTATAAATATAAATATTCACATATATATTTATCAAAACTCATGTCTTGATTATTTGGTGCTTTTTACTATAATTCTGCTGAACTTCTTAGATAATAAGCTCTGGATCTTATTAGATAATAAGGCTTTTCAGTTTTTCTGAAATGTTAATATTGGATCAATTCTTGTTATCCTTCAAAAAATAATAAAATCTCAAATATTAGGCCCAAGTATCATATACAATTTGGCCTGAAAATACTAAGATTTGAAATCTAGAATGAGTAAGATTCCAATCTATTTGCAGAACACCCAGTAGCTGCTTCCTACCTGTCACCATTGCTGCCTATCTAGTACCTTCAGTTCCCATGTCCACTGACATGCTAGGAATACCCACCCTCAACATTCTGTGGCACACAGAAGGCTAATACACCAAGAGGAAGTATCTCCCTCATTTCATCATTTCACTACACGAAATAAGTTTCAATGGGAATGATTTTATCCTATCGAGTCTATATCTATTGATAGTTACTTACAATTTTATTTATTTTTAAGTGTTAAGAAACTAAAACATACTGTTGGGGCATTAAAAAAAAAAAAACACTTCTATGCAATTGCAATAACATTATTGATAGCCTAGAGCACAGTTTCTCAGCCTTGCCACTATTCACATTTTAGGCCACATAATTCTTTGTTGGGACAGGAAGGAGGCTGTTCTCTGCAATGTAGATCAGCAACCCTGGTCTCTGCACACAAGATGCCCATAGAACTCCTCCTCCTGTTATGACATTGCAACAACCAAAAATGTCTCCAGACATTGTCAAATGTCCCCTGGCGGGATAATTGTCCCAGGTTAAATCACTGGCCTAGGGGACTATACAAAGATGAGCCACATATTATGAATTAGAGACTCCATCTAATTTAAATAATATGGTTGGCCAGGTGCAGTGGCTCACGCCTCTAATCCCAGCACTTTGGGAGGCCCAGGCAGGCAGATCACTTGAGGTCAGGAGTTCGAGACCAGCCTGGCCAACACGGCAAAACCCCATCTCTACTAAAAATACAAAAATTAGCCAGGCTAGCCAGGCGCGGTGGCTCAAGCCTGTAATCCCAGCACTTTGGGAGGCCGAGGCAGGTGGATCACGAGGTCAAGAGATCGAGACCATCCTGGTCA
>NW_016107424.1:5044863-5047137 GCF_001604975.1 Cebus imitator | reverse complement strand
GAAGGAAGGAAGGAAGGAAGGGAGGGAAGGAAGGAAGGGGGGGAGGGAGGGAAGGAAGGAAGGAAGGAAGGAAGGAAGGAAGGAAGGAAGGAAAGAAGGAAGGAAGGAAGGAGCCAGGCGTGGTGGCTCATACCTGTAATACTAGCACTTTGGGAGGCCGAGGCAGGTGGATTGCCTGAGCTTAGGAGTTCAAGACCAGCCTCAGTCATATGGTGAAACCCCATCTTTACTAAAATAAAAAAAATTAGCCAGGCATGGCAGTGTGCACTTATAGTCCAGGCTACTTGGGAGGCTGAGGTGGGAGAATTGTTTGAACCTGGGAGGCTGAGGTTGCAGTAAGCCGAGATTGCACCACTGCACTCTAGCCTGGGTGACAGAGCGAGATTGTCTCCAAAAAATAAAAAAATAATAAATGAGTCCTCTCTTGCTTTCTCCGCCATCGTGGTGTGTGCATTACTCCGTTTCTCGCCATGTCTTCTCACAAGACTTTCAGGATTAAGCGATTCCTGGCCAAGAAACGAAAGCAAAATCGTCCCATTCCCTAGTAGATTCGGATGAAAACTGGTAATAAAATCAGGTATGACTCCAAAAGGAGACATTGGAGAAGAAACAAGCTTGGTCTGTAAGAAATTACACATGCGATGGCACACATATTTATGCTGTCTGTAGGTCACAGTCGTGTTACCATATCAAGCTGAAAAATGTCACCACCATCTGGAGAAGTTTGAACAGTTTCCTTTCTGTATCTGTTATGAAGGCATTAGTTAGTACATGCACAGTGCTTCCATTATTCATGTTAAAAAAAAAAAAAAAAGAAGGTTTTGGTTGCCTGGGTTCAGTAATAAATATGTGAGACCTTTCAAAAAAATGATACAGTCTCATTTATGAAATTCAGTTTAGATTTTAGTTTAACAATAAATTTACTCATACCTGCTATGTACTATATACCACAGAGAAAAACCGTGGTTACTATTCTCATAGACAAGTTACATAAAACTCTAAAGTGTTTAAAATTTAATTAGAACCTAACTAGAATTCTGACCTAATTACAAATAATTCTGAAATTCCATATTAGAAGAAGACCAATCAAAAGAAAACAAAGTCAGAGTCTGTTGTTTTATAACCAAAAAAAATAAAATTCAGGAATATGCTCTCTATATTCTGCCTAAGCAACTCTATCTTTTGGAAGCACAGCAAATACTGTATCAGAGATGGCTGCTGTCTCTCAAGGAAATCATTCTCAGGGAGATCTCCCCATCTTTGATCTCTCCCCTGCTTGCTTCAATCTGTTCCTTCTGCCATGACCATAATTAACTCTCCAAAGCAGATCTAACCATTCCACTGCCAGGCTTACTAAAAGTCATGTCTTTTAACTGCCTCAAGGATAAGTCTAAATTTTTCAGCATGACATTCCAGGTCTGTCAGAATTTGGCCTCATTTTATTTTCTAGTTTCCAGGCTGCAAATTCCTTGGTTCATGTTACTTTTTCAGCCTGGAATAATATACATTTATTTTCCAAACAAGTTTCTAATCATCCTTCAAAGCCCAGATCAAGGGACTGCCTTTTATGATAACTTCTTAGATTTTTGTAGGCAGAATTGTTTGATTGTTCCTGTTTTTTTACTCTTCTTTGTATCTTGTCTGTGTCCATGGGTATGTGTGTGTATGTAACTACAACTTAATAGTACAGAATAATAACATAATAGCTAACTTTAAAATTTTACTGTGTTTTAGGCATTGTACATAATCTCATTTAATTCTCATAAGTAGAAGGTGAGAACTATTTTTCTCAACTAATTTCCAGATTTAGTAACTTGCTCAGGGTCACAAAGCTAACACACAGCAGAGCTAGCATTTGGGTTCAGGTACTCTAATTCCTGAGTCTGCTTTCTCAATTTCTATACTGCTGTATTTCTTCCTTAACTTAGAATATGCTTAAAAACTTTATGAAATTCTCTAAAATGGAAAAACAGAATATTGGCAACTCAGGTTCGGCTGATCATTGCTTTCAGGTATGAAGTTACCATTTAAATCCATACAAACATCCAAAATAATATATTATCTAAACTGTAATTAGATATCATTCTAATGTTACACTGAGTCAACAGTCCATTTATTAAAAAATAAATTTGTGTTTTAAAAGCCATATTAGAACTTCAGCTGACGGCCGGGCGCGGTGGCTCACGCTTGTAATCCCAGCAGTTTGGGAGGCCGAGGCGGGTGGATCACGAGGTCAAGAGATCGAGACCATCCTGGTCAACATGGTGAAACCCC
>NW_016107424.1:5041746-5044687 GCF_001604975.1 Cebus imitator | reverse complement strand
AACTTCAGCTGAGAAAAACAGTACAGTACCAAGACATTCATTGACAGTCTTCTTTCAAAAATTTAATTGAGGACAATATTTTTAAAAGAATGTTAGCTGGCTGTGGTGGTGCATGCCTGTAATCCCAGTTACTCGGGGGCAGAGGCAGGAGAATTGCTTGAACCTAGGTAGCGGAGGTTATAGTGAGCTGAGATTGTGCCACTGTACTCCAGCCTGGGTGAATTAAAAGAATGTTAGCTGGCCATGGTGGCGCACGCTTGTAATCCTAGCTACTCAGGAGTCTGAGGTAGGAGAATCACTTGAACCCAGGAAGCAGAGGTTGCAGTGAGCTGACACTGCACCACTGTACTCCAGCCTGGGTGAAATATTACACATTGGTCCCTTGATACTTTGTGGAAAATTAAGTATTTTTCCTGGAAATATATCAATACTGTTCATAAAACAAAGAACTTAATATTTTAATTTTGGGTCTCCTCTTAGTTGGATGTATTAATTATACAGGTTTTTAAAAATGGAAGTTAATTAACTCTTCTAAAATTGTTTGGACTCTCTTAGCTACATAGAAGCATATATATACTGCAGACTATGCTAAAATACAAAGTGCTGGAAAACAGATCCAAATGCAGAATTCAAAATGTCTTACATTTTCATTTCTCTTGAGAAGATCATCATCATTGTAAAGAGGCAAACTTGTCACCATCCATCCAGTGCACAATTTAATCGCACCCATTAACTGTGGACTCCCTGCAAACACAGCTGCAACTGGAGCTTGCCTTCTGCAAAGAATCATAAAGATTTACACACTGAAAAGGTAAATATACTATTTAGATCATTGATCTTTATCAACTCCGAAATACCAGACAACTTACAATGTTTATACATTTAAGTTTCAATGTCAGTTTTCATTGCATTTATGGATTCATTAAAAAAAACTGGGCACTTAACTATGCACCAGGTACTTTTGCTGAAAATACAGAAACTTTTCTAAAAAGAGGGAGCAGGGGGAAGACAATAAGCAGTAGACATATATATTGGGTGATAATAATATGATTAAAAATACTGAAGTGTAAGGGGATAGAAACAAGAATATATTATTTTAGATAAGGTGGCTAGTTCTTTTTTTTAAATTTTATTTTTTAATTTTTTTTAAGACGGGGTTTCACCATGTTGGTCAGGCTGGTCTTGAACTCCCGACCTCAGGTGATCCGCCCGCCTTGGCCTCAAAAGTGCTTGGATTACAGGCGTGAGCCACCACGCCCGGTCAGGTGGCTAGCTCAGTGGTGATACTGTGAATTCTCAACTCCATCTTTTGCAAATATTTACAACCCAACTCCTTCCAAATCCATCTCTCCTCCTGCTCCTTCTCTGTCTTTACCCATGTGTTTGTCTCCAGACATAACATGTAGGACTTCTCTACTCTGAATCATTATTCAAAGTCCCAGACAGATGCTATTTGCAAGGCAGGAAACCTACACACAGGTCCCAAAGGGCTGATCTAATATACATTCACTTATTTATTCACTGTCTGCATTTAACAGTATGTGCCCACCTCTATGTGCTAGAGATAGTGCCAGGCTATCGAAATAAAGAGACGGCATATGGCCACTTTCCTCAATAGTGAGGAAACAGATATAAAACACAGTAATTGTATGACAGTAATGTACATGTTCAGTATGTAATTGTTTGGGCCTTTGCTGTCTTTGAAAATATGTGGCAAATCATACAGAGATGCAACTTCTTTTGTTAATGACAACACAAGGCAGTGTTCCACAATAGCAAACAGAATTCACAAAAAGAATTAATGGGCAATAGTTAAGGGTAATCTAAAGAAAACTATTTTTATAAAATAGAAGGTATGTTATAGTAACAAGACATTATACTAAACCTATTCTTATTTCTATAAACCTATTTTAAATTTCTAGAAACACTTTGTCTTTTTTTCCCATATTTTTCTTGTCTTTTTTGATAGTATTTCAACATTTTTTCATGTTTTCTTGTCTTCTTTTATGTCTTTAATAAATTTCAACGTATTTATTTCATAGTATCCATCCATGGAACAGACTGGTTACAAAATCCACAATGATTCCTCTCCCTATGGTCACGTTCTTGGAGGGAACTGGTCTTAACCATGTGACTTGTTTTGGCCAATAGGACAGCAGTAAGTACCGTATAAGCAGTGACTTAAAACATGCTTGACATAGAGATTTGCCCTCTCTTGCCGCTCTTGGGAATTCTATGAATACCACCCTGTGAACAAGCCCAAGCTAACCTGCTAGATGAAGACACAGAGGCCCAAGGCAATTTGATCCCCCCAGCTGACACTTAGCCAACCCTAGACTTGTGACAGAGGCCATGCCAGACTATCCAGTCCCAGTGGAACTGGCTCAGACCCAAAGATTCCTCCCCAGCACCCCAACTCTGCTAATTCTCAAGATGGTGTGGAATAACAAATGCTTATTGTTTGTAAGCCACAAAGTTTTGTGGCACTCTGTTATATAGCAAATCCTAAATGACACAAATTTTATTATCAGAAATAGCTAGAGGTCTGCTTCTGCTATTTATCACAAGATGTACTGAACTGTTTATGTGTTTTAAAATTTCAGAGCTTACCTGCATGAAACTTTACTTATGGAATCCTGCATAACATGAGTTGAGGTTGTGTCAACCATTCCAGACCAACCCCAAACTACTTTTAATGCTAATTTCTTAATTTGAGGTTTCTTAGACAAATATAATTTCAAATTATATTAGATAAGTATAATTTCAAACTATAAACCTACATGAATTCAGGCCCATTGCTATAAATTGAGAAGGGAGATTTTTTTTTTTGACCAAGAGATGAAGGTAAGAGAGACATGCTTTCTGCCGGGCGCGGTGGCTCAAGCCTGTAATCCCAGCACTTTGGGAGGCCGAGGCGGGTGGATCACGAGGTCAAGAGATC
>NW_016107424.1:5030756-5040880 GCF_001604975.1 Cebus imitator | reverse complement strand
TGACAATGGGAGTTTCAAATCTCATATTGACCAATTCTATATTTTCAAGTCCGTGGAGATGAGCAGAAAATTAGAATCGCAAAGTCCAACCAAAACCTAAATATCCCAAAAACTCCTGAGTTTTATGAGAAAAATTTGGTATTAATTTATTATTAAAGTATTAATTTATTATTTCCCCTGATATCAGTAGATAGCATGCAGTGATTAACAGCTTAACAATAGTCTTGGACACTTCAATACTTACTTTATCCAGGTCATAAGTTCCACTGTGTCTGGGTCATAGAATTCCTGTAGTTCCATTAATTCTGTCATTAATCTTGGAAAAAACTAAAATGAAAAAAAAAAATCCCCAAAAGGTGTATGTCAGTAATTAGAAAGTTTAAAACTGTTCCACAGTATTTCAAAAGACTAACAGACTAACTTAAGGCAAATGATATTACAAAATTGTTCACATGGAAAAAATGTCATGATGGATCTCTTTGCTTTCCTTCAACAGCCTGCTTATTTTTCTCAATCCAAATCATCTATTTTAAGGTTAATTCACTGTTTTGACTAAATGAATAATTTTATCATTACCAAACAATGATAAATTGATCATCAGTTGTATCTTTCAGGCACACACATACTAAATAAATAAATACATACATACATACATTTTCAGGTCCAATAATTTGCAGAATTTATATCATTTTACAGATGATAAAGTTTTAGTTACTAAAACTTTAGTTACTAAAACTTTACCAATACCAAAATATTAACTCCTATTTACTCAGCAATTTCCTTTGCCAATTATAGATTGACTTAACACTAGCATTAGACTACAGAAAATTGCATCAGGTGGCATTCTAGAAATGTTTTACCTCTTCTACAATGTTCCCAATGACAAAAGAATTAAGCATTACTAAGCATATTACATTTTATTTTGTTAGGATAGTGCCTCAACATGTTTTCTACCCACACATATAAATTTATCACTACCTTTGTAGATAATATAAATTTTGTTAATATAAAAGTCTAACTTTTTTTTTACCTCTTTCCATAAGCTGAGACCTATTATAGTGGGCACAGCCATGCTCAGAATAAGAGCCTAAAATATTAAAGCAAAAAGGATTACAGATAAATACATGTCAGAATACACACTGACTCTATGACCAATCATATATCTCTATAGTTATACAAATTTCAAAGAAACTGAAGTGAACATAGAACCTAGTTCACAGAATGAGATGGGTGAAAACTAAAGAGTTCCAAAGATATTAAGTTGGAAGTAAAGTGAGACATAAACATTACTATAAAAATTTAAGGCAGAACATTAAAAAGGTAATGCTCATAATATTTCAACTAGCAAGTCAATATTTGAAAAATTTGCCAGAAATTTATGTTATACAGATCTTACAAAGGATAGCACATTACCACATGAAAAGCTAACAACAAAAAAGACAATGAATTAACACAAGAAAAATAGCTAATATATATCAGTACACTAGTCTTTTAAAATAAGAATGCAGCCGGGCGCGGTGGCTCAAGCCTGTAATCCCAGCACTTTGGGAGGCCGAGGCGGGTGGATCACAAGGTCAAGAGATCGAGACCATCCTGGTCAACATGGTGAAACCCCGTCTCTACTAAAAATACAAAACATTAGCTGGGCATGGTGGTGCGTGCCTGTAATCCCGGCTATTCAGGAGGCTGAGGCAGGAGAATTGCCTGAACCCAGGAGGCGGAGGTTGCGGTGAGCCGAGATCGCGCCATTGCACTCCAGCCTGGGTAACAAGAGCGAAACTCCGTCTCAAAAAATAAAATAAAATAAAATAAGAATGCATAAATTCTCCTTGAAATCAGATTGGCAAAACACAACATGACTATATTAAAGATAATGTATCATCTTCCTGCCATAATAAAACCTGTTCTTCCTATTGTCCCATGTCTTTTAGTGACCCTATGATCCACAGTCATACCAACCAGAAACCTAGGAAACATCCAAGGTATCTCCCTCTTCCTCATTTGCCCATACTTAATCAATCAGTGAGACTTACTGATATTCTAACTACTTTTATTCATTCCAATCTGGCACAGTATTAATCGAATGGGCTTTGCAGTCAGAAAAACCTGGGTGTGGCTAGGTGTGGTTGTTCACACCTATAATCCCAGGATTTAAGGGACCAAGGTGGGAGGATTGCTTGACTCCAGAGACCAGATTGGGCAATATAGTAAGACCCTGTCTCTAAAAAAAAAAAAATTATTAAAACAAAATTAAATTAGACATGGTGGCGTGTGCCTGAAGTCCCAACTACTTGGGAGGATGTGGCAGGAGGATTGCTTAAGGCCAGTTGTTTAAGTCTGCAGTGAACCATGACTGTGCCACTGCACTCCAGCCTGGGAGAAACAGTGAGACTCTGTCTCAAAAAAAAGAGAAAAGAAAATTCTGGGCATGAATCCTGGTTTCCATACTTATAAGCTCGATAATCTCAAGCAAGTTATTTAACCAATTAAAGCCTTGGTTTCTTTTTATAAAACAGAGAAAATCTAGGATTGAATAGCATGTGAAATGCTTCAAACAGTACCTGACATAGTGAGCATTCAATAAATTGAAGCTTCAATTACTTCTATACACTCTGGCCTCCTCTGTGACTGAAGTCTGTTTCCGGTAGGACTATCCTTCACAGAATTGTAAGAGTGGGCAAACAAAAAGTGAAAGTCTGACTTTCTCACTTTCCATGAGGCATACACGTCCCAATGCCTCCCCCTTGCCGACAGCATGAGAGGCAGCTCTGCAGCACGACCCTCAGGGCCTCCATGGCCTCACCTTCCTTCACTTCTCCAGTCTCATTTCTTGACCATCCCTACCTACCTCACACTTTATGCGCCAAGAAAACGAAATATATTGTGCTTTTTTCCCCCAGTCCCTTTGATTACATCATATTCTTTGCCTACCTCTGTGGCTATTCCTGCTACCATGAATACCCTTTCTTTCACCTTTATTTGCCTAATAACAAAATATGTTTTCAATCTCAGATTGGAAAGCCTTATTTGAATCCCCCCAACAACAAGAACAAAAAGAATTAAGTAGCCCTTCTCTATGTTCTAATAGTACCCTCTGAAAACTTCTTTTTGTTTTTTAGGAGACAGGACAGGAACAAAAGGAAGAGCAGGCAAGCTGGAGAAAGTGGAAGGGGAGGGAGCAGCAGAGAGAGGGCCAAATTCTTATGATCTGTTTTTATGCCCAGAGATTATAATCCACTTGATGAAATTAACTATGCTATTATTATCTTTGTATTCCAAACACCTAGCAGGCAGAATGTTCCATTCACATAGAAAATATACCATAGTTCTAAATCAAACCAAGAAAGATATTATAAAAATTAATTCTTGACAGTCTCCCACATTACTGATTCACTTATATTTTTACCTTCGTTAAGTTGTATGCATTGAAATGCATTACTTTGATAATCATAATTTTTTTTTTTTTTTGAGACAGAGCCTTGCTCTGTTGCCCAGGCTGGATTGTAGTGGTATGATTTCAGCTCACTGCAACCTCCGACTCTTGGGTTCAAGTGATTCTTGATTCTCAGCCTCTTGCGTAGCTGGGACTATAAGCATGCACCACTACACCCAGCTATTTTTTTTTTTTTTATATATTTTAAGTAGAGACAGGGTTTTACCATGTTGGCCAGGCTGGTCTCAAACTCCTGGCCTCAAGTGATCCACCCACTCCTGCCTCCCAAAGTGCTGGGATTACAGGCGTGAGCCACTGCGCCCCACCTAGAAATTATTTTTTATTTTTATTTTTATTTTTTTTTGAGACGGAGTTTCGCTCTTGTTACCCAGGCTGGAGTGCAATGGCGCGATCTCGGCTCACCGCAGCCTCCGCCTCCCGGGTTCAGGCAATTCTCCTGCCCCAGCCTCCTGAGTCGCTGGGATTACAGGCACGTGCCACCATGCCCAGCTAATGTTTTGTATTTTTAGTAGAGACGGGGTTTCACCATGTTGACCAGGATGGTCTCGATCTCTTGACCTTGTGATCCACCCGCCTCGGCCTCCCACAGTGCTGGGATTACAGGCTTGAGCCACCGCGCCCGGCCTGAAATTATTTTTAAAAATGTTTTACACGGGATCAATTTTTCCTCCTGTAAGTCATAATGTAATTTATTCATGTTATTTTAATAGTTTTCAATGTAGTTTTCATTTATTAGCATTTGATTTTATATAATTAGAAGAGAAACAAATACTTAACACAAAATAATAACTCACCAACAATATTGGGTGTACAGTTCTTAATCGAAGCCACTTGAAAAGTGTCATCCAAAGTTCAGGAGAACATACACCAAATGCTGCTAACATGCACACATAAGGAATCCAGATGTACTTCAAGCTAGAAAACACAAAAGGAGTCATCCTGTGAATATCATTATGATCAAAATGAGACATCCTGTGAATATCATTATGATCTAATTTTTCTTCTGTGAGCTCTTTCCTACTACCCACAAAAATACCAAAATGTTAAGCAACAGTAAAAAAGTTTAGCCTCTGATTTTCAGCAACAGATTGTTATCCAGTTTTTTTAAAAATCAAGGAGACTTGGGTACAAATGAGGATAAAATAAAAGCGTTAATACCGATGAGGATGCAGCAAAATTGTATTCTTGGAAAGAGTATAAGCTATTAGAGCATTTCAGAAGGCAATTTGGTGGACTGGGAGTGCCTGTAATCCTAACACTTTGGGAGGCTGAGGCAGGTAGATCACTTGCAGCCAGGCGTTTGGGACCAGCTGGGCAATACAGTGAAACCAAAACTACAAAAATTAGCCAGGCATAGTGACACATGCCTGTGACCCCAGCTACTTGGGAGGCTGAGGCAGGAGGATCACCTAAGCCTGGGAGGCAGAAGTTGCAGTGAGCCGAGATCGCACCACTGTACTCCAGGGCTTGGGCGACAGAGCAAGACTCTCTCTTAAAAAAAACCCAAAAACCTCTAAGATAGGCAATGCCATTTCGAGTAATGTAGCCTACAAATATATTAGCATAGGAGTATAAAGGTGTATACACAATTTTTTTTTTTTTTTTCTGAAGCAGAGTCTTGCTGTCACCCAGGCTAGAATACAGCAGCGTGATCTTGGCTCACTGCAACCTCAACTCCCAGGGTCAAGCGATTCTCCTGCCTCAGCCTCCCAAGTAGCTAGGATTACAGGCACATGCCATCATGCCAGCTAATATCTGTATTTTTAGTAGAGATGGGGTTTCACCATGTTGGCCAGGTTGGTTGCAAACTCCTGACCTCAAGTGATCCACCCGCCGCAGCCTCCCAAAGTGCAGGGATTACAGGCATGGGCCACCATGCCTGGCCACACACAAGGGTTTTAACTACAGCACTTTGTTTTAATAGCAAGAAAANAAAAAAAAAAAACAAAAACGTGTTCTTCAATAGGTATTGATTACATAATTATTGAAAAACAAAAAAGCAAAATGCAAAACTTCATCTACAGTGTTACCCTAATTTTTGCTTTTTATTTTTTTAAATGTATATATATGGCACAAGGAAAAATAACACCTTAGGCTGGGTGCAGTGGCTCACGCCTGTAATCTCAGCACTTTGGGAGGCTAAGACGGGCAGATCACTTGAGGTCAGGAGTTTGAGACCAGCCTGGCCAATAAGGTGAAACCCTGTCTACACTAAAAATACAAAAATTTGGCTGGTGTGGTGGCTCTCGCCTGTAAACCCAGCACTTTGGGAGGCCGAGGTGGGTGGATCACCTGAGGTCAGGAGTTTGAGACCAGCCTGGCCAACATGGCAAAACCCCATCTCTATTAAAAATACAAAAAAATTAGCTGGTTGTGGTGGTGCATGCCAGTAATCCCAGTCACTCGGGAGAGGCTGAGCCAGGGGAATCTCTTGAACCCAGGAAGTGGAGGTTGCAGTGAGCTGAGAACATGACACTGCGCTTCAGCCTGGGCAACAGAGTGAGACTCCATCTCAAACAAACAATAAAACAAAACACAAAATATGGAAAGATGCTGCTAACAGTAGTGATCTCTGAGGAGTAGAAAGGTAGAATGGAGCAATTTTTATTTTTTACTTCTATTTTCTCTATTATTAGGAATTGTTATACTCTGCATATAGTATTTTTAAGACTTTTTAAAAATAGAAATTTAAAAATTGAGCTTTTAAATTAAAAAGATTAGAAATCCAGGTGTACAGAAAAAATTAACTTGTATTATTAGAAGAAAATACATCACTTTATGTTGTAGATTATAAAGAAAACAAAAGGAGCCCATCTCCGTAGGAGATGCTAACTGCTAAAAACGGAAAAGAAAGAGTTTAGAAAAATTAATAGATATCAGTGCTTAGTACAGATTATCAAGTAAAAATAACATTTCAAGGGACAACTTTTGTAATGAATACTAAGGAGAACAACCAGGCTCTTTCATGATATATTCCCTGGTGTCAAACTTAGAAGAGACTGGAAGAATCTGGGGCCAGAGTATAAATGTAAACCACTGTGGTTTTATAAAACAGCAAAGGATCCAGGTTTGCCTGGGTGGGAGCCCTGGGCCATGTGGTATCAGTTCAACCTCTGAAGGGCTGAAGACTAAGGTCAGCCACACAGGTGGTCAATCATGTATATATGCCTGAGCCCCAATACAAACCCTAAACACAAAGCATGGGTGAACTTCCCTGATAGACAGTACTCCATGTGTACTGTCACACATCGTTCCTGAGAGAAAATCTGGAATTTGCACGATTCCACTGGGAGAGAAAAATGGTAGTTCTGTGCTTTGGTATCTCCTGGACCTTGTCCTATGGGCCTCTTTCCTCTGCTAATTTTAATATGTATCCTTTCACTGTAACAAACTGTAACTTGACTATAATAACTTTTCTTCCCCCCACCCCAAAATAAGACTTTTTATTTGCCACTATTCTAAGTCTGAACTTTTAAGAGATTCTTGGACTGGTGGTTCATACCCACAACTCATTCAACTTTAGCACCTGTCTCGTCCCCAGTGGCTTTTCCAGAACTACTGCCTTCACCATGAAGTTCCATGAGTTTTCCCAATTCAAACTTGGGCTTCTTCAGCATTTTTACTTTTCTAACGAAGACATCACGGAAAGGATAAATAGGTTGGCAAGCCTTTTCTATGTCTTTTCCAATGCTGTCTGGAATCAGTTTATTGACCACTTCTTTCAAGTCATTTGTCTGCACCTCTCGGGTCATGATTTCCACCATCTTCTTCCAGATTTGGCGGACCTGTTGGTGCTGAGCATAAGAGGTCTTCCCTATCTGATTGTTGCGTTTTTTAGTAAAACCAACACAGTTCTAGACGAAGTAAGTAACCATTGGTAGTCTTGACATCAACATGAGCTTCAATCATTGTCTGCCATTTTTTGACCATGGAACACAGTTTGTCACGGGTAAGATCCATACCATGGAAGTTAGGCAGTTTTTGCCCTGAACATCTTCAGTAATCAGCTTGAATTTCCTAAATGCAACTTCATCATTCTGCAAATCAGAAAGACTAACTTCAAACACTTGACCCTTGAGGCCATCAGATGCAATTTTGGTTCCTTGGGTCCTTGGTGACTAGCGTCTTTCCAGTATTTCTTATATTGAATATAGTGGGTGCTTTCACATCATACCAATCTTTCTTAGAAACTGGATCAACCACTTTGTTCTTTGCTCCCTTTTTGCCGCCTTTTGTAAGGCGCTTGTTCTTCCCAACTGCCATGGTGCTACTTAGAGAGCCAAAAGGCGACTATAATAACTTTTCTAAATTCTGTGAGTCCTTGTTAGTTATTGAGCCTGAAGGTGGTTTGGGGACTCCTAAATTTGCAGTTGGTGACAGAAGGATGGTCTCAGGAATTTCTGAAAACTGCATTTACCCACCTAGGCTGTGTGCTTCTGAGGAAGGGGGATCCTATCATATATATTTTTATATCTCCCACTATTACTAAAAGAGTATGAAGAAACTAGGCTGGGTGTGGTGGCTCATGCCTGTAATCCCAGCACTTTGGGAGGCTGAGGCAGGTGGATCACGAGGTCAGGAGTTCGAGACCAGCCTGGCCAATACGGTAAAATCTCATTTCTACTAAAAAATACAAAAATTAGCTGGGCATGGTAGCATGTGCCTGTAGTCCCAGCTACTTGGGAGGCTGAAGCAGGAGAATCGTTGGGACCTGGGAGGCGGAGGTTGCAGTGACACGAGATCACACTAATGTACTCCAGCCTGGTGACAGCGTGAGCCTGCATCTCAAAAAGAAAAAAATCAAAAAAGTGTATGAAAAAACTAAAACCTTCTGCTGAGTGGATGCATTTTAATAAAGTTTATTAACAAGAGGGCATGATTTTCTATAGAAGCAGGAACAAAGGAAGTTTAAAAACTAAAGACTTAAAAATAGTGCAAGATATGTTTCAAGGATTAAAACTCCCTAAACAATTATTACACAACTTATCATTTGCCATTGAAAGACAATAAAAGAAATGAAGTAAATAAAAGGATAAAAGGGAAAACTCCAAAGTCCTCAACAAAGCCTACCACATGCTCGCTGTGCTTCAGCCACACTGAGCTCCTCTGCCTTCCACCAACAATGCACCATGATCCTTCCTGCCCAGGCCTGGGCATAAGCTGTTCCCTCTACCTGCAGTCCTCTTGCCTCTTTTTTCACCTCGTCCACTCCTACTTACCCTTCAGGTCTCAGGTACTTTTTCCTTAGAGAACCTTTCTGACCTCTTTAAGTCAAATTCTGTTTTCTATGTTCTCACAGCACCATGTACCTCTCCTTCACTTACCAAAGTTGTAATTTTATTTTTGTATGATTAACATCTGTCACCTCCATTAGGCCATAAGTTAAATAAGGTTAGAGACTGTGTGTTCTACTATTGCTTACCAAGGTACCTTCAGCACCTAGCGTAATACCTAGAACTTGGAATACATTCAATGGTTTTTTTTAATATATTTTTTTATTTTTTTAAGACAGGGTTTCACCATGTTGGTCAGGCTGGTCTTGAACTCCCGACCTCAGGTGATCTGCCCGCCTTGGCCTCCAAAGTGCTTGGATTACAGGTGTGAGCCACCGCGCCCGGCCAATAGTTTTTTTAACAAATGAATGAAGAAGTAAATGTCAGTTCATTGTACTATAAACACCTTGTAAACTCCAGATAAATTAAGAAAGTTTATAAGTATATAGGTTTTTGAGTTTTTATAAAGTTTTATAAATATATTCTTGGATTTATCTACTTATTACTATTAAAAAGGACAATCTTCGTTTTCTTTTGGCCTCTTTTTTTTTTTGAGACAGGGTCTTGCTCTGTTGCTCAGGCTAGAGTACAGTGGCACAATTTCAACTCATTGCCACCTTGACCTCCCAGGTTCAAGAGATGCTGCCACCTCAGCCTCCCCAGTACCTGGGACCACAGGCGCATGGCACCACACCCAGCTAATTTTTGTATTTTTAGAAGAGATGAAATCTCACCATGTTGGTCACGCTGGTCTCAAACTCCTGACCTCAGGCGATCTGCCTGCCTTAGCCTCCCAAAGTGCTGGGATTACAGGCATAAGCTACCTCGCCTCGCCGACAATCTTTGTAAAAACAAAGGGATCAAATAAAGTACACTTACCCTTCTATAACCATTGCAAGAGAACCCAATAAAATAGTGTGAATTACATGATAAATTATTTCTGGTCTTTCTCCAATTCGTCCATCTTCAAGAGTAACAGTTTCTTTCAGGGACTTACCACTACAAAAAGAAAATCTATTTTTTAATACTTTGAAAATATATTTTTGAAAAACCACAGATACATTGTTTATCATCTTTGAAGGATATACCTAAAATTTTATATTTCATCATAACAAAAAATATAGGTGATCCTTAAAATTTGAAAGTATGTTCTGGTAGTTAAATACCTATCATATATCTCTTAAATTGCTGCAAATGGCTTTTAGAACCTGAAGGCAACAAACTCTATAAAGACTAAACATGAATTTTCAGAATAATAATAAAGGGCTAGGCACAGTGACTCGTACCTGTAATCCCAGCACTTTGGGAGGACAAGGTGGGTGGATAGCTTGAGGTCAGGAGTCAAAGACCAGCCTGGCCAACATGATGAAATCCCATCTGTACTAAAAATACTGTAC
>NW_016107424.1:5028897-5029921 GCF_001604975.1 Cebus imitator | reverse complement strand
CTGGCCTCAAACTTTATAATTTGAAATTACTTATACTGCTAACTTCATTTAAATTAAATAGAAGAAATTATTCTTATATTAAGTAAAAATCTGTATAAATTAGTGAATCAGTCTGTAAAAGTTTAACTGATTATTTAAATATCAGTTATATATTAAGTCTCTAACTATATTAAATCTGGACATTACCTATTTAGATGTATAAAAACTAAGTTTAAATTTTTCTGGTTAACACATCTTTTTTTTTTGAGATGGAGTCTTGCTCTGTCACCCAGGCTGGAGTGCAGTGGCGCCACGATCACAGCCCACTGCAACCTCTTCATCCTGGGTTCAAGCAATTCTCCTGCCTCAGTCTCCTGAGTAGCTTGGATTACAGGCGCATACCACTACACCCAGCTAATTTTTGTATTTTTAGTGGAGACAGGGTTTCGACATATTGGCCAGGCTGGTCTTGAACTCCTGACTCGTGATCTGCCTGCCTTGGCCTCCCAAAGTGCTGGGATTACAGGCATGAGCCACTGCACCTGGTCAACACATCTTATAATGATACTTTCCATGTCAAAAAAAAAGAATAGAATTAGAAGCTCTAAAACAAATATAAAAAATTGGAAAATATTAAAAATAAGTATTTTATATATTTCTATAATGTATGTTAGGAATATGATTGATTCTCACAGTTACTTACTTAATCCTCCTAAAAATAACTTGCAACATAGAAAGTAAACAAATAATCAACACTAGAATATAGAAAGGTAATAAAGAAGACTGTGTCAATCGCAGAAAAAAATCTTGAGATGGTGCCTGCAGGGATTCTTGACAGAGGAGCCAATTCATTGTAAAATTCCTACGGAAGACAAAAAGCACAATATTAAACTCACAGACATTTTAAAGTACTGAACACAGAAGTTTTTTTTTTTTTTTTTTCTGAGATGGAGCTTTGCTCTTGTTACCCAGGCTGGAGTGCAATGGCGCGATCTCGGCTCACCGCAACCTCCGCCTCCTGGGTTCAGGCAATTCTCCTGCCTCA
>NW_016107424.1:5024012-5027727 GCF_001604975.1 Cebus imitator | reverse complement strand
AAAAAAAATAATAATAATAATAATTTTTACACTGCTTACAAGTTAAAATATTTTTATATATTAGAGAAAATATATTAAAATTAATTTCACTTGTTTCTTTGTATTTTTTTAAATATGGCTACTAGAAAATTACAATTACATAAGTGGTTCACATTATATTATTATTGGATAGACCTACTCTGTATTGGCAAATGTAACTCAACTAGGATCCATTTAAAAAAGAGATATCTACTTATTAAATCATAAAATTTGAAATGTAAACCTTTTGAGCAGTAATGAATCAGGATAAATATTTTTCCCACCCTAAGTATAATCAACAAGACTCCTGGTTGTATGTATGTTTATCTGCATCCTCATTTCTCATCCATCTCCAAGCTCCAATCCTGAAGCCCTAGCAGTGGGGAAGGATGTTAGAGATGGAGTGATGTTCAGAAATGCTCACTGATGGACTGAGAATGTCTACTTCAAATCACTGCGTTTACAACAAAATGTTAAAGTTTAACAATGTGGCAAACACATTCTAAGTGTTGTTTTTTTTTTAAGACAGGGTCTCACTGTCGCCCAGGCTGGGGTGCAGTGGCATGATCTTGGCTAACTACAGCCTCCACCTCCCACTCCCAGGCTCAGGTGGTCCTTCCACCTCAGCACCTGAATAGCTGGTACCACAGATGTGGATCACCACACCCAGCTAAATTTTTTTGTTTGTTTGTTTTTGTAGAGATGGGGTTTTGCCACAACCATGGCTGGCTTCAAACTCCTGGACTCAAGTGGTCACGATCCACCCACCTCAGCCTCCCAAAGTTCTGGGATTACAGATGTGAGCCACCATGCCCGGCCATTGAGTATTTTTTATCTTTATTGTCTAAGTGGTATAGATTTAGGTAAACTTACTTAATCTAAAACTTACTTAGTCATATTTAGCCCAAATTTTACTTCAAGGAATTTCAGCATGTGCCCATTTTCTTTGTGTGGGACAAACATCTAGAAGAGAAAAACACCAGTTAACAAAGAAATACTAGCTATGCTTACTGCACATGCTTCTCCCAAAACTAGAGACAGAAAACACAGCAAGACTACAAAACAAAAATACGAATAAATAATATACGGTATGACTATGAAGCAAGGAGATTTACTGACATAAATCAATCACATGACCTTATACTGAAGCATAAACTACAACTACAAAGGGGTAGTAAAAACATTTTTTTTCTTTTCTTTTTTTTTTTGAGATGGAGTTTCACTCTTGTTGCCCAGGGTGGAGTGCAATGGCAAGATATCTGCTCACTGCAACCTCCACCTCCCAGGTTCAAGTGATTCTCCTGCCTCAGCCTCCCAAGTAGCTGAGATTACAGATATGCGCCACTATGCCCAGCTAATTTTTTGTATTTTTAGTAGAGATGGGTTTCACCATGTTGGTCAGGCTGTTCTTGAACTCCTGACCTCAGGTGATCAAGAACATTTCAACCTTATCCCACTAGGCTCAAGTAACTCACCCACTCTTCTATATATTTTTCATTTGTCTCAGTTTATTCCATACATTGCTGAAGGTTAACTGGGTAATGATGAAATTTTTACCTTAATGAAAAATATGCATTCCCTTTTTCTCTTTGACTATATACAGAAAAGAATCAGAATCCTACTTTCTCACCCAATATGCTAGTTAGGGACGATTGTTAACTCAAAATTATACTGTTCAAACTCTATTACTGTGCTATCTCATTATTCTCATTAAAAGTTAGTCCAATATATTTCATTATTCATTTTGTTTTACTATATGAATCTCAGAGAGTTACTTACCTTCATTATAATATTCAATGTTATTGTCAGAGTACACACCAAGTAAAAATTAATCACTTTTATTATTTTAGCTACAAAACTTCCTTTCTTCACATTCAGCTGTGGAGAAAAAATCATATGAACAAAAAAGGTGAGGTGTTAACAAATCAGCAATTTAAAAAGTAATCATAAAAATGGCTGAGCACAGTGGCTCAAGCCTGTAATCCCAGCACTTTACGAGGCTGAGACAGGTGGATCACCTGAGGTCAGGAGTTCGAGACTAGCCTGGCCAACATGGTGAAACTCCGTCTCCACTTAAAAATACAAAAACTAGCTGGGCGTGGTGACACATGCTTGTAATCCCAGCTACTTGGGAGGCTGAGGCAGGAGAATCACTTGAACCCAGGACGCAAAGGTTGCAGTGAGCTGAGAACACGCCACTGCACTCCAGCCTGAGCAACAAAGCGAGACTCCATCTCAAAAAAAAAGAAAAAAAATCAAAATAAGAATGATAAAAAGACAATTCTAATTACCTGAAGGCACTTAGCAAGCATTAAGGCTGCCACTAAACTTAATAAAGGAGATACCAACAAAGCTGGATTTTCAAACTGCAGTAAATATCCCAGAAAGAGAGAAAATATGTAGATTTTATAAACTTCATAAACCTGTTGTGACAAAAATAAATGAGAATAAGTTATATTTTATCATACATGTTTTCATTTAGATTTAACTATAATTATACAGTAAATGCTCTACTATAATTTAGGAAAGTATAATGCAAATGTTCAATCGATATTTTTAATGTTGGCTGGGTGTGATGACTCATGTCTGTAATCCCAGCACTTTGGGAGGCCAAGGTGGGTGGATCACTTGAAGTCAGGAGTTCTCGACCAGCCTGGCCAATATGGTAAAACCCCATCTCCACTAAAAAAAAAAAAAAAAATTAGCCGGGCATGGTGGTGGGTACCTGTAATCCCAGCTATTCAGGAGGCTGAGGCATGAGAATCACTTGAACTCACCTGGTAGGTGGAGGTTGCAGTGAGATAGGATTGCACCACTGCACTCCAGCCTGAGTGACAGAGCAAGACTCTGTCTCAGAAAAAAATATATATATATACTCATATATGTATATATATACACACATATATACATATACACATATACACACATATGTATACATATACACACGCAAATATAAATATGTATATATTTTAATGTTATAGTGTACAATGAATTTATCACTGTTTTCTTAAAACTTTCTGGAAACAAAATAAAGAGCTTTAAAAGCATCAGTGTCTAAATCAGACTTGAAGAACCTTCTAAATTTCACTTAGTTTGCCCTATTATTAAAATTCATCTATGCAACCTCAAATTACATAAATCAAAAATCATAATTTTTAGCAGCAGCTCCCAAAACCTATCCAGTGAAAATACACTGCCATGAAATGTACCATTGGAGAAAAGTATTGTTTTTGGTCTAACTAGTGAGCATAACAAAGTTAAACGCAATGTTTTAATAGAGTATCTCCCAGGAAGTAGTTATATGCTAAAAAACAGGCCAGGCTCAGTGGCTCACATCTATAATCCCAGCACATTGGGAGGCAGAGGCAGGAGGATGGCCCGAGTCCAGGAGTTTTAGACCAGCTTGGGCAACATGGCAAAACCCCATCTCTAGGAAAAATAGAAAAATCAGCCAGGGCTGGGTGAGGTGGCTCATGCCTATAATCCCAGCACCATGGGAGGCCAAGGAGGGTGGATCACTTGAGGCCAGGACGTCAAGACCAGCCTGGTCAACGTGGTGAAACTCCGTCTGTACTAAAAATCCAAAAAAAAAAAAAAAATTACATGGTGGTGCATGCCTGTAATCCCAGCTATTCAGGAGGTTGAGGCAAGAAAACTGCACCACCGCACTCAGGCTGGGTGACAGCAAGAAGTGTCT
>NW_016107424.1:5016660-5022445 GCF_001604975.1 Cebus imitator | reverse complement strand
CCCGGCCGGGCTTTACTTTTGAGCAAAGCTAGTATTTCTGAGTTCAAAAGTCTAGGTATCAGCTCCGTGAGGTCCCTAAGTTCTAATAGTTTCATATTTTTCCCTAGCAATGGTAACTGCTTTCTGTAGTTGTGATCTCTATGAAACTTTCAGATTCTTATTATCCTTTCATGTAGCAAGTTAATGACTTTACACTTGGTTAACAATTTATGTTAACTTCTCTTTGTCCAAATAGCTTAAATGTTGGAACGCATAGGGGTTCTGAACTATATGAGTGTATGGATGAAGAAAAGAGAGGTTTTAAGATACAATGCTATAAATACATTTAACTGTGAATTTAAAATCATCATTTCAAAATGCCATAATACCTTGTCACTTTGCTCCAGGGAAAAGATATCTAGCAGGAATAGAGATATTGCTTGAAGAAACAGGAGATAGTGGCTATATTCCCACATCATCATAAATGTGTAGGTTGAAGCACTCATCAACAAGTAGCAAAATCTCTAGGGAAAACAAATGAAAGAAACTAAATATCAATAGCTTTATTACTATAGAAGTCTATGAGACTGTTGCCTCAAAGTTGCAGTTCTGTTACTGTTCAACTTTAAGTTATATAACTCTTGAAACTTTGTTTTTAAATCTCATAATTACTATTAAATTCTTACAAAAACAACAAGATTTCATATAAGGCACCTGAGAGAAATCAAGCATTTGTCCTTCAATACTCAACATCATATTGAGAATTTCAGGAAAACAAAGAGGAAGAAAAAGAAAATTTAATGTAATTTTTATCCCAAAAGAAGTAAAGCAACAACTATAAGAAAGTGGTGGCATTTACTAGACTTGGCTGATGAGCTTTTGTTATCGTAGGGCAACTCCTTTTGCTGTGAAAATAACATTTCACTTCCATGGTGCTTCCAGTTTTAATAATTTCATATTTTTCACTTTGTTCCCTCAGTCCTAGTGGTGGTCGTTGCTTTCTGTAGTTGTGATCTCTCTGACACTTTTAGGCTCTTATTAACCTTTCATTTAGCAAGTTAATGACTTTATACTTGGTTAACAATTGATGTTAACTTCTCTCTGTACAAATAACTTAAATGTTGATACTCACCAGGGTTCAGAACTTATTTTCCTAAGAACTTCATTTAAATAGTCTGTTTACGTCTCAGCCTATTCCACAGCCCATGTCTTTGCTTTTCTCATTTCCTGTACTCAGAAGTGTTATCATTCCCCACTGCCTATACTGTCAACCATATTAAACTTTCAGCTGTTTTCCTCTGCTAAATACTAAACACAAGGGATGTCCTTGACCTTACTGAATATCTGCCTGGCTAAGTCAATTCTATTCTTCCAAATGTCATCTCCCATGTGATCCCTTAGCCAGTTACCAAGTCTGTGACAAATCTCATAACATATTCAACAACAGCCTCTCCTTCTTCCATGGACCTACTTTTAAATTCTGGATCCCTCCACTGGCTGTAGTGTCAAGTGACCTTGTTAAGATAAGAACAGTGAAGGAGAAGGACAATAAAGGTCAGTCAAGAAACCTAAGATAAGAACTGTACTCTTTAAAACTAAGTCTTTCATACTCAGCTAACTATACTCAAGGATAAATTCCAGAGTCAGAAATACCTCAGCCATCAGCAGATAAAATAATTTTCCAGCATCCTGAATAAGATTAAGACCAGAGAACCAAATGTAAGAGATGGCAAACTTCCACCTGTTGGTCAAATAACACCCACCCCAAAGCTTAGAAGGGCTCTGACAGAACACACAAGCTTCTGCTCTTCCTGTTACCATAGTTATGCGCAGGGCAAGGGTTCCGGAAACCCTCTAATGTGGAACAACCAGAACTAATAACCAGGCTGAACACCATCATCCCCAGAGAAACCAGTTCCAGAAAGCAATAACGGTTCAAATCTAGACCCACCCTAATTAAAGTACTGGGCATTCATTTGGAGATTACTTCTGAGATTCTGGGGGAAAGCTACAATATACTAAAACAAATTGTTAATTCCAAGGGTTTACTCTCAAACTACTCTAAGAACACACAGTAAAAATGTCTTAAAGATAGAACTGTGTGTCAAACACAACCTGGACAATTAGCAAAGTTATTCTTTTCCCTGAACATTTTCAAAGTTCTGTGCAGTCTTATCTGCCCCTTACCTTGCTCACAGTGCCTCTCAGGGCTTCATTTTCACTGTGCCTGTAGAGTGAACTTTTTTACACATAGGATTTAAGTGATACATCAAATAGGTTTCAGTAATCAACCACAGATGTCTCTGGATGACTCCAGATAACTGAACACAAGATTGATCTGAACTTGGATATCCTGATGCAACAGAGACCACGAGATCTAGCCTCAAGAATGGGAAGCAAAATACAAAATATGTGATTAAAAAAAAGTACATGTCAGCCAGGCATGGTGGCTCACGCCTATAATCTCAGCACTCTGGGAGGCCAAGGCAGGTGGATCACTTGAGGCCAGGACTTCAAGATCAGCCTGGCCAACATGGTAAAACTCCATCTCTACTAAAAGTACAAAAATTAGCCCGGCATGGCGACGTGTGCCTGTAGTCCCAGCTGCTAGGGAAGCTGAGGCAGGAGAATTGCTTGAACCTGGGAGGCGGAGGTTGCAGTCAGCCGAGATCGTGCCACTGCACTCCAGCCTGGGCAACAGAGCAAGAGACTCCCTCTCAAAGAAAAAGGAAAAAAAAATACATGTTGTTAAAATACTACTCAATGATGACAAGGAGCAAAGTATTGACACATGTCAATAACTCACATGGATGTCAAGGGCATTGTTAGGCTAAGTGAAAAAAGCTAATCTTAAAAGGTTACATACTACATAATTTAATTCCGTTTATATAACCTTTCTTCTTTTTCTTTTTTAAGATGGAGTCTCCCTCTGTGGCCCAGGCTGGAGTGCAGGGGTGCGATCTCGGCTCACTGCAACCTCCACCTCCCGGGTTCAAGGGAATCTCCTGCCTCAGTCTCCTGAGTAGTTGGGATTACAGGCGTGCACCACCATGACTGGCTAAATTTTGCATTTTTACTAGAGATGGTTTTCACCACGTTGGTCAGGCTGGTCTTGTACTCCTGACTTCGTGATCTGCCCAACTTGGCAGTACATGTAAAACCAGGTGAAATCTGAAGAAAGTTACTGCCTGAATAAACAGTATTATATCAATGTCAATTTCTTCACTTTGACAAGGTATCTTGACTATGCAAGATATTATTGGGGAAAGCTGAGTGAGGGGTACATGGGAATTCTCTATACTATTTTTACAACTTATTGTGAATCTTAAACTAATTCAAACTAAAAGAATAGACTTAGAGGGGAGGGAAGGAAGGGAAGTAAACATAACTGAAAGATTAGGCAATTCTGCTTCTTAAAAAGTTGAGTTGTTAGCTAAAGAGTTAAGAATATACCCCAGCTAACTTTTTTTTCTTTTCCTGCTGTATATATTTATAGAATCCTTAATATTATTACTTTTTTTTTTTTTTGAGACGGGGTCTCACTCTGTCACCAGGCTGGAGAGCAGTGACATGATCTCGGCTTATTGCAACCTCTGCCTCCCGGGTTCCAGTGACTCTCTTGCCTCAGCCTTCCAAGTAGCTGGGACTATAGGCATGTGCCACCATGCCCAGCTAATTTTTGTATTTTTAGTAGAGATGGGGTTTCACCATGTTGGCCAGGATGGTCACCATCTCTAAACCTCGAGATCCACCCGCCCCGGCCTCTTGAAGTGCTGGAATTACAGGTGTGAGCCACCGCACCTGGCCTCTTCTTACTCTTTAATATTTTCAAATGGGTATTTTGTTCTTGTTGTGTACTCTTGACTCTATTGATGAGTGACTAGTTATAAACATATAATTGATAAATACAATTTTCCCACTTTATCTTAATATTAAGAGACAAAATGGGGTGGGAGTGGGGAGGGGTACTGTGGAGTATTTTCAAAGTAGAAAAAAAATAATCATGGTTAAATTTAAAAAGAGAAACAAAGCATAACCTAATATAAAATAATAAGCTATTCTTGGATCCTTTCAAAAGTTCTGGGTCCTTGGTAATAATAGCGAACAGGTATACTTTTCACTGTATGTTCATTTGCATGAACAGAGTTTTTTTTTTAACTATGTATATAATATATATGTATTACTTTTTTAGTTTAAAAAAGTTAGAATAAAAAAATTAGAAAGAACAAATGCATAACATAACATGGCAATGAAAAAATATTGAGAAAAATAATAAAATAGTATAAAAGCACTGTTTACAAAGATTTTATTTTAAAATAAATAAGAGCAATGACTTTATTAAAAGATATTTAAACTTTTTTTAAGGCAACATAAAGTTTAGTTTAAGATAAAGGTAAATATAGCCTGTAATCCCAGAACTTTGGGAAGTTGAGGAGAGTAGATTGCTTGAGGCCAGGAGTTCCAGACCAGCCTGGGCAAAATGGCAAAAACCCTGTCTCTACAAAAAATATAAAAATTAGCTGGGCATGGTGGCACATGACTATAGTCCCAGCTACTCAGGAGGCTGAAGTGGGAGGATCACTTGACCCTGGGAGGTCAAAAATGTAGTAAGCCTACATCATGCCACTGTACTCCAGCCTGGGTGACAGAGTGAGTCCATGTCTCAAAGAAGTAAGCAAAAAGGTAAATATAAAGAAGCTTAGGCAGTTCACTTTGCTATACCAAACTTACCAAACATTTTTTTTTTGAGATGGAGTCTTACTCTGTTGCCCAGGCTGGAGTGTAGTGGCATGATCTTGGCTCACTGCAATCTCCACCTCTGGGTTTAAGCGATCCTCCCACCTCAGCCTCCCAAGTATCTGGGAGTATCACCTCCAAGTATGTGGTGTGGCCACCACACCTGCTAATTTTTGTATTTTTAGTAGAGACAGGTTTCGCCATGTTGGCCACGCTGGTCTCAAACTCCTGACCTCAGGTGATCTGCCCGCCTCAGCTTCCCAAAGTACTGGGTAATATTACAGGTGTGAGCCACTGTGCCCAGCCTATACCAAACTCTTTTACTTAACAATTGAAGAACTTTTCTTCCCTAAGAGACAGCTGTACAATCAAACAGGGAAATATTCAATCATAGACTCCCTGACTATTATAGAAAATACACTCTTGGCCAAGTGTGGTGGAATTCCAGCACTTTGGGAAGCCAAGGTGGGCAGATCATTTGAGGTCAGGAGTTGGACACCAGCCTGGCCAACATGGTGAAACCCCATCTCTACTAAAAATACAAAAATTAGCCTGGCATGGTGCAGGGCCCCTGTAATCCCAGCTACTTGGGAGGTTGAGGCAGGAGAATTGCTTGAGCCCAAGAGGTGGAGGTTGCAGTGAGCAGCGACTGTGCCGTTACACTCCAGCCTGGATGACAGAGTGAGAATTTGTCTAAAACAACAACAAAGAAAAAGAAAATATACTCTTATTTAGAAAGATCTGTATACAAATACAACATAAAGGAAAATCACAAAGCTGAAATGTGTTCATGTTATTTTATGCAAAAAAACGAAATGCTTGTTATAAAAATGAAATAATAGGGCCGGGCACGGTGGCTCACACCTGTAATCCCAGCACTTTGGGAGGCCGAGGCTGGTGGATCACGAGGTCAAGAGATTGAGACCCCTGGTCAACATGGTGAAACTCCATCTCTACTAAAAATACAAAAAATTAGCTGGGCATGGTGGCACGTGCCTGTAATCCCAGCTACTCAGGAGGCTGAGGCAGGAGAATTGCCTGAACCCAGGAGACGGAGGTTGCGGTGAGC
>NW_016107424.1:5011998-5016055 GCF_001604975.1 Cebus imitator | reverse complement strand
CCATGTTGTTCAGGCTGGTCTTGAACTCCTGACCTCAGGTGATCCGCCCGCCTTGGCCTCCAAAGTGCTTGGATTATAGGCATGAGCCACCACGCACAGCCTGGCCAGGAATTCTTAACCCAAGATGAGAAGACTATCAAAGGACTGTTACAATTTAGTCAATTTCAATATAACTGGTTGCCTCTATAGTCATTTTATGCATTTTAAATCATTATTCTTTTTCTTTTTGGAGACAGGGTCTCATTCTGTCACCCAGTATAGAAGGCAGTGGCACGATCTCAGCTCACTGTAACCTCTGCCTCCCAGGTTCAAATGATCCTCCTGCCTGAGCCTCCTGAGTAGCTGGGATTGCAGGCGTGTGCCATCACACCTAGCTAATTTTTGAATTTTTATTAGAGACGAGGTGTCACCATGTTGGCCAGGCTGGTCTCAAACTCCTCACCCCAAGTGACCTGCTCACCTCAGCTTCCCACAGTGCTGGGATTACAGGCATGAGCCACTGGGCCTGGCCTAAAATCATTTTTCTGAGCCAGACCCCTCAGGCTTCTTCCAACTGCCAAAAGGGTTGTGGTAATAACAATAATAATAACAACGTAAGAATCTAAACTACCGGGGAAGTCTCCTGAATTTTTACCAACCTACCTATACCTCATCACAGAAAACACGAGAAGAAATAGAATATGCAGTGCTGCCATCCAAGTTAACACTGCTGTCATTTGTGGTCACTCTTTACATCTCCTTAATATATCTTTAAATTATGGCGACTGAAGGCCAGCAATGTTCCAGAAGTCCAAGAAATGATAAAATAACAGTGGGACAGATTTTAAAAATAAGATATTCTTCATATAGTTGTCAAGTAACTGCATTAAAATAATAAAACGTCTCCTTCCTCCTAATTTATTGTTAATCAGATTACAGAGTAACAGTTTTGTAAGAAAACTACTGGCTGGGCTCGGTGGCTCACGCCTGTAAAACCAGTGCTTCGGGACACCGAGGTGGGTGGATCATGAGGTCAGGAGTTCGAGACCAGCCTAGCCAACTTGGTGAAACTCCAACTCTACTAAAAATACAAAAATTAGCCAGGTGTGGCAGGGGGCACCTGTAATCCCAGCTACTTGGGAGGCTGAGGCAGAATAATTGCTTGAACCCAGGAGGCAGACGTTGCAGTGAGCTGAGATCACGCCACTGCACTCCAGCCTGGTGACAGAGCAAGACTGTCTCAGGGGAAAAAAAAAGAAGAAAACTACCTAACTACACTTTTTATTATGTAGTAACCAGGCTTCACTGAATATAATTCAATTCTTACTATGACTAAAACTTATTTGCTATTATGTACCACATTTGCAACACAACAGAATTAGCTGCAATGGATAAAACAGATTTGTATCTTACCTCTCCATAAGTATTTAAGTTGCTTTTTAAATAGCCTGTGAGTGCAGCAACTTGGCATGCAAAATATGGTAGTGCCCAGTTTTCTCTTAAAGGAATGGAGTATTCAATTCTTGTTGTATCTACCCTAAAATAAACCACAGATGAACAGTAAAAATAAGACATCATATTTGTGTTATACTATACTTTTCAAAGTACTTTAACACAAATCTCATTGTTCTCCATAACAATCCTATGAGGTAGGCATAGCCAGACCCACCATTGTCTTTCTTTTTTTTGAGACGGTCTCTTGCACTGTCCCCAGGCTGGAGTGCAATGGTGTGATCCTCTGCTCACAGCAGTCTCTCCTTCCCAGGTTCAAACAATTTTCCTCATTCTCCTGCTTAGTCTCCGGAGTAACTGGGACTACAGGCACATGCCACCATGTCTGGCTAATTTTTGTATTTTTAGTAGAGACGGGGTTTCTCCATGTTGGCCAGGCTGGTATCAAACTCCTGACCTCAGGTGATCCACCTGCCTCAATCTCCCAAAGTGCTGGGATTACAGGTATGAGCCACTGCACCCAGCCTAGATCCACCATTGTCATTACAGCATCTTTGAGCAAATTAATAGTGTCTCACCACACGCCCCCACCCCTAGCAAGAAGCTGCAGAGCTACTGTGCACTACTTGGTGAATAGATGGGCCTCTGTGAGAGTTTCAAAAAGGCATGCCTTCTCTGGGCAGACCCCATGCTAAGGTACACAGCTTGTTGCACAGAGTACCCCAAGTGTCAGCCCCACTCTCCCTTCCCTTAACCTGATGGCTACCCTTCACTAGAGCATAATCTGCACTACATAACTAGCAGCCTGGCAGATCCCAAGTTCTTATCCCCCTTTACAAAAAGAATATGATGTTCAGAAATGTAATGTAACTTAATCAAGGCTATCTAGCTAGTAGATGGCATAACTGGGATTAAAATACTTATCTTCAGATATCTAATTCAATAATCTTTTCAGTCAGCAAGCTCCCCAGAATTAATATCACAGCCTTTTATGTGATCTATTTAGAGACTTTTGAAAATTCCCAGAATCAGAAATACAGTAATGTCAGGCTGAGCATGGTGGCTCACGCTTGTAATCCCAGCACTTTGGGAGGCCAAGGCAAGTTTATCACCTAAGCTCAGGAGTTCAAGACCAGCCTGGCCAACATGGTGAAAGCCCATCTCTACTAACAACACAAAAATTAGCCAGGTGTGGTGGCGCACACCTATAGTACCAGCTACTTGGGAGGCTGAGGCAGAAGAATCGCTTGAACCTGGGAGGCAGAGGTTGCAGTAGGCAGAGGATCGCACTACAGCACTCCAGCCTGGATGACAGAGAAAGACTCCATCTCAAAAAAAAAAAAAAAAAAAAAAAAAAAAGAGAGACACAGAAAAAAAAAAAAAAAAAAAAAAAAAAAAAAAGAGAGACACAGAAATATAGGAATGTCTTTGTAGGTTCCTCCTAAATTTCTCCTCAGTCAATATTCACTGAGAGTCTATTGTGTCCTGTGCACATCCTCACGCCACAAGGGGACTACCTCTCCAGCAATGACTGAATTTGGCTCTCTTACACTCAATAGCTATTTTCCACACAAAAATAAAGGTGCTATTGTTTTTTTGAAAATTTATGAAAATTGCTACTTAACTTTCCTAAGTAATAATGATGGACATGCTTGCATGTTAACTTATTTCCCTCAATGGCCAAGTAACACACTCCTGCATGCTGGTATCAGAGTTAGTAATTATATTTCCAATTACACCAATCATGAACCACTGAATTGCTTGCAAATAATCAAAATTACAAATGTTACATCCTCACAGACCAAGAAGATAAAGTTTCAACAGCAATAAATCCAACCAGGCTTGGCATGTTATCACAGCCAAAAGAAACAAACGCACACTTCAAAATGCCATGAAAACAAAGGAACGAAACATTTTTGAGAAAACAACTAAGGAAAAATTACATTTTTCCTTATGTAATAGAAGCATACATAATAAATCCTAAAAATCACTTTTACTCATCTCTTTTCCTAGTCTCAGACCTCTAAATACTAATAACTTTTTTCTATTCCCTCCCCAATTGCTGGAGTGCAGTGACATGATCCACGGCTCACTGCAGCCTTGACCTCCCAGGCTCAGATGATCCTCCCGCCTCAGTATCCACCCAGTAACTGAGATTACAGGCACGTGCCACCACACACAGCTAATTTTTTATATTTAGTAGAGCCAGTGTTTCACCACATTTCCCAGGCTGGACTCAAACTCCTGGTTCAAACAATTTGCTTGCCTTGGCTTCCCAAAGTGCTGGGTTACAGGTGTAAGCTACTGTGCCTAGTAGTACAATGCACTTTCTAATGCCAAGTCATCTATAGCCCTCTCTGTGATTCTTCAAAATTATATTTTGACCTATTTTCTGTTTAGCACAGCAGTTTAGTAGCTAAGTAAAACAAGACAAAAGAATTTCCTAGGAAGAAAGCGATAAACATAGGGTAAAAAATAATTATACTTTAACATTTTTGTTCCTATTGATATGTATAACAATACTAATCACTAAAAATACAAATCACTAAAAAAATTGAGGATCTCCATTGCCCTACAATTCATTCAAGTATTGATTGATTCCAAATTGCCTCAGTGGGGAGATTGA
>NW_016107424.1:5003326-5011988 GCF_001604975.1 Cebus imitator | reverse complement strand
GAAAGGTGTCAGACCTGAAAACAAATTCTCACAGTGTTTTCAGTGTTGGCTGTTAACAAGGCATTCAATAGAACAGAGATAGATGGATACCATACAGTTCATGTAATCATGTGGTATGTTAGACAGCCTCCTAGAGGAATCAGGTATATGAAATCCCTTACTCCAAACTCTTATCAATTGTTGATTGATTCCAAATTGCCTCAGTGGGGAGATTGACCAGGAATTCACTGTGCTTTATAAACTCTTCTGAAATGTCTGCAGTATTTTCCAATTCTGCCTATTCTCTTTTAGTTAACCCAGCACCAGGATCCTAAGCATCTGATGTCACAATTTTAAGTTGCTGGTATTTCTCCCCACTGACAGCCAGAATTGGTGCTGGACAACAAACCCAGGCCTCAATCAGAAGTGAAGAGTGAGGCTGGGGAGTTGCCTTGCTGTCATTCCATGGTCCTCCACCATTCTTGAGATCCAGAGAAAAGGGGCACTTGTGTTTGTCATTCTTGGATCTGCTAATGAGCTTTTATTCCCACACAAACATTTTAAGTGTTGTATATGTAAACAGCCCTCTACAGGAGGAAGACCGTATGGGCAAAATGAGACAGGGCAAAAATAACGCAGGCACCTAAGCTTTCCATTGAAAGGTCATGGACTAGCACATTTTGCATTTCTGGAAGGCTGCCCCAAAGGATGGTAATCAATCTATCTCTCATAACTGGTAACTAGATCAGTGGCCCAGAGGAGAAATCACAGGAAAATAAACCCAACATGTTACAGTGTGTTTTTCAAAATAACAACAACAACAAAATAAAAACTTGAAAGCACCAATAGCCCTGTTGGACACTTGAGCAGAAGTACCCTACTATAATGATAGGCTTGGATTTGTACTCTGGACTCTGAGAGCTCTCCGCTCCTTTACGTGGAATCGCCAAGCAAGTCCGAGTCATCCAAGGACAGAGGCAGGTACAGGTCCTGAGTCAGCTGGAGACTTGCTTCGGCACATAGGACCAGGGCTCTTGGCTGAACTCTTCTGAGGTGTTGGGGATGCCTTTGGGCCAGCTGTAGCTGATGGGTTTCCCTTCATGACGCAGCATTCATTTTCATCCAGAGAAAAGTCATCCTGAGCATAGCGAAATTTTTCAGGACCACAGGCAATAAACACATCATCATCACCAAAGAAATCATGGAGACAAGTTACCTGTTTTCCATCCAGAGTATAGAGTTTTTTGACAACCCCTGTCTCCAGCTTGATGGCTTCTGTGATATCAGTGAGGACTTGCTCAAAAGAGTGGGCTGTTTTCTTGTTCAGAAGCACATGCACAGCCTTCCGAGGCTTCACCCCACTGTGGATGATGGTAACCAGCTTGGGGAGCACAAAGTCCTTGTTCTCCCTGGCCTAAGCACTGTTGCTGCCAAGGACTGGGGGGCTTTCATATTGGCAGATGTTTTTAGGTTGACAGACCAGTTGGGATTGACATTCTTGGTGTACTTCACTGTTTTAAAGAAGTTGTCTGAGGAACAGACATAGCTTTCTCCTTCCTCCAGTTCATCCATGCTTCCGATCTTCCTGGATCCATCAATGGTGTAAATGTAACGCACTACCTGAGACAGGTTGATGTTGTCAGACAGAGACCGTGTCAGGTCAGCCAGCAAGGCGTCGAAGCTGCGAAACGGTCAGAGGACACAGCATACACAATCCCCTTGAGGTAGCGGTCCCCATTGAGGTAAAAACGTACCTTCTTGGCTTTCTTCTCATTACTCAGTGCCTGCAAGGTTCTGCTTCGATAGAAGCTACAGTGGGCGCTCTGAGTGGGGCTAGGCAACCCAATCATCTGGGAGCCTCACATGTTCCTGGATGTCTTTTCTCTTTTGTCAAAGTGTCCAAAATCAAGTTCCATATTTTAGTGGAACCTCAGAGACCGGTTTTCTGCTGGTTGGGTGGAGATGCTGAGAGGATATTTTACAGAATCAAAACTCTTCAATGGATTTATATTCTGCTTTTTAAACTTAAATGTATTTTGTATGTTCTCCTTTCTTCATACTTATAGTTTTTTGCAAAATATTTTTTTACAAAAGCAGTGTTTGTTAAAGAAATATTAGAAAATATATATAAACAAAAAGAAGAAAAAACTTACAACACCTATAATCTCATCCATTCAGAGGCCAACATTGTTAAATCTTCTGCCATAGCTTAGCCAGTACAGTATGATGAGGAAAAGAAACACAAGGAATCAAATTGAAAAGGAAAGTAAAACTTGTTTTTTTGCAGAAGATATGTGTACACAGGAAACCCAAAAGAATCTTTTTTTTTTTTTGAGACAGAGTTTCGCTCTTGTTACCCAGGCTGGAGTGCAATGGCTCGATCTCGGCTCACCGCAACCTCCGCCTCCTGGGTTCAGGCAATTCTCCTGCCCCAGCCTCCTGAGTCGCTGGGATTACAGGCACACGCCACCATGCCCAGCTAATGTTTTGTATTTTTAGTAGAGGCGGGGTTTCACCATGTTGACCAGGATGGTCTCGATCTCTTGGCCTTGTGATCCACCCGCCTCGGCCTCCCACAGTGCTGGGATTACAGGCTTGAGCCACCGCGCCCGGCCCCCAAAAGAATCTTAAAAAAAAAACTAATAAATGAATTTTAGCGAGGCTGTGGGCTACAAGGTTTCTTTTAAGACAGAGTCTTGCTCTGTTGTCCAGGCTGGAGTACAGTGGCATGATCTCGGCTCATTGCAATTTCCAACACCCTGGTTCAAGTGATTCTCCTGCCTCAGCAGCCTCTGGAGTAGCTGGGACCATAGGCATGTGCAACCATGCCCAGCTAATTTTTTGTATTTTTAGCAGAGATGAGGTTTCACCATGTTAGCCAGGATAGTCTCGATTTCCTGATCTGATGATCTGCCTGCCTTGGCCTCGCAAAGTGCTGGGATTAGAGACATGAGCTACCACACCTTGCCTGTTTTTGTTCTTCTGAGACAGAGCTTCACTCTTATTGCCCAGGATGGAGTGCAACTGCACAATCTCGGCTCACTGCAACCTTTGCCTCCTGGTTCAAGTGGTTCTCCTGCCTTGGCCTCCTGAGTAGCTGACATTACAGGCATGCACCACCACACCCAGCTAATTTTGTATTTTTAGTAGAGACAGGGTTTCACCATGTTGGTCAGGCTAGTCTTGAATTCCTGACCTCAGCTGATCTACCCACCTTGGCCTCCCAAAGTGCTGGGATTACAAGCATGAGCCACTGCACCTGGCCAACTGTGGGATACAAGGTTAATATACACCAATCAATTGTTTTTCTATAAACTATCAATAAATATTAAAATTACCATTTATAACAACATCAAAAAGATGAAATTTCTATGAATAAATCTTTTAAAAGATGAGTAAGATCTCTACACTAAAAACGACAAACTTGGGCTGGGTGCAATGGCTTACACCTATAATCCTAACACTTTGGAAGTCCTAGGTGGGCAAATTGCTTGAGTCCAGGAGTTCAGATCAGCTGGTCAACATGGCAAAACCCTGTCACTACCAAAAATATGAAAATTAGCCGGGCATGGTGGTTCCCATGGTCCCAGCTACATAGGAGGGTGAGTGGGAGGATGGCTTGAACCCAGGTCGAGGCTGCAGTGAGCCAAGGTTATCCATTGCAGTCCCACTCCAGCCTGGGTGACAGAGAGAGACCTTTGTCTCAAAAGAAAAAAAGAAAAAGAAAAAAAAAAAGCTACCAAAATGCTGAGAGAAAGAAATCCTAAATACATGAAGTGATATGTCAGATACATCATGTGTTATATACCACAGAATGGAAGACTCAATATTGTTAACATGTCCATTCTCCCCAGTTTAATTTATTTCATGACGTCTTTATCAAAATCTGAGCAAGCTTTTAAAAAGGAAATTTAAAAGCTGATTCTAAAATTTATGTGGAGGAACTAAGGCTCTACAATAGCCAAAATAATGTGGACAAAGAAGAACACATTTAGAGGCTTAAACAATCTAATTTTGACTTACAAAAAAGCAATAATTATCAATAAAGTATGGTATTGGAGTTAGAATATACAAATTAATAGGACAAAAAGACCAGTCTAGAAATAAACCCACACATATATATAGCTAGCTTATTTTTACTCGAAGTGCTAAGTCAAAACACTAGTAAAAAGAAAGTCTTGCCAGGCACAGTGGCTCACGCCTGTAATCCCAGCACTTTGGGAGGCCGAGGAGGGCTGATTATGAGGTCAAGAGATTGAGACCATCCTGGCCAACATGGTGAAACCCTGTCTCTACTAAAAAAAATAGAATAATTGGCTGGGCATGGTGGTGCGCACCTGTAGTCCCAGCTACATGGGAGGCTGAGGCAGGAGAATAAATTGAACCTGGGGTGTGGAAGTTGCAGTGAGCTGAGATCGTGCCACTGCACTCCAGCCTGGGCAACAAGAGCTAAACTCTGTCTCAAAAAAAAAAAAAGGAAAAGTTTTTTTAAAATAATGCTGTAACAACTGGACATGTACATGAAAAAGAAAAGAATCTCAACCATTATCTCACATCATACATAAAAATTAAAATAGATCATATACCTAAATCTAAAAGCCAAAACCATAAAGTTTATTGATGAAAACATAGGAAAACATTACAATATTTTTCCAGCAAAGAAAGTCTTCTTGAGGCTGGGGATGAGGGCTGACTCGTACCTGTAATCCTAGCATTTTGGGAGGCTGGGGTGGAAGGATCGCTTGAGCCCAAGAGTTTGAGACCAGCCTAGGCAACATAGTGAGAACATACCTCCACAAAAAATAGAAAAATTAGCCAGGCATGGTGGCACATGCCTGTAGTCCCAGCTACTTGGAAGGCTGGGTGACAGGATCCCTTGAGAATGGGAGGTAAAGACTACAGTGAGCCATGACCACACTACTGTACTCTAGCCTTTCTAAAAAAAGAAAAAAAAAACCCAGAAAAGAAAAAAAGATTTCTTGGACAGGATACTAGAAGTACCAACCTTAAAAGAAACAGCAAGCCATAGCCTACAAAAAAATATTCACAGGACACATATCAGACAAAAGACTATTATCTAGAATAATAAAGAACTCTGACAAATAAACAAAAGATAAATCTAAGCTTTAGGGCAAAATACTTAGACATTTCACAGAATACATGAATGACCAATAAACACATGAAAAGGTACTCAATATCAGTAATCAAAATACAATAATATAGACCACATGGAACTCTCACACAATTCTGATAGAAAAGTGAAATGGTACAACCACTTTAAAAAACAGTTTGGCAGTATACTTATTCACGTATACATTCAAAGAAGATAGGTTTGCATACACACACACACACACACACACACACACACACACACACACACATATAAGCAAAAACAGGATCACATGTGAGAATCAAATGAAACAAAAGCTGCAAGGAAGTTAGCAGTGCCTAGAACCTAGTAAACATTCAGTATTATAATTAATCTTAGCTCTTTTCTAATTCTCTAACAAACTGTTTTTTACTTACCAATATATTATGAACATCTATCCAAGACATACATGTCAATAAACATACTTCAAGAACATTTAATGATCATGACACACCATCATGTAAATTATAATCTAACTAATTTCCTACTGATACACACTTATGTTGTTGCCAACTTTGTCTATTACAAATAATTTTTAAAATATGAATCAGGCCAGGCACAGTGGCGCATGCCTGTAATCCCAGCACTTTTGGAGGCCAAGGCACGTGGATCACTTGAGGCCAGGAGTTCAAGACAATCTGGCCAACATGATGAAACCTCATCTCAGCTAAAAATACAAAAATTAGCTGGCTGTGGTGGTGCATGCCTGCAGGCACGAGAATCACTTGAACCCAGGAGGTGGAGGTTGCAGTGAGCTGAGACTGCACCACTGAATTACAGCCTGGGTGAGAGCAAGACTCTGTCAAAAACAAACAGACAGGGAACAATATTTTTATATAGTAATTATTGATTTCATTGTTTAAGCTCATTAATTCATCTGAAATTTATCTTAATATGTGTGCAATGAGGATTCCCAACTTCCCCTGGGAGTTGGGAATCCCTGTTCTAAAGATCACCTATTTTGGTTTTTTTAAATTTAATTTTATTTATTTATTTTTTCTAAGATGGGGTTTCACCATGATGGCCTTTTACTTTCCAGATTTGGTTGTCCCAATACCATTTAATGAACATGCCTTCTAAAGCAGCAGCCCCCAACCTTTTTGGCACCAGGGACTGGTTTTGTGGAAGACAAGCCATGGATGAGGGGTGATATGCTTTGGCTGTGTTCCTCCCCAAATACCATCTTGAATGTAGCTCCCACAATTCCCAAGTGTTGTGGGAGGGAGCCGGTAGGAGGTAATTGCATCATGGGAACAGGTCTTTCCTGTGCTATTCTCGTGATAGTGAATAAGTCTTACAAGATCTGATGGTTTTATAAAGAGGAGTTTCTCTGCACGAACTCTCCTCTTTTGTCTGCCACCATGTGAGCAAATCAAATGAGACCCACTTTTTTCACCTCTTCCAAGACTGTAAGGCCTCCCAGCCACATGGAACTAAGTCCATTAAATCTCTTTCTTTTGTAAATTTCCCAGTCTTGGGCATTTCTTTATCAGCAGTGTGAAAACAGACTAATACTAATACAGAAGGGTTGGGGAAGATGGTTTGGGGATGAAACTGTTCCACCTCAGATCATCAGGCGTTAGATTCTCATAAGGAGCACACAACCTAGATCCCTCATATGCGCAGTTCACAATAGGGTTTGTGCTCCTATGAGAAACTAAGCCTCCACTGATCTGACAAAAGGCAGAGCTCAGGCAGTAATGCAAGCAATGGGGAGTGGCAGTAAATACAGATAAAGCTTCAGTCATCGCCATCTTCACCACTGCTGCCACTACCTACCTCCTGCTGTGAGGCCAGGTTCCTAACAGGCTACTGATAGGTACTGGTCTGTGGCCTGGGAGTTGGGAATCCCTGTACTAAAGATCACCTATTTTGTTTATTTTATTTTATTTTATTTTATTTTATTTTATTTATTTATTTCTAAGATGGAGTTTCACCATGATGTCCAGGCTGGTCTTGAACTCTTGATCTCAGGTGATCCACCCACCTCGGCCTCCCAAAGTGCTGGGATTACAGGCGTGAGCCACCACACCCGGCCAAGATCACCTATTTTCATATAACATTATCCCTAAAATTTTTTTGAAAGTTAACTTTCTAAAAGACCAATAAGAAATCCATATATCATATGGTAGGTGGTGGGGCAGAAGGACCCCAATAACCACTCCATTAGCCCAGGACCAGGAAGCTGAACTTGGTAGTTCCTTCCCAAAGGTTTACCTACCACCCCTATCCAACCCATATATTAATGCAGTCAAATTTTTTCAATTCTGCGCCAGAAACACAAGGTAGGTGTCTAGAATACAGATGGAAGAATCCTCCAGTGTCTGTCACACAAACTGAGTAGGAGCTCTGCCAGCCATTCCCTACACCCACAAGTGACATCCTGGACAAGCCTCTCCTTTACCACCTCCCTCAATACCTTTGCTGCTCACTCTCTTCCCCTCACTATGCTTGGTTGGAGTGAGAACCAGAAGGCTAACAGTGGGAGGTGACCAAATCAAATGAGACCCACTTTTTTTCCTGCAGTGGCTGAGTCTAGCAGACTGTAGCACAAACTAACAGTTCCAAAGTGTAATTAGATCAATTTTGGAGTCAACAGACCTGCTGACACATTCACAGAGATCTGCAACTTTTCTTTTAATTTCGTGTTTTCATTTTAATGATGTTTAGAAACATCATTTTATAAACATTATGCATCACATAGATGACCCCCATGGAACTCACTACTGCCGAAGGAGGACTTCAGGGCTCAATTTTGTGTGGTACCACTTTAATTGGTTTGGCATAATCAGAAAAAGAAACATTGTCTATTTCTTTCTTTCTCTCTTTTTTTTTTTTAAGACAGTCTTGCTCTGTTGCCCAGGCTGGAGTGCACTGGTGTGATCTTGGCTCACTGCAACCTCCTTCTCCCAGGTGCAAGCAATTCTGCTGCCTCAGCCTCCCAAGTAACTGGGATTACAGGCACCCGCCACCACACCTGGCTACATAGTCTTAATAATAAATGATACATTGCCAAATAAAAACAAAACAGTTACCCAGGTACAGTGGCTCATGCCTGTAATCCCAACACTTTGGGAGGCTAACGCAGGCAGATGGCTTGAGCCCAGGAGTTCAAGACCCCACCTTTACTAAAAGACAAAACAAAAATTAACAGGATGTGGTGATGTACACTTGTGGTCCCAGCTACTAGGGATGCTGAGGTAGGAGGATCACCTGAGGCTACGGAGGTTGAGGCTGCAGTGAGCTATGATCACACCATTGCACTTCAGCCTGGGTGATGGAGTAAGACCCTGTCTCAAAAAAACCAAAACAACAACAACAAAAAACAGTTTTCTGATAACTATCGTAAAAAATATATATATATATTGTTTGTAGTAGACTAAACAGAGTCAAAATAATGAGAACTGAGTCATTCACAGCACCCAGCTGTACAGGTGTGTTACAGCTGCAAGAACCTGCTGACTTTGTCTCTAAAAAAGAAAGAAATAGCCGGGCGCGGTGGCTCAAGCCTGTAATCCCAGCACTTTGGGAGGC
>NW_016107424.1:4985456-5001646 GCF_001604975.1 Cebus imitator | reverse complement strand
AAAAAAAGAAAGAAAGTGAAACCCAGGTATGTATTTGTAGATGAGAAGATCAGCGGGGAAAAAACAATTTCCACATTGTTTGTATGTGGAGCCTGGACTCTATTAGTCCATTTTGGTGGCAAGTCTTCAAAGGGAGTCACTCACCTCTGATTTCCCCCCCTACTACTATCTGTACAATGCCGTTTCCTGAAATGTCTTTGAATTTTCTAGTATACCTACACCTTTTAGTTTGAGCAAACATATAATCCTGCTTTCCCCTTCCAGTGTTAACGAACACAAAATATCATTAAGAACACTAATAATCATAATATAACAGAATGACTTTAATACCTTTTTATACTTTTCTAAGAAGTCAGATGTAAATATAAGCTATAAAGCTGATGAACAAAGAGATAGCATATTCTTTCATGGCATTAAAATGTATTTTGTAGTATAAGATACATACCAATAAAATATAAACAAAAAGCAAAAAAACATATTTTTTAAAACTTAGCTATTAAGAACATTTCAATTGCCAAAAAACACATTTGAGCAGAATATACCAGGTCAATTTTTCTATTTAACATCCACTCCAGCAATACATCAGTGACACTAAATAAGGCAGTCAGACTTCTGTTTATTTCATTTCTTACAATTCTCACTAAGATCTCTAAAGAGAGTCTTATTCTTTTGTTTTTTTTTTTCACTCATCTAGTTTAAGTGGTATAAGAGAATCTTATTCTTTAAGGCCATTATGTTTACATGAGAAGGTATCTTTTCCTCTTTGAATATGAAGACAGATATAGGGATTAAATGAAATTAATAGCAAAGTTCATTGAATGTGGTAGCCAGTCTCCAAGACAGTCCCTGTCTCCTGGTATTAGTACCCTGTGTTGTCACCTCCCACACTGTACCAGGGGTCTGAGTGACTGAGAAGATATGGCAGAGTGATGTATTATCATTTCTAACACTGGGTTATAGCAGATAATCTGGCTTCCATTGTGGCGCACTCTCTCACACTCTCTTGGATCATTAACTGTAAGGGAGACCAGCTGCCAAGTTGTACACTGCGCTACGGAGAGGCCTATATGTAAGAAATTAAGGCCTCCCTGGCCAAAAGCCAGTAAGGTATGGAGGCCTCTGGTAAACAGCCACGTGAGTGAGCTTGGAAGCAGAAGATTCAGTCCAGGAAGGCCTTCAGATGACACAGTACAAGTCAACATCATAACTGAAACTTTATGACAGACCCTGGGCTAGAACCACTGATCTAAACCTCTTGGGATTTGGGACCCTCAGAAATATGTGAAATGTTTGTCACCGCTATTGTTGTTTGAGATGGCGTCTCACTCTCACCCAGGCTGGAGTACAGTGGCGTGATCTCAGCTCACTGCAACCTCTGCCTCCCAGGTTCAAGTGATTCTCCTGCCTCAGCCTCCCGAGTAGCTGGAACTACAGGTGCCTGCCACCACGCCAGGCTAACTTTTGTATTTTTAGTAGAGATTGGGTTTCACCATGTTGGCCAGACTAGCCTTGAACTCCTGACCTTGTGATCTACCCACTTCAGCCTCCCAAAGTGCTGGGTTACAGGCATGAGCCACCACCTCGCCTAGCTGATGTTTGTTGTTTTAAGCTGCTGTATTTCAGGTGATTTGTTACGCAGCAATAACTAACACATCACAGAATCAAAAAAGCAATCCTTTTATTTTTATTTATTTATTTTGAGACAGACTCTCGCTCTATCACCCCGGCTGGAGTGCAGTGGCATGATCTCAGCTCACTGCAGCCTCCACCTCTCAAGTTCAAGCAATTCTCCTGCCTCAGCCTCCCGAGTAGCTGGGACTACAAGCGCCCACCACCACATCTGGCTAATTTTTAGTGGAGACGGGGTTTCACCATGTTGGCCAGGCTGGTCTTGAACTCCTGACCTCAAGTGATCCACCCACCTCAACCTCCCAAAGTGCTCAGATTACAGGCATGAAAGCAATCCTTTTAGAAAGTCTATATTTTAGACAATATAATAATCACTTGCATTAAATATCATTTCATTCATTCATTTGTTTTTGAGACAGGGTCTCTCTGTGTCATCCAGGCTGGAGTGTAGTGGTACAGTCAACAGCTCACTGAAGTCTCAGGCTTAACTGATCCTCCTGCCCAACTTCCCCAGTATCTGGGATTGCAGGCACATACCACCAAGCCTGGCTATTTTTTTTTTTTTTTTTTTAGTAGAGATGATGAGGTCTCACTATGTTGCCCAGACTGGTCTCAAACTCCAGGTCTCATGTGATCTTCCCACCTGGGCCTCCCAAAGTGTGAGAATCATAGGTGTGAACCACTGCACCTGGCCCCATTTCACTGTAAAATATAAGACTTTTGGTGGGGCATGGTGGCTCATGCCTGTAATCTCTGCACTTTGGGAGGCCAAGGCAGGCAGATCACCTGAGATCAGGAGTTTGAGACCAGCCTGGCCAACACAGTGAAACCCTGACTCTACCAAAAAATATAAAAGTTAGCCAGGCATGGTGGCATGTGCCTGTAGTTCCAGCTACTGGGGAGGCTGAGGCTGGAGAACTGATTGAACCTATGAGGCAGAGGTTGCAGTAAGCCAAGATCACACCACTGCACTCCAGCCTGGACAACAGAGTAAGACCCTCCCTCAATAACAAAAGTAAAAATATAAATAAATAAAATATAAGACTTTCTAAACCTAGTCTATGAGTACTATTATAACTTTGTCTTTCTAATCCTAATAGAATTCTAGAAAAGTAAATAGCAACTCAAAATATTCTCTAACAGGCACTTTCTGACATAACAAAAAATCATCTTGTCCTCCTAGTTGCCAGATTGGATTTTCTAATTCCATTCTAGACCAAAAGGAACCAAAGCTCCAATGAGAAATGGCTATTTACAAATCTTCTGCGGCGAACGTGCAAACCTACTCACCTTATTGACCCAGAAAACAAGAAAGTTTTCAAAAATTAACAAAGCTGTGTCAAAAGAACTCAGGAGCCAGCCTGAAAGGTACTTCTATTAACCAAAGTTGTGACAATTTGAGCAACAAAAGAACATTGATCATAATGGACTGAATCAATGAAATCAATTAAAATGAATCAATAAAAATCCGTAAGTACAGAAAGATACTAAAAAAGAGGACACACAAAAAAAAGGTTTTTGTCACTATCTGAGAAAGCTATTAAATTAAACTCTTATTTACAAATAGGTAAACTGAAATTAAGCATTTGTCCTCACTTTCTAATAGTGACTAAATTTGAAGGTAACCAAAAAGCCCTGGTTAATGAGGAAAAATTCTGCTTTTGAAGAATGAAGAATGTAGCTAATGAAAATAGAAAAATTTCATTTTATAAACCCTAATAAAATTACTACTTTAAGGCAAAGGTTATAAGCTGGTGTTACAACTGTTAGGTAAATGCTTAATAGTAAAAAAGACATTCATTTGGTGCTAAAAAACACCACAAAGATTATTCTCCAGTTATTAGAGAAAAACATAACTATTCATTGGAGAGATCAGACTGCCATTCTCCCAAATCAGTAGTCAATCTCAGCTTCACTAGAGGCTAAGCAATTAAATATAACTTCTATGGTCACAGAACATGAAAAATATATAATCTACCATATATTTCAACCAGAATTGCTTATCTTGAACCCATCAAGCCTTTACATATAAATTCCAGATTACAGGAACACAGGAGATAAAGGTAAATGCTAAATGGCACTACAGGATGTAACAAGACTTAGTCTCTCCAATAAGCCATTACCACAGAAATGGGGACTATGCTAAATTTACAGAGTATTAAGGAACCTAGCAACCAGATGCACTATGTAGTCCTGGATTAAATCCTGGTTTGGATAGATCCACTATATAGAGTATTTTGGGCCAGGCGCGGTGGCTCATGCCTGTAATCCCAACACTTTGGGAGGCCGAGGCAGTCGGATGATGAGGTCAGGAGATCAAGACCATCCTGGCTAACACGGTGAAATCCCATCTTTACTAAAAATACAAAATATTAGCCAGGCCTGGTGGCACATGCCTGTAGTCCCAGCTACTTCGGAGGCTAAGACAGTAGAATTGTTTGAACCTAGGAGGTAGAGGTCACAGTGAGCCGAGATTGCACCACTGTACTCCAGCCTGGGCGACAGAGCAAGATTCCTTCTCAAAAAATATATATATATATATTTTGGGGTCAACCAGGAAAACCAAAAACTGTAATAAGGTCTGGGTATTAGATAAGATAAAAAGTTACTGAAATGGAAAGGCAGTGATGAATACAGAAAGCAGCATAAAAAAGTAATATTGTAAATATATCTGATTTTGGTAAAAAATACATATACAAATACATAGATGCATACACACACACATTCACCTAGAAGACCACCCAAAATTCAGATTCTAAGGATTAAGATGAATAAATAAAAAGATCCAAAAAAATATGCTAGCATATTATGTCTCAACTTTTACATGTAGTGGCATAAAACAACACAAATGTATTATCTGACAAAGGCCAGCAGATTATGGCTGGATGCTCTGCTCAGTATCCTTAAGCTAAAATCAAGGCATCGGCCAGGGCTACAGTTTCCATCAGGGGCCTGTAGTCCTCTTACAATCTCATTGACTATTAGCAGAATCCATTTTCTCCTTGCATCATGTCTGCAATGGTGCAGAAAATCCTTCTCATACTTCATATCTCTCTGACCTCTCCTTCTACACAGGCTGGAGAAAGCACTTCGCTTTTAAGGGCTCTTGTCGTTAGACTAGGCCCACAGGGTAATCTTTCCAATCTGTCGAATGTGCTAGGTAACATATCATAATCATGGGAATGACATCGCATCATATTCATAGGTTCTGGGGATTAGAGTGGGGAATCTTGGGGAGGGGAGGCATTTTCAGAATTCTGACTACTACAGCCACAAAAAGTTTTTAAAAACCAATTAAAACAGCTTTCTTACCTGTTAATAATGAACCATGCAACAGTAAGCATTCCTGCTAGCCATGTTCCACTCATAAGCCAACTTGTAACAAATAAAGCAGTAACATATATTCCTTGCAATCCAAAAACAATGCCAATATAGAAATACACTGGCTCAATAATCTCCTATGTGAAAAAAACAGAAAAAGAACAAGATAGTAAGATGGCATCAAATCATCTGAGGATTCATGAATACATGAGAAAATAAATATTAGGGTCAAAAGAAAAATACATACATTGCTACCAGTGGCTTGATATAAAACGCTAGCAATAAGTTCCGGATATAGAGACATTTGCTGCACTGCATTTATAGTCTTCAGAGATACAGTTTTGTTATTGTGTGTCAGTTCATAAACACCTAAAGACAGAAAGATTTTTCTCCAGATTACTCTGCTTTACAGTAATTAAACAAACATATCATTCATTACTCATTAAATATTTAATATTGTTATCAAGAAAGATTCCAAACAGGATACTCCATGCTGCATTTTCCCAATTTTTAAAAATTTAGCACAAAAAAGAGAAATATCTATATTCTGAGACAAATCCCCACATTGAAATGTCCCAGTATACTAAAACAGAGGTTACTAGAGGCTGGGAAGAGTAGAGGGGAGGGGAGGATAGGGAGAGTTTGGTTAATGGATACAAAATTACAGATAGACAGGAAGAATAATGTCTAGTGTTCTGTAGTACTATAGAATGAATATGGTTAACAACAATTTAGTGTATCTTTTCAAAAAGCTGAGAGTTGATTTTGGATGCTCATAACACAAAGAAGTGATATATGTCCAATGTGATGGATATGCTAACTACCATGATTTAATCATTACACATTGTGTACAATATCAAAACATCACTTCCCATAAATATGTACAATTATTACATGTCAAGTAAAAATGAAAGGAGGAAGAAAGGTTCTAATGGATAAGAACAATGTTTTATTTAAGAAAAATACTGTTATTAAGGCTGGGCACTGTGGCTCACGCCTATAATCCTGCACTTTAGGAGGCCAAGGCGGGTGGATCATGAGGTCAAGAGTTTGAGACCAGCCTGGCCAACATTGTAAAACCCCGTCTCTACTAAGAATACAAAAATTAGCCGGGCATGTTAGTATGTGCCTGTAATCCCAGCTTCTCGGGAAGCTGAGGCAGAAGAATTGCTTGAACCCAGGAGGCGGAGGTTGCAGTGAGCCGAGATCACGCCACTGCACTCCAGCCTGGGCAACAGAGCAGGACTCCGTCTTGGAAAAAAAACAAGAAAAAAAGAAAAATATTGTTATTAAAAATATAACTGTGATTATCATACCTCTTTCAAATGAAGGTGCCTTTAACATATCTTTATAATAGGAGTAATAAATGGCACTGTCACCCTGAAACGTGATTTCCCGTTCAAGCTCCTAAAAGAAAATGAAATCATTATTTAAAATTTAATTTTTTTGTTTTTTAAGAGATGGAGTTGCTCTCTGCTACCTAGGCTGGAGTGCAGAGGCACAATCATGACTCACTGGAACCTCAAATGATCCTCTCACCTCAGCCGACCCAATAGCTAGGACCATAGGTACATAACGGGCATATTTTTGTTTTTGTTTTAATGAAGGGAGTCTCAACGTTGCCCAGGCTGGATTATTTAAAGTTTTAAATTTTGGCCTCTGGCCCAGTGTGGTGGCTCACACCTGTAATTCCAGCACTTTGGGAGACCAAGGCAGGCAAAACACTTGAGGTCAGGAGTTCGAGACCAGCCTGGTCAACATGGTGAAACCCTGTCTCTACTAAAAATATCAAAATTAGCCAGGCACAATGGTGCACGCCTATAATCCCAGCTACTCGAGAGGCTGGAGAATCGCTTGAACCTGGGAGCGAGAGGTTGCAGTGAGCCCAGATCGCACCACTGCACTCTAGCCTGGGCCACAGAGTGAGACTCTGTCTCAATAAATAATAATAAAATAAATTTCAGCCTCAATCTTCTGTTTCCCTTCTCACCTTCCACATTAACATGTTAATAATATTTATCCTTTTATTCAAAGACATGTTTGAATTTTCCTTAATTACTAGTGGCCCCATTAATGAGGAACTTAATTTTTTTTAGTAGTCTGGCAATAATTTTAATGAAACACTTGGGCTTAAAATGAATTGTAAATCACAAGCCATCAAATATAAAGAAAATCTAGAAGGAAAACCTGAAGACATGACCTAAGAATAGCAAGAATAGTGAAACGGGCAATAACAAATGACAGCTGAAGTGTTAGAAATCCATAAAAAGACAAGTTTAAGGAGAATGTCATATTTTCTATTACTGTTCCACATCTCTATGTATCCAGAACAGCAAGTCTTTAGTACACTGCAAGAGCGGCAGATACTTAATCAGTGCTCTTCAAATGAACTTCCAGAGGTACAGCAAGTCTTAAAATTCCTACAATCAGGCTAATTAGAACTAAGAATATAATAGTAAAAATAACATTAGGAGGCCTTGTGCTTTTTAGACTGAATCAAAATTTTATGAATCTATAATCTTTTAAAATCAAATGAATTATTTTTATGCATAATATGTATCAAGTAATACAAAAACAAAATATATTATCAGTTAGAGCAATTTTCACAAAGTTTGATCAATAGAACTTACTTCCTAAAATGTTAATGGATGTTACCAAAAAAGAATTCTTCGGTTAAATAAGTTTTGAGAGCCGGGCGCGGTGGCTCAAGCCTGTAATCCCAGCACTTTGGGAGGCCGAGGCAGGTGGATCACGAGGTCAAGAGATCGAGACCATCCTGGTCAACATGGTGAAACCCCGCCTCTACTAAAAAAATATATATAAAACATTAGCTGGGCATGGTGGCACATGCCTGTAATCCCAGCTACGCAGGAGGTTGAGGCAGGTGAATTGCCTGAACCCAGGAGGCGGAGGTTGCGGTGAGCCGAGATCGCGCCATTGCACTCCAACCTGGGTAACAAGAGTGAAACTCCGTCTCAAAAAAAAAAAAAAGTTTTGAGAAAGACTAGATGAAGCAAAGTTAAATTATAAGACTTTTCAGAGTTTCAATATATCTTATATATTGTGAATCTCCAAGACGAAGTCTTTCCAGATTTATTTTTCCCACCTTGAGCTTGCTATGGTCTGAATATATGTGTCCCCTAACAAGATATTTGGAAGTGGGATATCTGGGAGGTGATTAAGGTCATGAGGGCAGTTCCCTTGTGAACGGGATTAATTTCCTTATAAAAGAGGCCCCACAGAGATCACTTGCTCCTTCTGCCATGTGAGGATACAACAAGATGATCTCCGCTATAAACCAGGAAGTGAGCCCTCACCAGACACCAAATTTGCCCATGCCTTGATCTTGGACTTATCACCCTCCAGAACTGTGAGAAATAAATTTCTGTTGTTTATAAACCACTCAGCTTATGGTACTTTGTTACAGCAGTCTGAATGAACTAAGAGCTTACTGACCTAAATAAATTACTTAAAATTTTTTTTTTTATGAATGCAAACATTTGTTTTTAACATTTCAAAGATGTAAACTCTCAATCAGCGCTTCTCAAATCTACCAGGTATATGAAATATCTGGAGACCATATTAAAATGTAGATTCTGATTTTAAAGTGGGGTCTAAGAGTCTATGATTCTGAAAAGGCTTCCAGGTTCTGCCAATGCTCCTGGCCCATACACAAAGCTTTGTAAAACAAAGTTCTTGATGAAGGCCTTCTAATTTTCAAAGCTTTGATTATTCTCAGTTCTGCCTACAACATAATCACCTGAAAGTATGTATCCACATACTGATCATAGCCTGTCCCTCTGCCCCTACCTAAGAATCTAAGAGGGAGCTTATCTTTGAAAGCTCCTTAGATGATTCTATAATACATCCATTGTTGAGACCTGCAGTTAGTCAATCTGTATAACATTTTCAGGGAAATATGTTACAGTAATAGCTAAATCAAGACAGACATAGTAATTACTCAGTTAAATGTCTTGATGGTGTTAATTAAACCAATGAGTTTAAAACAGTCAGCTTTACTAAAAAATAAGAACAAGAAAAAACTCAGTGTGGGCTCAAAAATTTAAAAACCCTACAAAGCCAAGAGGACTTTGCAAACAAACTTATTCAAAAGTCAAATAATGAAATTATGAATACAACTATAGTGACTGAAGAATCTGGAAATATAAATGATTTAAAACCAAACACTACACACAGTAATATGAGGCAACATTTTAATTAATGCTATGATGCCTGTTAATCACTTTTAACCCCCTCAAAACCATTCGAATCATGTGACCTAAAAATTAAAAGATTTTAATACTGAGACTTCCACAGATTGTTTCTGAAATGTGAACTATCTACCAAAACTATGAAAAGGCTGACTAAACTCTATAAAATTTTACTGTCATCAAAAGTCCCTGATAAATTAATTGCACAAAGGGGAGCATCCTCATAGTTTTATTCTATGAAATATACTATTAAGTATTTTAAGGTTGATACTGTAACTATAACCTCAAAAGAGCTTCTGGAGCATTTTGTTTCTAATAGCCATAAATAAGACAGCACTTGTCATACTTCTCATACACATATTCTGGTTCCCTGGGAAAATAACTTTCATATGCTCAAAATTCATTCTTCTTACCTGCCTGTTGGAAAACCAGAATTTCCGTTCATGGTATGCTGATAAGTAGAGAGCATACATCATACCACTAGTAACTGCTGCAAGACAGCCAATGAAAATCTTTGCAAAGCGTTGAAATAATACATCTGAAAAAACATATTAAAAGTAATCAAAAGGTAGTATGGACCCTTGATATGATGTGATTAAAAATGGCATTCTACCTCTATGGTCTTTGTCCCCAAAACCCACAACTCGAGTCTAATTGTGAGAAAAGCGTCAGATAAATTCCAATAGACGGATATCCTACAAATGTATCTTTCAAACTGTGAAGGATATCAAAACAGCTTGGGAAAGTATCAAAGCCAAGAGGAGCTTAACAGAGATAACAACTAAGCGTCATGTAGTGTCTTGGATGGGATCCTAGGAGAGAAAAAAGACATTAGGCGCCAGGCACAGAGACACTTTGGGAGGCCAAGGCAGGTGGATCACTTGAGGTAAGGGGTTCGAGACCAGCCTGGCCAACATGGTGAAACTAAAATACAAAAATGAGCTGGGTGTGGTGGCACACACCTGTAATCCCAGCTACTAGGGAGACTGAGGCACAAGAATCACTTGAACCTGGGAGGTAGAGGTTGCAGTAAGCCGAGATCATGCCACTGCACTCCAGACTGGGGACAGAGTAAGATTCCATCTCAAAAAAAAAAAAAAGGACATTAGGTGAAAACTAAGGAAATCTGAATATCTGACTAACATATGATCTTAATAACGTATCAATATAGCTTCATTAATTGTTTAACAAATTGTACCACACTAATGTAAAATGTTAATAATAAGGGAAACACCATGTGTGGGAGACTGTAATATAGGAACTCTGAATATCTGCTCAATTCTTCTGCAAATCTAAAATTATTTTAAAAATTAAAGTCTATATTCTGCAGGAGGAAGAAGTTCTAAGATCTGTGTCACAACATAAATATACTTAACACAGTACACTTAAAAATGGTTAGGATGGGACTAAGTGTGGTGGCTCTCACCTATAACCCCAGCACTTCCGGAGGCCAGCAGATTGCTTGAGCTCATGAGTTCAAAACCAGACTGGGTAACATGGTAAAATCATGTCTCATCAAATAATACAAAAAATTAGCCAGTGTGGTGGTAGGTGCCTGTAATCCCAGCTACTTGAGAGGCTGAAGGTGGAGAATTGCTTTAGCTCAGGGGGCAGAGGTTGTAGTGAGCCAAGATCGCACCACTGCACTCCAGCCTGGGCAACACAGCCAGACCTTGTCTTAAAAAAAAAAAATGTTAGGGAGGGAGTGCTGGTAAAGAAATAAAAATTTTAAAAAATTAAAATGTTAAGATGGTGCAAAAATTAGTCTATTAATATTAAAACATAATCAAAAGGAATGTATATCCCAATATCTAAAAAAAAGTACAGGTTCATTCAGAACTTTTTTTTTCTTTCATGATTTTTTTCTTTATTGAAGATTAACTTACTATAAACCTAAAGCTATTTAAAATGTACAACCCAATAAATTTTGATTATTATGTTTTAAAAGATCACACACAACTGTTATACATGGAAACAAACTACTTCTTTTTTAAATTTTATTTTATTTTTGTAGAGACAGGCTTCTTGCTATGTTGCCCAGGCTGGTCTTGAACCCCTGGTCTCAAGCGATCTTTCCACTTTAGTCTCCTAAATTTCTGAGATTACAGGCGTGAGCCACTGCAACCAGACTGTAACTACTTCTTAATGAAATAACATAAGACACATTTGATTTTATATACACAAGGTGATTCAGTCCTGCCACAGACATTGAGTATAATAAGCATAATAAATAAAATAAGGACTAAAGGCCTAAAACCCAGTGTTCTATTACCGAATGACTGACAATAAAAATCAACTTTTTTCTGTTTTAGCTAAACTAAAATTTTGGTTATTTTCATAACATTTTATAATACATGATAGTTTGTACAGCATGCTGCAATTGTGTTGTTATGCAAACTAGTATTAAATGGAGTAACTAAATATTAATAAATAAGAATTATATTCTAAATGTTTGAAAAACTATATGTAATAACTCCAATATTAGCATCAATACAATACAAGTGTGGGGTTTTTTTTGAGATGGAGTTTTGTTCTTGTTGCCCAGGCTGGAGCACAATCGTGTAATCTTGGCTCATGGCAACCTCTGCCTCCCAGGTTCAAGCGATTCTCCTGCCTCAGCCTCCCAAGTAGCTGGGATTACAGGCATGCACCACCACACCTGGTTAATTTTGTATTTTTAGTAGAGATGGGCCTGGCCAAGATGACCTCAGGTGATCCGTTCCCCTCGACATCCCAAAGGCAGAGGCTGCAGGGAGCTGAGGTCGTGCCACTGCACTCCAGCCTGGGTGACAGGGCAAGACTCTGTATAAAAAATACATGCATACATACATACAAACAAAAATAAATCATAGCTGTAAATACAACTACATTCTGAAATTTGTGAGTCCTTCTACCTCATAACCAAACAAGGGGGTGGTCTTGGGAACCCCTGACACAAAACAGATAACCTGTCTTTTTAGTTCATAGATCTCTGGATTAGCATGAGTCATAGCTGGTCCTAATGTAGATAAGCCCTTGGGTTCAAGATTAAGGCTGTGACTACATAAGACAGAGTCTTACTTACGGTGTGGGCAGAAGTAAATGTATTTTGTCTGAGAGAGGGAAATATTTATGATCACAGGGACAGGGTATGGTAAACTATATTATTATTCACAACTATTTTCTCCTTCCCTGTAAAAAGGTTATACATCTCTGCCCACTACCATGTGACCTGGAACATTTCCCTATAGTCAAAGCATACTTCTCACCCCATCATCTGGATTGATTACATAACTTGCTTGGGCCCATGAAGGTACGTACAAGTGACAGTGTGCCAGGTCAGCAAAAACTTTAAGAGGTATTGCATGATTCTGCCTGTTCTTTTCCTGTGTCACAAGAAAAATGTTTCCCAAATAGGGGCTGTTCCTTCACAACACATAAAAGTACGACAGCCAAATTGCAGCCACAACATGTAATATTAGAAATAAATGTTTGTCGGGCTGGGCATGGTGGCTCACGCCTATAATCCAAGCACTTTAAAGGCCAAGGTAGGTGGATCACCTGAGGTCGGGAGTTCAAGACCAGCCTGACCAACATGGTGAAACCCCAACTTAAAAAATAAAATATATTTTAAAATTTTAAAAATTAAAAAAAAAAAAAGAAAGAAATGTTTGTCATAAGCCAGTGAGATTCAGGGGTTGTCCTCCAGCAAAACCTAGTGAAAGCTGACCATATACTTAATCTCAAAATATGTATATTTAAAATATTAATATAAAATATAATTTCTATCATAACTATTTTTGTAGTAGCACAAAAAGTCCAAGTCTATCTAACTTACATTTTGGAGCTCTTTCAGGAATTGGAATGTCATCGATTTCCTCTTCTTTGGCAGGTTCTTTTTCTGATGACTTTGGCTTTTTTCTTTGGCGCAGCTCTACAGGTGGTCCTTAAAATATTTAAGACATTATTGCAATGTGTGTATAAAATTGTTCTAATTTATATCCTGAGTCGATTAACCTTTATTATTCTAAAGCAAAAGTACCACTGAGACCTATTAGTACCAAAGATAACCTTGTTATAATTATTTTGGCACCCCTGCAAGATTTTCTTTTATCTAAAAAAAAGACAATTTAGGTTCCACCCCCCACCATCCGTGTTTCGACAATCCTATTGGTAAACCAATGAGCTCTTCTCCCAAGATGATGCTATTTTCCAATTTGGGGGTCAAAGTGTTATTTAGCTCACAATTCTAGTTACCTGAAAGTATCAAATGCATAATTGATGGTTTAACTATTTTTTAAAAATCAAAACATAAAATACATTCATCAAAAACTATACTTCTTTTGTTAAATAATCATGAAAGTTCTGCAAATTTCAGTGCTGTGGTATCATCAGCATTGTATAATCTTACAGATTTAAGTATTAGGAAAAAGGCTGAGCCTATAAAGATATATATGAGAAGCTCTCAGAATAGTTTCCTAGGATTAGACTATCCTTCTCTTCTAGCTCCAGTTTTAGAAAATGTGATGCAGAAATTATCTCCAAACTAGTAAACTACACTCCAAGTTAAACAGGAATGTACTATGTACAATTTATACTTTTCCTTCCTAGAATTAATCATCTTGTGGGATAGATTACTATAAGTACAGAGTGTTCCTCCCAAGTTATAAAGTGGTATAATAATTTATCTTTCTCATGGAAGTGGAAGACAGTTTTCTCTTTTCTCTTACTAATAACTTCAGGCTATGAAATGTGAAAATAAATATAGAAGTCAAGGAAGGAGCCGGGTGTGGTGGCTCATGCCACCACATGTAATCCCACCACTTTGGGAGACCAAGGCAGGTGGATCACGAGGTCAGGAGATGGAAACCACCCTGGCTAACATGGTGAAACCCTGTCTCTATCAAAATTACAAAAAATTAGCCAGGCATGGTGGCACGTGCCTGTAGTCCCAGCTACTCGGGAGGCTGAGGCAGAAGAATCACTTGAACCCAGGAGGTGGAGGTTGTTGCAGTAAACCGAGATCACAATGCACTCCTGCATGAGCAACAGAGAAAGACAAAAAAAAAAAAAAAAAAAAAAAGAAGTCAAAGAAGGTAAAATGAATCAGCTGCTGCTGATCAGATGGATGTTTTCCAGCTTTACTGGAAAATGAATAAAATAAATGTATTTTAAAATAGCTTCATAGCAAACTTGCATGTTCACTAAAATATCTATAAACACTGGCATAGTGAGAAAAAAAAGCTGTACATTTAGTTGATTCAGACTGATGAGTCTAATGTTTACCCATTTCTATACTACCATTAATTCTGTAGTCACGTTAAGTAGTGAAATCAATGAATATATTTTGAAATGACATTATTAGGCTGGGCATGGTGGCTCACACCTGTAATCCCAGCACTTTGGGAGGCCAAGGTGGGTGGATCACCTGAGGTCAGGAGTTCAAGACCAGCCTGGCCAACATGGTGAAACCCTGTCTCTACTAAAAATACAAAAGTTAGCCAGGCATGGTGGTACGCTCCTGTAATCCCAGCTACTCAGGAGACTAAAGCAGGAGAATCACGTGAACCCAGTAGGCAGAGGTTGCAGTGAGTCAAGATCAAGCCACTGCACTCCAGCCTGGGCGACACAGGGAGACTTCATCTCAAAAACAAAACAAAACAAAACATGACATTATTAGAAAAACATACTCCAGACTTTATTTCTGCATATAAATCTAGGTCAATTAGTAAATATTACTATATGTTTTCCTCATTACGCCTCTTTAAACTTCCCCTGCTCTGGGTTAAAGTCAAAGTTAGACGCAATCAACAAGAATATTTATGCAAAATCAAATAGTCTTCAAAGGCAAATTATTATTTTTAATTTTATTTTAAAAGAATACAAGGGGAAAACATAACCACAAGAAGTTTACTTAGTAGGTACATTTGCATGATTAATCACATAATAGCATTGGACTTTAAAACATTTAATTGGGTAATTTCAGAAATTAAACTAACAAATCTATTGAGATAGTAAACAAATATACTGTGTGTGACCAATGAACTAGGTAATGGGTATTTTCCATTAGAGTCTAAAAATACACACTTAAAGATAAATTGGGAGGGGAATAGTCATATAAAACGTGTTCTTACAAAAAAAAATCACTTTCTTTTTTAAGAATGTTCTTATACAAAAAATCAGCTGGGCACAGCAGCTCACACCTATACAATCCCAGCACTGTGGGAGGCCGAGGCGGGTGGATCACGAGGTCAAGAGATTGAGACCATCCTGGTCAACATGGCAAAACCCCATCTCTACTGAAAACACAAAAATTAGCTGGGCATGTTGGCGCACGCCTGTAGTCCCAGCTATTCGAGAGGCTGAGGCAGGAGAATTGCTTGAACCCAGGAGGCGGAGGTTGCGGTGAGCCGAGTTCGAGCCATTGCACCACTCCAGCCTGGGTAACAAGAGTGAAACTCCGTCTCAAAAAAAAAAAAAAAAAAAAAAAAAAAAAAAAAAAAAAAAAAAAAAAAAAAAAATTCGATTTGTAGGACTTTAATTAAACATGTTATCTTTGTGCCTATAAATAAATTTTATTTATAAAAGTACAACTTACACAAAAATTTTGCATAGATTTTCAAGTAATTCATGAAGTACACAAATCTCAACAATCATCTCTCAAGAATTTATATTAGCAATGATCAAGGACCATACAAATAGATAATCTATAAAAGACCTACAATATTATATTGTCCCGATTCTAAGATGTCATACATTTGAAGATATTACTTAATAGGTTATTCAAGGAGTTAAAAAAAAAAAAAAAACACTGTCATATTGAATGCATACACTGATTTTAAAACATATCAATTTTAGTGGCATTGCATTGTAAGACCAAAAAGTACAACTTGATAAATTCAGTATTCATTTTAGCTCATCTCTTCAACTTTATCCCTAAAGATAACTTTTCATATAATTTCGTTTTTTTTTTTTTTTTGAGATGGAGTTTCACTCTTGTTACCCAGGCTGGAGTGCAATGGCGCAATCCCGGCTCACCGCAACCTCCGC